>NC_136468.1:149814227-150159227 GCF_902686455.1 Sciurus vulgaris
ATTTTTTCCTCCCTCACAAATAAATACACTTAAAATCCTGAAAAACATTTTTCAATGATGCAAGACCGTGCTGTCCACCCATATCCATTGTGAGGACATGTACTTTGCTAAATGCAAATGTAACGAGTGCACCCACGGGGGCTAGTAATACCCCCACTCCGTCGACTTGCCGTTAACTCCCCGTTTCACCCTTCTCCAGCATGGATCAAAGCTCCTCCCTCCACCCACCAACCACCTGAACCCTAGATGCTCAGCATCAGAAGACATTTTTGACCACGTCTGCAATAGAGAAAAATGCCGGGGAACTGTGAACACAGGCCACGTGTTTATAACCTGACCTGAAATTCAGAGCTACAGGTTTCCCACAGTCGGTGAATGTACTACTGTGCGCGACTTCCTGTGTTTAAGTGCAAGCCCCTCCCTCTTTGTTCAGGAATCAGCTGCCTCTTTCCTTCTGCCAGGCCCTGGCTCTTCCAGGTCCCCTTGGAGGCTCTCCCACCTGGGACCGCTGTCTCTTTCCCACCAGGTGGATGTCAAAGGCGCTCAGGGGAGGCCCTCGGCAGCTCAGCGAGATGATTGTGGACCTGGGTGACTGGATTAACAGGGCGATCTAACAATGAACTGATAAGGGAATAATACTCAGGCTGATGAGCAGTGTAAACCCGTGGTTTGCTTTAGTGGAAAGTTCACTCCGCTCTTCAGGAGCAGAATCCGACCGCCGTGTGTCCTTCCCCTGCCGGCTCCAGGGCATCCCGATCAGCGTGTGTTTGGGTGTGTGTGCCAACCAAGCAGAGCCGGGCTTAGGGTGAGACCAATCCTTCAAGCACAGGGGCAGATTCTGTCCTCGCCTACATTCTTGATATTTTGTTCTTCCGAGATAACTGTGCATTAAATTTGATTTTTAACATATTGTATAATGAGATTGTTTATCAAGACAGGTGAGTTTTTGACACGCCTTTTACCTTGGAGCCTGGGCCTCGTTGTTCACCCACCCTGCCTTGTCCTGGTCTGAGTGCCAGGTGCAGCACTGAGTGTCCCTCTCACCTCCTCTTACCTCCTGGGTGGCTGAGGTGCAGCACCTGGACCCGAAGGTCTTCCCGGAGGGGCCACCAGGAGGAAGCGCACCTCAGAGCTGTGCTGAGGGGGGGCCGGGCCCCTGTGTCCCTCTCCTGAGTCCTTCAGACCAGACTCCATCTGTCAGGTCTGGACAGCCTCTGGTTTAGCACATCACCCTGGGTGGCCTGGGCGTGCCGACCCCAGGGGATTGGATAGCCTTCCTTGCAGTAGGAAGGAGCTGGAGGTGGGGCTGCGCCAGGCGTTCCACTGAGGGGGTACAGGGGCGGCCAGCGCCCCCGGGAAGCAGCTGGTGGAGCCCTGCAGGGGCAGGGGGTCTGGAAGGATATGAGAACTTCTCTAACGCGCTCTGGTTTTTGTCTGCTGCCCAGTTTTCTATTGTCTATGGTATCACAAGCTGGGCTCGGTCCATCTTCTCCTGGACTCTCAATTGTGCGCGGAAACAGGGATCCGAGGCTCATTCACTCAATCCTCAGTCCACCTAATGACGGTGACGTAGATGCCACAAGTCTGGCTGAAACTTTCACGCAGGGTCAGGAGAGGTGACCCCTTGAATGCCCTGAAAAGGGGTCATGGGAGAAAGGCTGTGATTGTCACCTGTCACCTGTGTCCTCTCTGGTCCCTCCTGTCCCTGGCTGAGCTTGCCCCCAGGCCCTCATGTGTCCCTGCCACCCAGAGATCAGGGAGCTGGGCCCAGTGGAGGTAGGAGGCAGGAGGTGGGGGGTGCCGGCTCCTGCTTAGCTTGTTCAGAAGCCCCTCACGCTGGCCTCCCGTGTCTTTTCCAGAGCCCCAGGGAAGGTGAGGTGATGGCTGGCACCTGCTTGGTGATGCGGGGGTCACGCGGGTGCCACTGGACCATGCTTCCCATGGGCTGGTGGAGATCTGTGATCAGCACCCACCCTCTGGCTCCCAGGTGCTGCTGACTCCACTGTCCCCAGGGCAAGGACTGAAGCCAGAATTGGGGACAGGCAGTTAGTGTAGAAATAGGGGATCGGTCAAATCAAGGAAATGAAGCCATGAAGCCATCTGCCTCTGGAAGTTGGAGACTGCCCCTGGAAGAATGGAATGTCAAGGATCTCCGGAGGCCATTGATTACCAAATTTACCTGCCTTTATCAAGGACTGCAAGCCAGGAGCTGCTAATTAATGCCCCCTGGGCCCTTGCCTGCCTGAATCACCTTGGCCCTCCCCCTGCCCATGGCTTCTCACTTTATGCAAAACCAGGCCTAGTCACGTAGGCAGGAAGGAGAGATAAGCGGGGAGAGAACTGGAGAACAAAAGAGAATTTCACCTATAAAACATGTAGGGTGCGCTCACTTCTTGGGACTTTAGAACATCAGCCATGGCCCCCTTCTCCCTGCCGGGAGAAGTCTGTATTATTAGTTTTAAATAAGACCTGCTTAATCTGCTTGCCTTGGCTGCTTCTCTAGTGTTCAGACTTCAACATTAGAAGGAGCAGAACTCGTCACTGGTAAACGGCGATATCAGGACCACGGGTCATTTCTTGGATGTGGAGGATGAGGCTGCGGTGCCGTGGAGCTCAGAGACAGACTTTCAGCATCTCTTTATGTCACCCAGGAAACAGCCTGAGGAGGGCTGGGGCCATTTTAAATGTTAAAACTGATTAAGACTTCGAAGCCACAGTGCTGAGACTCTTCTGTGCGACTCTGGAAGTCGCGATGACCAGGGGTCTCAGCAGAGCCCAGCCGGGAGGTCTCTCTTCAGGTCATGCGACCCTGGGTTCAGGCATGGGGATATCCAATTCATGGCAGCTGGAGGGTCACGTGGTCAGTTCACTTGCTACAAACGTGGTGAGTACATCCAAAGGAGCAGGAGCAGAGGCAGGGCATTGCGATGCCTTCAGGCAAAACAAACATAGGGACAAACAGAAACCAGGTCCCCACGCGTGTCCACTCAGAGGACAAGGATGGTTCTTCTCTGCGGGTCACTGAGAGAGCTGGCTTCCAGGGTCAGTCAATCTTGTCTAAAGTACCGCGGCTGGGAGGCAGGAAAAATCACATTTCTTTGAAGATTTAGTCGTTCACACTTTAATAAATACGCTCGTTTCCCTTGGTCTTGACGCACCAGGGGAACTCGCGTGTCCTCGGGGCTCCCTGGGCAGGATGTGCTCCAGGCTGCGTGAAGAGGGGCCGGTCCCCCTGGTCAGGGGAGCTCGCCGTCCTCCCACGGGCCAGGGGCAGGACTGTCCTCCTTCACGTGCAGCTTGGGCCTCCCATCAGCGACGGCAGCCCGAGGTCCTGCGCCCCTGGAGTGCGCCCACTTTGCGGGGCGCGGCTGCGCGCAGTTGCGGAGACTGAGCTCCGGAGGCCTCTGCACCCGCCTGGTCTCTTGCGTGGGAGGCTTAAACCTCGGGGGCTGAGGTTTGCAACCTCCATTTCGCAGCTGCCAGGAAAGGCCGGCACAGCTGCAGAGTGGGAGACCCCGACGCGACGCGGTCCTGCGCTGGAACCCCCGCTGTCCCTGCCAGCTCCTCCTGCGGCGGGGCAGCCGAGCCTCTGTAGCTGGGCTCTCGGTGGCCTTCTCCCAAAGCTGCCTCCCCACCTCCCCACGTACAGCTGCGGCCCACGCACACCCTATCCTCCGCCAGACTCAGACCGGCTGGCCCTTCTGCTCTTGACACCAGGGCGCCCTGGGCCAGAAGTCACCCTCGGTCAAGGTTGCAAACGAACGCTGTCTCTCAAGATGCGATCCTCCTCCTGGGTCGGGTGGGAGGGATTGAAAAGGACCGGGAAGGAAACGGGGTTCCTGGGCTGTGATTCTGAGGGCCTGCGATCAGCCAGATTGCTCCGGAGGCTGGTGGCCCCGGGGAGGCCGGCACTGGGGCTGTTCTAGGGACAGGGAGCCGAACCGCTTTTCTATGACACCAGGCACGCACCAGTGATTGAGGCCCAGCGGGGAGTCTGCAACTGCCTCACGCCACCAACCTGGCATCCCAGGCGCAGGCTCCTGGGTCCCTCTGTCATTTTAGCACCAAATTTAACATCAGGAAATCAGTATGTCTAATTAGAACACATAATGTTTAAAAATTTTAAAAATTAAGAAAAAAAAAAAAGAAACCAGTATGTCATTAGTCACAGCCTCAAACGTCTCAAACTATCTTCTAAACAAAAGTAAGTACTGCAGCCACCGGAAGAGCGAATCCAGGAGGAGGGCCAGCGTGGCTGGTCAACCTTGGCAGGCCAACCCTGCGGCGGGAGAGCGAGCCACCGCTGGGGATCGGGGTCTTCTTCAGACTGGCATGGGGTGGGGGGGAGGGTCACGCCAGGAGCCCAGGCCTCCCTGTGTCTTCCCGGCCCTTCCCTGGAGGTGGCTTTCAGGTCTCTCCTGGGGGTCCCAGAGAGCTCCGTTAGCTCTACGTTAAACGTAGAATGTTCACGTTAACTCGGGTGGTGGAGGACACGCCCGTTTAACCCGGACGCTGGGGTCTTGAGAGGAAATGACATCTACACTGCAAACAGAAAGCCATCCTCACGTTCTCTAAGAGGACACGTGTAGCATAAAAGCAGCTCTGGCAAAGCACTGTACTTCGATTATTTTAAATTTCGCATTTATTTTCTGATGGACAAACAATAATTGTACCTATTTGTGGGGTCAGGGTGACAACTGGGCCCATGTACACACTGTGCAGGGGTGGACTCAGCACCTTTAGGTCGTCCGTCGCCCACTGATCCTGTGCTTGTGATGAGGACTTTGGAAATCCTGTCCTCCAGGTGGTAGCGTGAGGTGCTGCGGACTGTGAGCGCCTGGGCATCACAACACAGGCTGTGTGTCTGTGCGCTTTAGCTCATCCCTCCCTGTCCTTCCCGGGCCCACTGCTTTCGTAGCCCATAGTAACCACGATTCTACTCTGTTCTGCTATGACTGAGCTTTCTCAGAGGCCAAGCCATGAGTAAAAGCAGGCAGTATTTATCTCTGCATCTGGTTTATTTCATGTAACATTATGATCCAAATTGCTGCCGACGAGAGGATTCTGCTCTTCCTTACTGGTGAATAGTATTCCATTGTGTATCTGTGTCACGTTTCCCTTCTGTTCATCTGTTGGTGGATATTTAGTGAACTCCATTTGTTGGCTCTTGTGAATATCGTTCCGGTAAACTGGGGATAGAGACATCTGTTTGATGTATTGATGGCACATCCTTTGTATAGATGCCCTGGGGTGGGATTGCTGGATCATAGGATAGTTATATGTAAAACTTTTTGAATGTAGATTCTGCCGTCTGCTTGAGGCTTCATGTTTGAATCCTGCTTCCTCTTAGTGCAAGGGAGGTGAGTGTTGGGTTGATGTCACAGTCAGGAGGAGCACACTGAGTATCTCTGGTATATAATTTGAAAAGCCCAGTATGCTTCTGCTCCTCAATGCAGTACCCCAGATCTGCACTCTAGAGGGGAAGAGACGTGAAAATATGAGAAAACAAGGGAAGAAAATGATCCAAACAAACCTAGATTCTGTATTAAGAGACTCCAGTGACGGCATGGAGTGTCAGAAAAGGAGTTCAGAATATACATAATTAAAATGATTGGTGAAGCAAAGGATGAGATAGGAGAGCAATGCAGGCCATGAATGATCACTCCTACCTGCTGCCTTCTTAACATCACCAGCTTCAGCTCAAGCACACAGAACACCATGGACTTGCCTCATACAGCCCCAGAAGCAGCATCCCTGGCTTCATTGCTGACGTCACTGGACGCCCACAGGGATGGGCAACATCAGCCCCAAGAAATCGGTCATGATGGGTCAAAATGATCGCAGGCTATCACCTCCCTGGGCAAGTGATCAGTATAGGTTCTGGGGCACAGAGCCCAGTTCTGGCCACTAGGAAACATGGAGAGATCCTCTTAGGAATTGCTGCAAGCTTTTTATTCCATGATAAGAGCAAATGCAATGGGAGAAAACCTTTGCTTTCTTGCCTTCTGCCCTCGTTAAGGCTGTGCTGGAGGGAGATGATGCCTGGAGCCACGGCAGCCATCTTGTTACCATGAAGTGCATGATCTCTGACTGCCGTGCTGAGGTTGGAAGGCTGGAAGGTGACGAATTTGTTGACACCTCTGACTTTCTAAACCAACAGAGAATTCACCTCCTATGGCTACAGGACTTGGTGAAGAAATGCCCACAGCCCAGTTTCATTCATTCCCTCAGACATTCATGCATGCGAGAAATATCTGCTGATAGCCTATCTGCCTCGAGCACCGTCTTGTGCTGGGACGCCACTGGGTACAAGCCAGACACATCCTTGCTTTGTCTCCAGTGGCTGCTGTCAGTGTACCTCCCTGTCCCTGCGGCGGATGTGGATGGTCCCTTCTCCCCCTGGAGAAGAAAGAGCAGGACAGCCGTTTCCTGCGCAAGATCCCGTTTCATTATATTTAAATATCTCGAGCTCTGAGGGAGCTTGGGAAAGGATGGAAGAGAATGTCTAAGAGTTTGAAAAGGAAAGGTCAGGGCAGGACAGAAGGGCCAGCCATGCCCCTTGTCTCCGGACGGCTGCATCACAGCCTCATGTTTTTTCCAGACAGGGCTCCCTCTCCAGCCGGGCCCGCTCACGAGCTGGACGAGGCGCGGCAGTGAGCTCCCCTTTGGCAGGGTGGCTGGAGGCACCCGGATCTGCAGGCTGGCTGTCACCCGGCACTCTCAAGCGTCCCTTTCCGCCCCCAGGAGCAGCGTGGCCCAGCGAAGCAGCCTGATCAAGAAGCTCTGCTTCTGTGTCTGCGTGATCGTTTGCGAGGACCGGTGACCCTCCTCTAGGTTCTGTTTCTAGAGAGGATTGTGGAAGAGGGTGGCGCTTCTCCCTCCTTCGGGGAAGAAAGGCGGTTGCTTGGCTGGGGCACCTCTCTGGGCTGTGCCAACACAGAAACTGGATGTTAAACAAGAAGTGACCTGGACACAATTCCCAGACGGGGCTGCTGGTCTGTTTCGACAGTTTCGTGGTTTCCCGTAAGTGCCTGCCGCCACAAATAACCTGTGATATCATGTTCAGGTTGAGCGGGCAGGACGGGGCGCCCAGGAGCCGCGATTTCCCTGCCGTGAATGGCGACGGCATCAACCCATCTCAGACGCCTGAGGGTCTCTGCATTGGTGCAGCAGCAGCAGGGGGACTTGGGGGGAAAGTATCAGAGATGAGACCCACTCTCAATTAGAGCCTCTGGGAATGGGCGGCTCCTGCGGTGCATCAGGCTAGTGGGAGACGGAATGGAGGCTGCGGGACTGTGAAATGAGAAGGGCCGTCGGGGAGGGCCGGCCTGGCTGCCTCTCGTTTCTTCTACCTTGTGATACTGCTGGGAGGATGCTACCAGCGCGGGGCTGGAAATAAACAGGGCACTCATTTAACACAGGAAACGGAAGCGCAGCTATGAGTCAGAGGTATTGTAGCCTCAGAACAATGATCCCGGGCATGAAGTCAAATAGGACAGCAGGATACTCTGTCCGCAGGGGCCGCCACACAGACGGAGCCCCAGGCGCCGTGCTGGAGGGAGCCAACTGGCAGACCTGAGGTCCTGGGCTCAGGGTTTGTGCACGGTGACCATCCTAGACTTCTCTGAGGACATCGGTGAACGGACCTGGATGACAGATACTGTGAGATATTTCCAAAGTCCCCCGGTTAATCTACGAGGAGGCCGAGACTTCACTTACGCGGTAAGATCGGAATGCCCGCCAGCCACTGGATGCATATATGTGCCTTGGGGCAAATTTGGAGGCAATTTGCTGAACATTAAAAGTACAATCGATAATGTTTCCACATCCACAATAGCGCTTAGAGGCACATCTGGGATGGAGCCACCTCACATCCGTCCAACCACAATTATTCAGATGTGCTGGGCCCGAGGGGCCTGTGGACATGGCCACACGTCATCCTGGGTGGAAATTAAGTCAGAATTTTGCCCAAGAGAGATTTGTACAGAGATAATTGACTCAAGTAACACAGTCTGGTTCTAGAAGGCACACAGAATGGAAATTGGAACGTGTAGGTTTAAAACAATGGTGAGCAGTTCACAGGGACCCCTCCCTCGGTCAGTGCCAGGTCCGTCCCTTCCCCTGGTTCTTCAGACACTGCTTGATTCGCCTGTGAGCCGTCCGAGTCTGAGCTTCTCCATCAGGAGGGATTTTTTTCCAAAGGTAACTTGAGAGTATGGCGAGCATATTATTCTGGGAAATATGATGGGTTTTCTCGTGGCTCTGTAATGCTAAGCAGAAAGGTGAGACTCGGTAGCGTTCTTTCCTTGGGGTTTCTGACTCCATTGCAGACCAGTGTTTTCTTTCTGCAGCCACTTACCAAGTGACCTCCTAAGGAGGCTGCAGGTGAAAGGCCCCGTGAACCGCCAAAGCCAGAGATGTCAGGACGCGTCCCTGAGAGCGGGCACTGGATGAGTCTCCGCGACTTCAATATCCAGTGTCCCCTACTTCTCAGTCCCTGAGTCTCAGGTCCACGCTGATGTTTCCTGAAACCCGAGGAAAGAAACCAACGTGTTTTGGAGCCTGAGAATGCAGAGCTGCTTCTGAGAGGTTGGGAAGCATCAGAGCCTCAGCTTTGCCGTTCTACTGGGAGAGAGGTGGGCTTCCAGCCCTGCTGTGGCTGTGATTCTGACACCCAGAGGCAGCTCTGAGCCTCACCCTAACAATGCAAGTGTGTTATAAATGCAGGATTCAGAGAAAGAAAGCAGCCACGGCTACATGCTCCTTGGTTTCGCTTAAATAAATATATTTAAAAGGAAACTTTCCATCAGAAAATGCAAACTGGGTATATCACCTGCAGAAGCAATCCATCCCACAACATTATTAAGTCCTTCCCTTAAATAATACGAAATCCTGCCTGGATCGGTTGCCCGCTGAAGGCCTCAGCCTGTGATCTGCTCTCTCTTTGCTGAACTGAAGATTTTCGAGTAGAAGAGAGGCATTACGGATGGAACTCTGGAATCAAAGGGAGACTTCTCCTTGGAGTCGCCGGGGGCTTTGAAAGGGGCCGCCAGTGAAATCGCCTAATGAGTCGTCTCTTGAAAGTCGTGAACTGCGACAGCAGCTGGAACTGGCTCACACGCCTCAGTGCTGCGAGGCCAGAGTTTGACGGAATAAGGTGGCTATAGATCGTCCGGAGACTCCATAATTAGTTCCTGAGCACAAAGTGACTCGGGACAGGGTGCCCTCTGATAACTTCTTCTCCTCTAATAGAGTCCATGCCTTGACAGACGGCTTCTTCAAGTGTCAGAGAATTGCTTTCAGTCTCCAGATGATTATACTATATGACATCCTAAAACTCATCGCAGAACATTAAAAAAAAGTGTCTTCTCAAAGCCATTAGGATGGAATCTTGTGGGTTGAACTTGTTGGCTTTTTCTAATGAATGCAGTGTGGCAGGAGTAAGAGAGCGCCACTTCGGACGCGGATGTAAGAACACCGTGGTTTGTGTTTGCAGCGCCCGTTCCTTCTGTCGCGCCCTCTGAGGAAACCTGGATACCCAGCTGTGAGCTGCACTGTGGAGCTGGCAAGAGCCTGTGAGCCCGGGCAGCCGAGATCCTGGGGCAACAGCCTGTGGGAAATGAGCCCCCCGCAACACTGAGTGGAGTTTGCAGTGACCCCCACCCCCGCGACCCTTCAGATGAGATTTGACCCAGTCAGCAGCATGGCTGGGCTTCCACAGAAGCCAGAAGAGCCCGGGCCAGCAGTCTGTGCTGGATTACTGACCCCAGAGACGCAAGGCGTGCGGGTGAGACTGCTCAAGCACACAGCAGAGGCAACGCGCCAAGTGCAAACACACATCGCCTCCGAGGACACGGAGCGCAGGCGCTCACGTGTGATCGCACCTGCAGGGTGCGTCTTGGAATTCTCCACTTACTTATTCTTTTTTTATAAAAGCGGTGACTTCCGCAGCTCTCTGTGGTGTGTGAGGCCCCCCACTATCCAGTCAGTGTCCTCAGAGACACCCCGTGTCTCCTTATGTAACTGCACTCACTCGGCAGTTTGTCACTGCGAACGATGTGCTTTTAAATTACTTTTATTTCTTATAAAATGCAAAGTCAATAGTGCTGGTCGGAATGCCATTCCTTTTCTTTCCTTGTGCCATCTGGTCTCTTTCTTCTCCTATTTTTCTTTCCCCACGGTTGAATCCTGAGAGTAATCACAGGACATTTTGGAAAATTGAATTCTAAGGCATTTTTTAAAATAGCACTTTTCTAAGTTTCCCCTGATACTATGGCGGCGCTTTTAACCACTTGTTGATGGGTTCGGAAGTTTTCTCTTAGGAGCGAGAAGTCCTCCATGTGTTACGGAAGGAGTTGAAAATGGCCAGACCCTGAAGATGTAGCTCAGTAGTGGAGCACCTGCCTAGCATGCATGAGCCCTGGGATCTACCCCTAGCACTAAAAAAAAAAAAAAAAAAAAAAAAGAGTTGATAATAGAATGAAGAATTTAATACTTTTCAGCTTAAATAGCTGAGTTAAGAACTAACAACTTTTAAAAATAAAAATGGAATATACACATACTTTATATGTGTACACACACACATAAATACTTTTTCTTTGCATTTACCTCAAACATTAAATAACATCCAGTATATGTATGCAATTAACTCTGCTATTTCCAAAACAGGCATTCCATGCCCCATACTTCCACCAGAGTCCATAGCTCAGTTGTGAATGAACAGGTTAAAAAAAAAAAAAAAAAAGAACGTTAAATCAGGAAGGATGATGATAATAGCAAGCACTTTCACGGAGATGTCTAGACAGTGACCATCCACAGCTTCCTGTGACCCAGCAGCAGATACGTAGCCTGAACCCCTACTTCACCCAGTCTACAGGGTGCTACAGCATCAGTGCTCCTCCCCATGGACCCTCCAGGACAACTACAGGACTGCACTGTTGTTAACTTACCTCCTGTCTGTGCTCCCGTCACTCCCTAGTGATGGTGGGCAGGAGAAGGGCTGCTTCCCCTGGACATATTCACCGGTTGCAAACCTGAGGAATGTGGGCAGATGAGCTTGTGAGAGGCTCCCTGGAGATGACATGCATGTGGTTCCTGGATGGGTTTGGTTATTCTCCTCTATATCTTCCCCCCAATTTAAAAGGCAATACTCATAATGATGAGAACCAATATTCTTTTTTGAGTAGTTGATGGGCCAGAACTTCCTCTAAGAGCTTTGTATTCACACATTTCATTTCAACATTGTAACAGTACCACAAAGCAATAATTCTGTTCCCCACCCCCAAATACTGACAAGGAAGCAGGGAAAAGCTTTATGACTCCTCATGCCATATGGCCAGCAGGCAGCAGAGGAACTCCTGAGCCCTGTCCGTATGTTTCCAGGAAGAAAATATACCCCACGTCTCTCTTCTTAGGAAGAAAACCTGACCTTGGTCTTGGACTTGGATGCTGGAGCAGACTGCTAGGCCAACACTTGTCTATGGCTCATTGCCATGTGCCACTAACAAGGCTATGATTTTGCCCTTTAGTTTATCACCTATAAATGAAGAACTATTGAGATCAACTGAGAGTACTTGTTACATAGTTCCATACATGTCACCATCATCACCATCCCACCATCACCACCATCACCATTTCCATCACCATCATCACCATCCCACCATCACCACCATCACCATTTCCATCACCATCATCACTATCACCATCACCATCACCACCATCACCATCACCATCACCATCACCACCATCACCATCACCATCACCACCATCACCACCATCACCACCACCATCACCATTACCATCACCACCATCACCACCATCACCACCATCACCACCATCACCACCATCACCACCATCACCATCACCATCACCATCATCACCACCACCCCCACCATCACCATCATCACCATCACCACCACCATCACCACACCATCACCATCACCATCACCATCATCACCATCACCACCATCACCATCATCACCATCACCACCACCATCACCATCACCACCATCACCATCACCATCACCACCATCACCACCATCACCATCATCACCATCACCACCACGATCACCATCACCACCATCACCATCACCACCATCACCACCATCACCATCACCATCACCATCACCATCATCACCACCACCACAACCATCACCATCACCATCATCACCACCACCATCACCATCACCATCACCATCATCACCACCACCACAACCATCACCATCACCATCATCACCACCACCATCACCATCACCACCATCACCATCACCATCACCACCATCACCACCATCACCACCACCACCACCATCACCATCACCATCATCACCATCACCACCACGATCACCATCACCACCATCACCACCATCACCATCATCACCATCACCACCACGATCACCACCATCACCATCACCATCACCACCATCACCACCATCACCACCACCACCACCATCACCATCACCATCATCACCATCACCACCACGATCACCACCACCACCATCACCACCATCACCATCATCACCATCACCACCACGATCACCATCACCACCATCACCACCATCACCATCACCACCATCACCACCACCACCACCATCACCATCACCATCATCACCACCACCACAACCATCACCATCACCATCATCACCACCACCATCACCATCACCATCACCACCATCACCACCATCACCATCATCACCATCCCCACCAACACCATCACCATCATCACCATCATCACCATCATTTTGTTGGTTTTCTCCTTCTCAGAGTTACTACACTGAATTGTTCAAATGCCACTCTCCTAGCCAGTTTATGCTGCCATAGCAAATTCCTGTTGACTGGGCAGCTCACATGAAAAAACTTCTTTCCTTACAGTTCTGGAGACTGGAAATAGGAGGCCAGGCCTCTGTCATGATTCCCTGGAGGGGAGGTCTTTTTTTTGGGTGGCAGGCTCCATGGAGCTAAGCAGGTGAGCTGGCTCTCTGCCTCTTCTTATGGAAGCACTAAGCCCATGGTGAAGTCTCCGCCCTCGTGACCTGATCACCTGCCACGTCCCCAACGCCATTCCACGGGGTTAGGATTTCAGCAGATGTGTTTGGTGAGGACACCGTGTTCGGTGCACAGCAGCCTCCTTCGAGGAGAAGAGTCTCCTGCTTTACTTACTCAGCATTTCAACCACCACCCAGCCTCCCCAGCCTCCTTCTCCCTTTGTTTTTGTACATTTTACTTCTTGGTTAGCATTTCTGACTTCCTCCTGTCAGGCACTATCTCCCGGAGGGCAGGGGTTCATCTGCTCTGCCTGCTGGCTGCTGTTTCTGCAGGCCCAGAACGGGGCCCCGCACAGAGCCCGTCCTCACCAACCTTGGGGGGTGGGCTTGACACAATGCTGGGAGCTCGTTCCTGTCTCTCACCATCGAACTTGGATGCGGCCCCTCCCGGGACTTTGCTCAAGAGTCAGTCCTTCATGCAGTGAGCTCTGGGGGCAGCCACTTTGTCCTGCTGAGAAGTGCTTCCTTACTCCTGGCTATGGATCCTTGGAACCATCAGCCTTCATTCTGCTACCTCCAGCAACCTGCAAGTGACCATTTTACAACCAGCTATTAATTTTGCTGCCCGCTTCACAGAGCTGTTAGAAGAAAATGCCTTGAGCAGCAAGTTTTCCAATCTCGGAGCTCCTGGACCACAGTTAATTCAAGTGACAAGTTCACAGCTTGCTGCCTGGGTGACCTTATGCAGATTTCTAGGAAGCAAGATGGTGGCTGTACAACCCTATGGAAATGAAACAGGGTGACCTGCAGACAAGGAAGGAGACTGCCAGGTGAGAGGAGGCTCAGCTCTTCTGGGTCTCCAGGTTTGGAGAGTGTTGGTAGATGGAAACGGCCCCCTGGGGAATTGCCAGCTGAGGCTCTGGGGCGAGGTCGAAAGACGATGGGGTGAAGATCATGTGATCTTGATCCTGAGGAGTGAGAAGGGTGAGGCCCAAATCCCCAGCTCCAAGGGCCTCCTCTGCACCGTCGGCCTCTCCCCACCTGGCCTGCCATGTGGAGCAGGGACTAGGCTGCAGGAGGCAGCCCGTGCCTTCGGTCCCAGGGACTTGGCAGAGCTGGGAAGTAAAGAGGGAAGGAGCACCAACCACTCGGGCCCTGCATCCTCACAGCCCAGAGCAGAGCCAACGGATGGGCTCTGGGCCTAAGGGGTGGACAAGCCAGAGTCACCCACGGCAGCCCAGGGGTCGCCCACGTCCTCACACAGGTACAGAAACACCCAGACGGGGCTCAGGAAGAGGCACAGCAGGTCAGAGGCAGGGTTGCCTCTGAGTCAGCGCCTGGCACTGTGTGCAAGGGACAGGTCAGGCTGGAGGACACAGTTGGTAAGTCAGGGTCTTCGGAATTTCTGGGGGGGAAATACATACATTCTAGTTCCTTTCTGGGGACTTCGTTGTAGCTAAGATTTCATCTATGCATCTTTTAAAAACTCGCAGGATGCTCGCTTCCTGGGAAGAGCGTTGCTGTGCTCTGAAGTGCTCATGTCCAGTGGGGTCACCAATCACCACTTCGTTGCAAATCCAATTAACCAGCATTAATTTGAACCATTATTCATGCACAATTCCTAGTCGATTAATATGATCTGGGGTCAGGGACATTTTGCCAAGGGTAAGAGGAAAAGATTTGTCCGGCCAAGGAATGAAGATCGTGGATGTTTAAACTAATTTAAGATAATGAACCCTGGGAAAAATCTGATGCGTTGGCATATAAATAATATTGAAATGATCTTAACTGTAACAACGGAAGTGAATAACGGCGCTGGTGTTCCCGACCGTTCCACACGGAAGCGCCGACAGGTGTCAGAAGCACTTGTTAAGGGTCAATTTTAAAATCTGCTCTCCGGGGGATGCGGTTTAGGCGTCTTTAAGATGATGGAGCCCAGATTCTGGCTGCCTGGCTTCAGGTCAGCCGCCACGCCTCCCAGTGAGTCCTCTCAGCCTGACCTCAACTCCGCCATCGACTACGTGACCACAACGGGGGTGACGGAGACTCTTGGGGAACCACATAAGCAAAGCCCTTCCCACCCAGCATGGCACGTAGTGAGCACCATGTAGGAATCAGCTGGTTATTTTCTATTTTCTTCATCCCCTTTTTTGTCCTCCAGAAAAGTGCTGCTATTTACATCCTCCTGACCTTTTTGCAGGTGAGCTGACATTGAACTTCACCATTCGGGCGGCAAGTTTTCCTGCTCTGGATTCTTCCTTCCCCAGAGTTGCTTCAGAGGTCCTAGAAATGAGTAGAAGGCCGAGCATGAGAATCAGGAAACCCCAGACTGGCTTGGAGTGTCCGAGGACGGCGGAAGGAGGACAGGGGAGGAAGGACAGGGGGAAGGAGGACAGGGGAGGAAGGACAGGGGGAAGGAGGACAGGGGGAGGAAGGACAGGGGGAAGGAGGACAGGGGAGGAAGGACAGGGGGAGGAAGGACAGGGGGAAGGAGGACAGGGGAGGAAGGACAGGGGGAAGGAGGACAGGGGAGGAAGGACAGGGGGAAAGAGGACAGGGGAGGAAGGACAGGGGGAGGAAGGACAGGGGGAGGAAGGACAGGGGGAAGGAGGACAGGGGAGGAAGGACAGGGGGAAGGAGGACAGGGGAGGAAGGACAGGGGGAAGGAGGACAGGGGAGGAAGGACAGGGGGAGGAAGGACAGGGGGAGGAAGGACAGGGGGAAGGAGGACAGGGGAGGAAGGACAGGGGGAGGAAGGACAGGGGGAAGGAGGACAGGGGAGGAAGGACAGGGGGAGGAAGGACAGGGGGAAGGAGGACAGAGGAGGAAGGACAGGGGGAAGGAGGACAGGGGGAGGAAGGACAGGGGGAGGAAGGACAGGGGGAAGGAGGACAGGGGAGGAAGGACAGGGGGAGGAAGGACAGGGGGAAGGAGGACAGAGGAGGAAGGACAGGGGGAAGGAGGACAGGGGGAGGGAGGACAGGGGAGGAAGGACGGGGGAAGGAGGACAGGGGAGGAAGGACAGGGGGAAGGAGGACAGGGGAGGAAGGACAGGGGGAAGTAGGACAGGGGGATGAAGGGCAGGGGGAGGGAGGACAGGGGGAAGAAGGGCAGGGGGAAGGAGGACAGGGGAGGAAGGACAGGGGGAAGAAGGACAGGGGGAAGGAGGACAGGGGGATGGAGGATGGGGGAAGGAGGCCTCAGGACGACGAGGTGGTGCCTCTGGGAAGGAGCGTATCTGTGGCATCTCCAAACCAATGGAACCTGCAGAGCCGCCCCTTCCCCTCCCCAGGGGACAGTGCTTGGGTGGTCCCAAGGGCCCCAGGACAGCAGAGATACGCTAGAGGACAGATAAGACCCGCCCCATGCTCCTGCCGCTGTTGAATCCAGGAGTTGGTGGACACGGTGGGAGACCCCAGGGCTAAAAAGGACTGGGTCCTCGGAAGGTCCTCAGGCAGAGGACAGGAAAGCTGCTGCAGTCCTTGGCAGGTCCTCTGCTCCCTCTCAACCTCCACACACTGGGGTGGGGTGGAGGCCGGGAGTTCAGGTGCTGCTCTAAGGTGCTTATCTTCTGTAGGGGACGGTGGGGACTCCTGAAGAACATGGTGTTCAGCTAGAGACGCTTAAACAAACCCACACAGACCGAAGTCTGTGCTGGAAATTCTTGTCTGTGAAAATCACATGGTTGTCCAGGTCCAGGGGTCTGTTCCACAGTTTCAGATGCCCTCCTGGCACCAGCTGGAAGTCAGTGGTGAGGGCAGGCGCTGAGGACGGTGTGACATGAGGGAAGCAGGAAGGGACTGACCTCTGACCACAGGGAACCGTTCATGTCGCTTGGACTCATGCGTGGTACAAGGGGTTGAAAGGCTAGCTTTCGCCATTAAGACTTATGCAAGCACAAACACATCTTATAAACACAGTTGTATGTTTTTTGCATGTGATGTATTAACAATAGCCACCTTTATTTTTTTTTTTTTTTTCAGCCCTAGGGAGTGCTCTATCATGGAGTTAAATCCCAGTCCTGACTTTAAATTTTATTTTAAAACACCGAGCTACATAGGCTGGCCTCAAACTTGTGAACCTCCTCTCTTGGCCTCCTCAGTTTCTGGGATTACAGGAGTGTACCTCCAAGAACAATCACCAATTAATTTTTGGGGGGTACCAGTGATTGAATTCAGGGGCACTCGACCACTGAGCCACAACCCCAGCCCTATTTTGTATTTTATTTAGAGACAGGGTCTCACTGAGTTGCTTAGCGTCTTGCTTTGGCTGAGGCTGGTTTTGAACTCATGATCCTCCTGCCTCAGCCTCCCAAGTCACTGGAATTACAGACATATGCCACCACGCCCAGCACCAATTAATTTTTAATCACATTTAACTCTGGGGAGGCTGAAGAGGTTCAGGGCCAGGAGCAGTTTGGAAGGACACGAGTCTTATGTGGGATGTTTCTTTCTTTGGACTTCTTTTTTCTCTTTTTTAAAAACTAGTGTTTGAAAGAAATTGTACTCCTAACGTCATGGTCATTAAATTATAGATAAAAAATAAAATACCACAGAGAACAACCTTTTGTAAATATCTAGGCATTAGGTCAGGTTTGATGGCTCGGTGACTTAATCCGCCCTTCTTAAATGAAAGAGAGGAGCCATCCCAGGAGAGAGAAAAGAGGAAAAATGAAGAAGACAGCCAGCCTGTCAGCTGCTGAATCCTCTCGCTGTCTGGGGGCTTCTGCAAAGCCCCGTGGACATTGTGGCGCGTGCTGCGGGGACAGGTCTGCACGGGGTGGGAAGGAGCCCCGGCTGCTGCCCCTGGGTTGAACGTCACTTGGGAGAGGAAGAGCCAGGTCACAGCTTGATTCTGTACTGGGAGGAAATGGACCCGGATTTCTGCACTAGAGGGAGCGGAATGTCGAAGCTGGTTTCCCTGGCAAAGGGTTTTAAGGCAAGTGGGGGCAGGACCCCTTGGAGGGGCAGCGCCCAGGACTCGGGGGGCCCTCTCTGGCCTTCGGCAGCCCCAGCCCCTGCCCCTTCCTCTGAGTCACCCTGGCGCTTCCTAGTGATGTCACTGCACACAGGCAGGGAAAGGCCAGCTGCCTGGACGGGCGTGAACGAGATGGCCAGCAGTGCTGGATTGCACCTGGGCAGAGGTCAGGGCTGCCCTGGAGCCAAGGGTGGCCTCTGGAGGGCCCGATGGTCCCACACGGCCACCTCCTTCATGTTAGATGGACTGAAGTAAGGTAAGAATATTAAAAATACTGGAGGGTCTCATGAGAAATTCTGGACTTCTGATACTCCAGAGAGAGAGAGAGAGAGAGAGAGAGAAGGTTTGGCAGCGCTGGGCAGTCCCTCCAGACATCGACCACCAGGGATCGAGGGTGGTGATCCTCCTCAGAGGGCCGGCCAGTGGGGTCTCGACCCTCTGTCCCTGTCGCCTGGGTTCGAGACTCTCAGCCAAGTGGTCAGGATAGAGAGTCCCAGGGTGAGACCCAGCTGGGCCGACTCCTCACGCTGGACTTGGTAGCCCTGGACAATTTATTCCCCCTCTTTCAGCCTCGTTTCTTAAGTTGATAGAACAGGACCCTCGTTGACTCTTTGTGGACGTGAACAAAGCAAGGTGTTCAACCTGCTTAGAGAGGGCCTGACCCACCGCCGCTGTCCAGTCCCCAGTGGATGCCAGTGGAGTCACACGGTAAGTTTCCTGGCCCCTTGGCAACAGATCAAGGACTGGCTTTGAGAGGCACGTAGGTAGCTCTGCTGCCGCCAAACCACCTGCCAGTCGGCCTGTTTCCACAACCAATAAAAGATGACTCTCCAGAGGAGCCGAACCTGCAGGAGGTATGATTATAAAAGGGGGTTATTAGATTGGCTCACACGACCAGAAGCTGGACAGTCCACCATGGCCATCTGCAGGCTGGAGAGCTGGAGGAACCAGCAGCTGCTCAGCCAAAGAGGCAGAAGCCCCAGAACAAGAGGGATCAGTGATGCTACCCTCGTCCAAGACTGAAGGCTCCTGGAAACTCCCTGGAGGGTCACTGGGCAGAATCCGCTTTGCAAGAGTGAAGGAGCTGGTGCCTGATGTCCTCAGGTGATGCAGGAGCTGTCAAGAACCTGCTCAAGAACAGCCGAGCTGCGTCTGCTGCTGCTTCCTTCTCCTTCCAACGTTTATTCCATCCAAGCCCCATCCTATTGGGTAGTGCTGCCCAGGCTTAGGGAGGGGCTTCCCTTCAGTTCCCTATCCCACATGCCAATCATCCCTAGACACGCCCTCACGGACACACCCGGAGGCCTGTCAATTATGGGTACTTTTTTTTTTATTTTTTAATTTTTATTTATTTTTATTTTTTTCCCATTTTTTTATTAAAAATCATAAATTTACATAGGGCAATGTTGTTTGATTCATTCTGTTATTTTTTCCCTTCCCCCCACCCCTCCCACCCCTCTTTTCCTTCTAAACAGTCCTTCCTTCCTCCATTCTTACCACCCTTCTTATCCCTAACCCTAACCCTAATGCTAACCCCTCCTACCCCCCATTATATGTCCTCATCCGCTTATCAGCGATATCATTCGTCCTTTAGTTTTTTGAGATTGGCTTATCTCACTTAGCATGATATCCTCCAATTTCATCCATTTGCCTGCAAATGCCATAATTTTATCATTCTTCATGGCAGAGTAATATTTCATTGTATATATATGCCACAGTTTCTTTATCCATTCATCAACTGAAGGGCATCTAGGTTGGTTCCACACTCTGGCTATGGTGAATTGAGCAGCTATGAACATTGATGTGGCTGTATCTCTGTAGTATGCTGATTTTAAGTCCTTTGGGTATAGGCCCAGGAGTGGGATAGCTGGGTCAAACAGTGGTTCCATTCCAAGCTTTCTGAAAAATCTCCACACTGCTTTCCAGAGTGGCTGCACTAATTTGCAACCCCACCAACAATGTATGAGTGTACCTTTCTCCCCACATCCTCTCCAACACCTATTGTTGCTTATGTTCTTGATAATCGCCATTCTAATTGCGGTGAGATGAAATCTTAGGGTGGTTTTGATTTGCATTTCTCTTATTACTAAAGATGGTGAACATTTTTTCATATATCTGTTGATTGCTTGTACATCTTCTTCTGTGAAGTGTCTGTTCATTGCCTTAGCCCATTTGTTGATTGGGTTATTTGTATTCTTGGTGTAGAGTTTTTTGAGTTCTTTATAGATTCTGGAAATTAGCGCTCTATCTGAAGTATGAGTGGCAAAGATATTCTCCCACTCTGTAGGCTCTCTCTTCACATTGCTGATAGTTTCCTTTGCTGAGAGAAAGCTTTTTAGTTTGAATCTATCCCAGTTGTTGATTCTTGCTTTTATTTCTTGTGCTATGGGAGTCCTGTTAAGGAAGTCTGATCCTAAGCCAACAAGTTGAAGGTTTGGACCTACTTTTTCTTCTATAAGATGCAGGATCTCTGGTCTGATTCCGAGGTCCTTGATCCATTTTGAGTTGAGTTTTGTGCAAGGTGAGAGACAAGGGTTTAATTTCATTCTGTTGCATATGGATTTCCAGTTTTCCCAGCACCATTTTTTGAAGAGGCTATCTTTTCTCCATTGCATATTTTTGGCACTTTTGTCTCGTATGAGAAAATTGTATTTATTTGGGTTTGTGTCCGTGTCCTCTATTCTGTACCATTGATCTACCTATCTATTTTGCTACCAATACCATGCCGTTTTTGTTACTATTGCTTTGTAGTAGAGTTGAAGATCTGGTATTGCAATACCCCCTGTTTCATTCTTCCTGCTAAGGATTGCTTTAGCTATTCTTTGTTTCTTATCCTTCCAGATGAATTTCAAAATTGCTTGCTCTATTTCTGTAAGGTACATCATTGGGATTTTAATTGGAATTGCATTGAATCTGTATAGCACTTTAGGTAGTATGGCCATTTTGACAATATTAATTCTTCCTATCCGTGAACATGGGAGATCTTTCCATCTTCTAAGGTTTTCTTTAATTTCTTTCTTTAGTGTTCTGTAGTTCTCATTATAGAGGTCTTTCACCTCTTTTGTGAGATTGATTCCCAAGTATTTTATTTTTTTCGATGCTATTGTGAATGGGGTAGTTTTCCTAATTTCTCTTTCTGAAGATTCATCACTTACGTATAAAAATGCATTGGATTTATGAGCATTGATCTTGTAACCTGCTACTTTACTGAATTCACTTATGATGAGTTCTAAGAGTTTTCTGGTAGAATTTCCAGGTTCCTCTGAATATATAATCATGTCATCAGCGAACAGGGATAGTTTGAGTTCCTCTTTTCCAATTCGTATCCCTTTAATTTCTTTGATCTGTCTAATTGCTCTGGCTAGAGTCTCAAGAACAATATTGAATAGAAGTGGTGAAAGAGGGCATCCCTGCCTTGTTCCAGTTTTTAGGGGGAATGCTTTCAGTTTTTCACCATTTAGAATGATATTGGCCATGGGTTTAGCATAGATGGCCTTCACAATGTTAAGGAATGATCCCAATACCCCACTTTTTTCTAGTGTTTTGAGCATGAAGGGGTGCTGTATTTTATCAAATGCTTTTTCTGCATCTATTGAAATAATCATGTGATTCTTAACTTTTAGTCTGTTGATATGGTGAATGACATTTATTGATTTCCGGATGTTGAACCAACCTTGCATCCCTGGGATAAAACCCACTTGATCATGGTGCACTATCCTTTTAATATATTTTTGTATGCGATTTGCTAAAATTTTGTTGAGAATTTTTGCGTCGATGTTCATTAAGGATATTGGTCTGAAATTTTCTTTCCTCGACGTGTCTCTGTCTGGTTTAGGTATCAGGGTGATACTGGCTTCATAGAATGAGTTTGGGAGGGTTCCCTCCTCTTCTATTTTATGGAATACTTTGAGAAGTATTGGAATGAGCTCTTCTTTAAAGGTTTTGTAGAACTCGGCTGAGAACCCATCTGGTCCTGGACTTTTCTTTGTTGGTAGGCTTTTGATGACCTCTTCTGTTTCATTGCTTGAAATTGATTTATTTGAGTTGTGTATGTCCTCCTCGTTCAGTTTAGGTAATTCATATGTTTCTAGAAATTTGTTGATGTCTTCGAGGTTTTCTGTTTTGTTGGAGTATAGATTTTCAAAATAGCTTCTAATTATGTTTTGTATTTCACTCGTGTCTGTTGTGATATTTCCTTGTTCATTCTGAATTTTAGTAATTTGAGTTTTCTCCTTCTTTCTCTCTTTCTCTTTGTTAGTGTGGCTAAGGGTTTATCAATTTTGTTTATTTTTTCAAAGAACCAACTATTTATTTTGTTAATTTTTCCGATTGTTTCTTTTTTTTCAATTTCGTTGATTTTGGCTCTGATTTTAACTATTTCCTGTCTTCTACTACTTTTGGTGTTGGTCTGCTCTTCTTTTTCTATGGCTTCGAGCTGTAATGTTAAGTTGTTTATTTGTTGATTTCTACTTCTTTTGTTGAATGCACCCCATGAAATAAATCTTCCTCTAAGTACTGCTTTCATAGTGTCCCAGAGATTTTGATATGATGTGTCTTTGTTCTCATTTACTTCTAAGAATTTTTTAATTTCCCTCCTGATATCTTCTGTTATCATTCATCATATAATAGTGTATTATTTAATCTCCAAGTATTGGAGAAGTTTCTGTTTTTTATTCTGTCATTTATTTCTAATTTCAGTCCATTATGATCTGATAGAGTACAAGGTAGTATCTCTATCTTCTTGTATTTGCTAAGAGTAGCTTTGTGGCATAAAACATGGTCTATTTTAGAGAAGGATCCATGTGCTGCTGAGAAGAAAGTGTATTCGTTCTTTGTTGGATGGTATATTCTATATAAGTCGGTTAAGTCAAGTCTAAATTGTTGATTGTGTTATTGAGATCTATGGTTTCTTTATTCAATTTTTGTTTAGACGATCTATCCAGTGGTGAGAGAGGTGTGTTAAGATCACCTAGTATTATTGTGTTGTGGTCTATTTGATTTCTGGAATTGACAAGGATTTGTTTGACGTACATGGATGAGCGAATGTTCGGGGCATAGATATTTATGATTGTTATGTCTTGCTGATTTATGCTTCCCTTAAGCAGTATGTAATGTCCTTCTTTATCCCTTCTGACTAGTTTTGGCTTGAAGTCCACATTATCTGAAATGAGGATGGATACTCCAGCTTTTTTGCTGTGTCCGTGTGCATGGTATGTTTTTTCCCATCCTTTCAGCTTTAGTCTATAGGTATCTCTTTCTATGAGATGAGTCTCTTGCAGGCAGCATATTGTTGGATTTTTCTTTTTAATCCAATCTGCCAGTCTATGTCTTTTGATTGATGAGTTCAGCCCATTAACATTCACGGTTATTCTTGTGATATGATTTGTATTCCTAGTCATTGGACTCATTTTTGTTTTTTGACATGATTTGGTTTCTCCTTTATTTGGCTATTCCTTTAGGCTAGTTCCTCCCGTTGCTGATTTACATTGTTGTTTTTCATCTCTTCCTCATGGAATATTTTGCTGAGAATGTTCTTTAACATTTCTTTTTGTAAATTCCTTTAGCTTTTGTTTATCATGGAAGGATCTTATCTCATTGTCAAATCTGAAAGTAAGTTTTGCTGGGTATAAAATTCTTGGTTGGCATCCATTTTCTTTCAGGGCTTGGTAAATGTTGTTCCAGGCCCCTCTAGCTTTTAGGGTCTGGATTGAAAAATCTGCTGATATTCTTATGGGTTTCCCCCTGAATGTAATCTGATTCTTTTCTCTCGCGGCCTTTAAAATTCTGTCTTTATTTTGTATGTTAGGTATTTTCATAATAATGTGCCTTGGTGTAGGTCTGTTGTAATTTTGTATATTTGGAGTCCTATAAGCCTCTTGTACTTGGATTTCCATTTCATTCTTCAGATTTGGGAAATTTTCTGATATTATTTCATTGAATAGATTGTTCATTCCTTTGGTTTGTTTCTCTAAGCCTTCCTCAATCCCAATAATTCTTAAATATGGTCTTTTCATGATATCCCATAATTCTTGTAGATTCTGTTCATGATTTCTTACCATCTTTTCTGTTTGGTCAACCTTGTTTTCAAGATTAAATATTTTGTCTTCAATATCTGAGGTTCTGTCTTCCAGGTGATCTATCCTATTGGTTATGCTTTCAATGGAGTTTTTAATTTGGTTTATTGTTTCCTTCATTTCAAGGATTTCTGTTTGTTTGTTTTTTTCCAGTATCTCTAACTCTTTATTGAAATGCTCTTTTGCTTCCCGTATTTGCTCTTTTAACTGTTGATTGGTGCATTCATTTAATGCCTGCATTTGTTCTTTCATCTCCTCGTTTGCTTCCCTGATTGTTTTAATTATGTACTTTCTGAACTCCCTTTCTGACATTTCTTCTGCTGTGCTGTCATTTATTGATATTGTATCTAGGTTTGTTTTGGACATTTTCTTCTCTTGTTTTCTCTTATTGGTCAGATGTCAGTGGGACTCTGTGATATTGTAGATTTCCTCTATTGGCTTATAGTGTCCCTGTAGATTTCCAGTGTATCACCTACCAGCCTTCAGTAGCCTGATGTCTTGGATTAACTTGATAATGTAGTGCTTCTGAAGAATGCTGCCCCTAGCCCGCTACTGGTTCCAGGGAGAGAGACCTGGAGAGGTCTCTTGCTGCCCAGCCCTGGTCCCAGAGGCTGCTTGCAGGTCAGAGGTCTCCACTGGCTTGGGTGCTTGTGGCTGGCTCTGTGTAGCCAGGCTCTCACTGGGCTGTCTGCCCCGAGAAGCTAGCCTAGAAAGGTGCTTCCCGCTGCAGGGTGCTGGGCTGTTTGGGGAAGTCCCTGGCGCTCTGTGCTGGTCTCTGAAGCAACCTGCAGGCAGGCCGGAGCTGGCAGCGGGCCGGGCCGGAGGTGGCCACGCTGCTTCTGTGCAGAAAGGTTCTCACTGGGGGGCCTGCTCCGCGAGGCTGGAGAATCTGGCCCTGTGGGAGGAGCCCACTGCCAGAGTGCTCAGAGCTGCCTTGGGGAGACTCTATCTGCCCTGTTCTACTCTAATAAGCCACTCGAATCCGGGCCTGCCGCCCAGCTGAGCTTCACTGGGTGGGGGAGACTCACCCTGTGGTTCTATTTTAGTCAAGTCTCTCAATGCCTCCCCTTCTTGAATCCTGGGTTCTGGAGCGACTGGAGATGCAGTCACCCTCTAGTCCGCCATCTTGGATCGCCAATCATGGGTACTTCTTAATGCAATCAAGTTGACGATTCAGATTAACCATTACAAGTGTAAAAAAACAAACAAACAAACAATATTCTTTTGAATACACATTGAGAGCCAAGATCCACCTAGAACAAGACAGGAACATCACCTGTACCACGTGTAGGTGTGGGCAGCGGTCACACTGAAGGAGGGGGCAGAGGGCCCTGCTAGAGGTAAGGGAACTGTTGCTGAGTTCCTGCCGGACACGGAATGGGAACATAGATGGCCGGTGTGTCGAGGGGAAGGAGGGCCGGCTCGCGGAGGAGCTCCCAGATCCAGGGGTCTCTTGGGAACATCCAAAGCCAGTGCTGAAGCAAAGGCTGGTGCAAACCACGCGGGACACCCCAGCCGCGACCTCTAGGGCAGAGCCTCTGAAAAGTCAGAGACGCCTCTCCTCCCTCCGCTCGTCGGGCCGATCTGGAGCTGAGCTCCAAGGACAGAGGTGAGCTGGTCCTTGGTCCTTGGCAGCCTCAGCTGCTGTGGTTGCTCTCGTCCGTGTGACCAGGTGCTTTGAGAGACAGCAGAGGCCTGGAGGACCTGGACAGAGGGCGGAGCCACAGCCTCCCAGTCCTCGGCACTGGAGGGGCAGGGCGAGAGCTGGGCACTCTGCTGTCCTGCTCATTCCTCTGTCCTCCTCCCTCCTCCTTTTGGCCTCTTCTTTTCCTGCACCTCTCTCTGTCACCTTAGGGTGGATGGCCAAGTGCATGAGATCCCTGCCCACCCATGAGGCCTGAGTGGCCAATGGAGAGAAGGCCGCCATTCGTTTTGTGGGAGACTAGAGAGTGAAGCAGCAGCACAGCGGAAGTGCGAGGCAGAGCCAGCACCTAGGTGAGCCTGGCTCCCTTACAACTGTCTGCAGACGGCCCCGCCCCGGGGAGCTGGGGACCTCGGCCAGGACCTGAAGGGGCGCGTGGTGAGCGGGGCTGCTGTCGCCCTACAAAGACCTGGGGGCGAAAGCGGGTGAATTTTAGAGCTTTTTGTAAAACCTCTCCATCACATTCTGAGCTCTCCTGACTTTGTTCACGGCTTTCCCTCTTGGGGAGATGATGGATGTGGGGTTTTGTCCATTGGATGTTCCTCCACCTTCCCACCCAGCCTTTGTGATCACCCGGGATGCAGGATCGAGTTCTGATTCTAATTTCATCCTGAGGAAAAGGAGTCAGTGTTCTTGAAAGAACCCCATGTCTGGGCATTTGTTCCTGTTCCGATTCCAGGTAGGAGATGGGACTGATGTTGATCCCTCAGGGATCATGGAAGGATCGTGGCCCAGGCCTTGCTGAAGTAGTCAGCGGTCATCAGGGATGGCCACTCAGGACAGCTGCTATCGGACACTAAACTGTTTTTTTTTTTTTTTTTTTTTAACCTGTGTGTCCAAATCCCCATAAAATAATGCAAATGGAATTGCACACATTTTTTTTTTTCTCAAACAAAAATTTCTTCCTATTTCAAATATTTCTTCCTGGTCTATAGCCACAGCATCTGTACAGATTTCTCTGAAATAATCGAATAATTTTATTAGTAGCCCTAATAATAATCTAAATGATAGCAGATGTTTACTGAGCATATGCAGATGGCGTGAGCTCTGCCTCCTGTGCACAATGCCATGAGAGCGAACATTTGTTAAATCCTGTATCAAACACCGACAAAATGCTTCCCCAACGCACGTCCACTGAATTATTTCAGCCATCCCCTAGGGAGGTCATTTGCCATGGTGTGAGAAACTGCTTATCAACTAAGCCATTGCCCTTTACCCTCTGGTCACACAGCCTGATGGTGTCTTCCAGAGCCATGTGCCCGAGTCCTGGCTATGCTACCTGCAGTCTGGGCTGCAGTAGTTTTAACTTTCTCTCTTCCTGTGACCGTTGGTCACCACCAAAGACCCAGGTGGGGACGCTGAGAATGGAGGAAATGGCAGATCTGCAAGATGAAGGATCCTGGATCCCTGAGTGGTGGGTGGAGCAGAGTCCCCTTGCTGACAGAGCAGACAGCAATATGAGCATGAACTGGACCTTTGTCAAGCTACAGAGATTGGCGAGGGTATTGGAATGTTCTGTTTGATCTTGTCACACAACTATTGTATCCACTTAGCAGGTGAGGCAAACGAGGCTTTCAGAGGCAAACCAACCTGCCCAGTGTTTGGTTATTTATATGTATAAATGGAGTCCAGGCTTTCAGCCACAGTGCTGCAGCTCTGGGGAGGCCTGTGGTGGCCTCTCCTATGGACCTGTTCACGTCTGGCTTTCCTGCTCCTTTGCTCTGGGCTCTGGGGTCTAGTTGCTGCTGATTCCACCATTTTCTGCCCCTCTTGCCCTGCAGCAGCCTGGGCTGTGGCGGAACCTCAGGTCCTCCTGAGGGTGTGTCTGTGAGTCCATCTCAGCTCCCCTTTCTGAGACTCGCTGCCAGGTACCCGATCTTCCCTCCACACCAAAGACACGCGGGAGAACGGGGTTGGGAGGAGCGAGGTTCACGTGCTGCGGTTTGGGACTGTCCTGTCTGGTTTTCAAGCCCTTGTGCTTGGAGACCCACGGCTTCGCTTTGGCTGGGACATGGGATTCTGCGACGTGACTGAGTACTATTCCTTCGGCTCCTGACGGAGGCAGTCCAGGAGCCGGAGGCCATGCGATCCTTCTTGTGGAGGACTTTGACATCGGATGCTTTGTCATTGAGAGAACCTGCATTCTCTGAAAAAATATGGGGGTCTACAATCACCGGCCTCTGATCAGAAATGGCCCTGTCTTAGAACGTGCCTTTTCTGGGCATAAGCAGAACCGTTTCATAGACCAGTCCTGATGGCCCCTTTCGTCATCAGTAGACTCTGACAGCTGGTGGACAGCTCGTCACTTGTCTCATTCTAAAAGCTGAGAAGCCACCCGCTCCGGCTGTCTGGACCTTCAGCGTTTAGGAAATGAGCCCCGGTTCCTGCAGGTGCTGTCCTGGGGCACGAGGACGAGGGGGTCCGCTCCGCACTACCTGTACTCCTGCCAGCCACCAGCCCAAGACCCTGCCAGGGCTGGTCCTGGAGGGGAGCTGCAGGTGGCAGGGAAGGCGTGTGGCACGGGGTCCTCCAGGAGGACGGGAAGACACGCCCCACCGACTGCCAGCTTCAGCAGCGGTTCCTTCCCGGAGCCCAGAACCCCTGGAGCCCAGCTCTCCCTTTTACTTGGGCAGCTTGTGTCCTCTTCCTGTTTTTCACATCCATGGTGGTCCCTCCACATGGACTCCTTCTACAATGGCCGACCTTAAAGATCAGAACACAGTGGACACTGGGCTGAGGTCAGGATGTGAGTGAGCCTGTGACCTGGGAAGGGAAGGAGCCAGCAGATGGAGTGGGCACAGGCAGGGCACTGTGACCTGCTACCCAGACTCAGTGCCCTGGAGACACACCAAAGAAGCCTCGGAACAGAGCTGGGCCTGGCCGCACCCAGGAGCAGGGAGAACAGCCCCTTCACTGACCCTCCCTTGATAGGGCAGGGAGGGTGCTTCCCAGGGGTGTTAACCCACCTGCCTCCGTGTGCTCCCCAAGCCCAGAGCACTTACGTGAGACACGCTCGTCAGGCTGAGAGTTGGGTATCCTACACTGGAAATCCGCGGGTTTGCACGGTAATCAGATCGTCCAGGGGCTGGGGTGCAGCCCAGGAGTTGCCGGCTACTTGCTGAAAGTGGGGTCCTCTGCCTCTTGCTTCCTTCCACTCATGCCTGGAGCCAGATCTTGGTGCTTTCCCTTTTCCCAGAGGCGCCTTCTTGGGGTCCTGGAAAGGAGCGTCCACCCTGAGCGCCTCCAATGAAAGAGACATGGAGTGGCTTCGAGGTGTTTTCAGGCTCCGTCCGGCCGTGTGAGGGAGTGTCTGTCTTCTCTCTGATCTTCTCCATGCTCTGCAAGTTACTTCCCAGACCTGAGACTCAGAGTGCTGAACCCCAAAGGTCTCTGGTTCAGGTCCACCCGCTCGTGGAGAAGGGCTTTGGTCTGGGATTGTCTAACCAGAGCGAGATGCCGCCACGTTGGCTTCACACTCCCTGCAAGACTGTCCCCGCGTAGCCTGTCAGGTGAGATGGTCCATCAGATGTGAATGAGCCCTTTTTTGGATATGACTTTTCAATACATCTTTTCAAAAAGTGCAGATTCGCGAAGGTGCGCCTACCTTCAAGGCTTTAAAACCCCGCGTTCAGGACTGGGGAGGGGGCGAGTGGAACACAGGGGACTTTTAGGACAGGGATGTGGCAGGCGGACGTGGATACAGGCCTTTGCGCGTTAGTCCAGTCCCCAGAAGACCAACACAGGAGTCCGCCCTGCTGCAGACCGTGGCTCTGGGTGCAGATGGTGCGTCAGAGCAGGCTCGGCAGCGGCCAGCCAGGAAGTTGGTATCGGCGGTGTGTCCTGGGCGGGCAGGGGAATCCGGGCCAACCCCTGGGTTTGGCTGCGAATCCAAAACTGCTCTTCAGGAAGCGATCTTTTCAAATGTCCCCAAATAATTCTAGGGCATATGACAGAACTTTCTCATTCACTGTGATATCTAGCCAGAGAGGCTTCACTCACTTACTGAGGGAACGAGGACCGGTACTGTAGCAGGAGGTCAGACAGGCCTGGTGGGGTCAAAGGCACCTGGGGACAGTTTTTGAGGAAGAGTAAGCTCTGGGAGAAAAGGAAACATGGAAGGCTATCGCCAAGTCCCTGCCAAGGGCTTGCTTGGGTGCAGGCAGCATTTTCAGTCTCTTAACTTTGCCCCCAGTCCTTGATCCTTTGTGGATTCTCAACACAAGAGAGAGTAGAGTCCCCTTAAAACAAGCCTTGACTCCTTTCCTGGGAAACTCATACACTGGGAGCCGCCTGTGGCAGGCCGCTCCTGGATTCAAGTGCATGGGGACAATTTAAAATGTGTCCATGTCAGTGCAATAGCAGCTGAGATGTGTGAAGCTTTAACTGTGGGCCAGGCACAGCCCTGGGGGCCCAGCTACTCAGGAGGCTGAGGTAGGAGGATCGCAAGCTTGAGGCCAGTCTGGTCCTGTCTCAAAACTAAAAGGACTGGGAGTGAAGCTCAGTTAAAAGGTCGCTGGGTTCTACCCCCAGTGCCAAAGCAAACAAACAAAAAGGTATATCCACCTGAGTGTCCTCTGCACCTTGTCTTTGAAACCCACCCAACAATCTTTGCTTTTCCCATTTTCTAGTCAAGGGCACTGGGGTTGGGAAAGGGCAAGGAAGTTCCCCTGGTTCGAAAGCAAGTGAGTGGGAAGGTCAGGATTTACACCCAGACTTTCTAAATCCAGACGGAGATCTTAATCATGAGGCTATCTAATGGCTGGCTGTCATGTAGCATGAACTTAAAACATCACCTCTTCCCTTTCTGCCAAACACAAACCATCAGAGAGGAGAAGATGAAAGACAATCAGTTTGTTTTTTTCCAGCGTAGAAAGAATCCGAGCATTACGCTCATCATTACCATTACACGTATAATCTCTCCACAGTTTTCCAACCTCACAAAGACGTTCTTTTTGGTTCTTCAAATGCAAGAAGAGATTAGTTCTATCTAAATGTTTCAGTTAGCTTTTTGTTGTTGTGAACAGATTACCAAAGAAGACCAATGTAGAAGGGAAAAGGCTTATTTTGGCTCCTGGTTCCAGAGGTTCAGTGTATGGTCAGCCGACTCCACAGCTCTGGGTCCAAAGCGAGGCAGGACATCATGGCAGAAGGGCATGGGGGAGGAGAGCAGCTCAGTTCATGCCCACCAGGAGGCAGACAAAGCTCCGCTCACAAGAGACAAAATGTAAACTCAAGGCACACCTCCAATGACCCCCACCTCCAGCCACACCCTACCTGCTCACAGTTCCTGTAGGGAACATTCCTCATAGTGTCGCTGACACCGTGGTCTCAGTAAGCCAAACAGTCTGGGCAGAAACTGAGGTGATGGGAAAGACTCGCCACGGAATGAAGGTCTTTGCAGCTGCTGAGGCTGAGCTAGGAGCTGAGGGGAGGCCTCGCTGATCAAGCATCCCAGCAGGCTGTGATGTGAGCTCGCCTGCACTGCCTCGCCTCATGCTGTGTGCAGGAGAGGAGCTGACCGTCCCCCCAGTCCTTTGTCTCAGACCTGCTGCTGGGCAGAATCACTTAGGCATGCTTGGTTTGATTACACACCTCGACGTATAGCTCACCTATAGGCTGATTCTGTTGTGCTTTAATGAGCATGTTAACCTGATTGGATAATGTGCCTATATATGTCCCGTACAATCCTAAGTAAAGTTAGACCTGTGCCTGCAGAGCCCGATCTCCGGTGTCTAAGTGTACTAGGTAGGCATCGTATGTCCTCAACCTCAGCAGATCCCCGTCTCCAAACATCTACAAGTTACCACTCAGTTAATCCACAACAGTGAATTATTATAGATTTTATAATGTAATCATTTCACCTCCGAACATTCTTGCATTGTCTCACATGTGAGCGTTTGGGGGATGCCTCCTATCCACACTCTGACGGTGGATGACCTCAGGGAGAACAAGGAGCCAGAAGCTTCCTCTAGAAGAAGGGAATAATGCAGATATCACACTAGGCTGTGCTGGGGCCCGGGGGGTGAAGCGCTGTCTTCCCACACCCGTGTGTGTGGGGAGAATGTCTCAGCCTTATACATATTTATATCGAACAACAGAGTGAATGTCAGGTCTCCCCCTTTTTCCTGCTAACTTAACATGCAGAAAAGTAAATGACCCATAAAGAAAAAGAAGTGATTTTTTTTTCCTACCATGAAAGCTTTTAAATTTGCAAACATTTCGATACCTAATAGAGCAGGTCGTAAAGCGAGTTTGGTGCATTTTCCTGACGGAGGTTTTACAAGGTTCTAAAATGGCTTTGGGTGGTGTGCGGTGTTCAACATTTTACTCTATTACATTCTGACACCTCTTTATTGGGTGAATGACGCCATGTAACAGGGAATTTTCATAAATATTTGGTGTGTTGGGGTGAAAGAAACCACTAATAGATCTCCAAGCCCATAACTGGGGTGGGATGGCTATTATTCTTTCAAAGATGCCTTGGGATTTTTAAGAGTGCGGCTTTAATCAAAATCCAAGGCACAGTGCTTGCCGGCAGGACCCTCGCCTGTTACTCTGGTCTGAAATAGTGGGAGCTGCAGGTCCAGGGTTCACCTTTGATCAGGGGCTTAGTCCAGAGGGATCCAGTGGCTGGGGGAGGGGTTCTGCTCCACCATCTCCCCGGCTCACAAATTCTTACATCCGTGGCTCTGTCACTGCCCTGGGACTGAAGAGTCCTCCGCTGGGTCATGGGGCGAGGAGAGGGTCGTGGGAGGCGTGTGCGGGCTCCGTTGGAAGTGGCCCTCCTGGTCTGCACTTCCCATCGGCAGAACCCAGTGACCTGCCTCTGTCAGCTGTGACGGTGGCCGTGGCAGCTGAGTGGTAGGGAGGATGGGCGCCGGGCATGGCCGCCCTGTCAGCATGGCCTGGCCCTGTGTGGAGAACTGGCAGGGCCAGCCCAGATCCCTTCCCCTGTAAGAGGGGCCCACGCGTTGCTCGCCTTTGCATTTGGAACCTGGAGCCCGATTCTGCTCTCCTGCCAGGGCTGTTCCTGGAACAGCTGTTTGGAGAGCAAGGAATATCGAAGATGTGCATTTTTTTCTAAAAGAGGTTTCGCCTGTAGGCACAGGCAGAATTTATTCTTTTTTTTTTCCCTCTATGATCCGAGGGGGAAAAAGAAGGGGTTGGGTAGTCCGCGTCTCGTCCACGGGGTGGGGACCCATGCAGCCTGTGACATCGCTCGCTCTGGGGTTCATCTGAGAATTTGACCCCGAGTTCTCTCCAAGCACGGAACTTAGCTCATTGCTAATTGTTTGCAGAGAAGCTTTCCCTGGAGTTTCAGTTCAGACCAAACTTCCCCGTCAAAGTCCTTGAACTGCATGGTTTACACTGAGCTAGACCCTTCAAAGCTGGGCTTGCTTACTGGGTGGGCAGCTGTCTGGTGGACCAGGAGGCTGCTGGAAGTGCATTTTATTCCACGGGGAACATTACGTGGGTTGGAACAGGATTTTCCGGGGATGTAGTCAGACCACCGTGCCTGGCCCCGCTCCCGGGCTGGCCTTCAGTAGAGGCCAGGCGTGGACTTCCTCCCTTCCCGTCCTTCCTCCATTTCTTCAACTGTTTCTTTTTCTGTACTACGTGTGGGTCGGACACTGAGCTAAGCACCAGGAAGACCAAGACAAATTATACATGGTCTTGACCTTGTGGACGACATCAGCTAGGTTTCTCTCTTAAGGAAAGGTGTTAAATATTTCATTTAAGACAAAAAAAGTAGGGGGCTGTTGACTGACGTAGCTAAGCCGCCTGGGAGTAAGGTGGTTCCGGATGCAGGCACAGTTGGATCCAGGGACTTCTCCTTTCAGGCCTTGGTTGTCCCTCCAGCTCACTGTCTCTGGGCCAGCTCGGGGCCTCCTCTGTGACACTACCCTGTCAGGCAGTAGGGGCAACACTAGGTTCACATTTTGCTTTTGGGTTTTGTTTTGTTTCCCCAGCGTTTCCACCGAGACCTGGGACCCATCCTGACTGACCTGCTCCGTGCACCAGGCTCTTGCAGACCTGCCGGCCAGGGCTGCTCTCAGTCCTGGGGCTCCCGCTCGCCCCCGGGGCCACCTGGCTCGGGCCACAGCACAGAGGCAAAGCCCTTCCCGGGGTCTGGCACCCCTCGTCTGGGACATGCAGCGTGCCCCTCAGCCAGGTCTGGGTGGGAATGCCCAGCAAGGCGGTCGGCGAGGATGAGGTGAGCATGACCCAGCAGGCACGGGCGCTGGAGTCGGGGTGGAGTGCCACTGGGTGCCACCCACCCAGTGTTTCTGGGAAGTGGTTTTCCAGATGGAAACTAGGGAAGTCCGGACACGCTGGGTGGTGATCTCCCCGTGGTCTGGCTGACTCCCCTGGGCTCCTGCGTTCTGATGGCACCCAGCCTGGCCAGGCCACGGGTGGCAAGAGCAGCCCAGGGGAAGGAGGGAACTCGACAAGATGCTCTCACCAAAGCCTGTCCAGGACCCGTGTCCTGAGGCAGCCCCTCCACGGAGGTGCTGGCAGACGAGCCCTGTAGGAGCCCCTGTCAGACAGGCGGTCTTCTGGGGGACCTCGGCCACAGTGCGCAGGGGGTCTGCACAGAGCTCCACTGAGCCCAAGGGGGTCCCACGCCCCTCGTGTGCCTGGGCTGTGGGCCCTCCTGATGCGCATGGATGGGTGCATAGCCATCCCAGTGACCTAAGCAAGGGCTTGGGTACCAGGTGCAAAACCAACCCAGGTGCTGGCGGTAAGAAGCTCAGGTCCTGGGAAGACCAGGGCTGAGTAACTACGAAACTCCTCCAGGGAGGTTCCCCAGGCAGTGCAGGAGTCAGAGGGGACTGGAGGCTGATCAGGAGACTCCGAGAACAGAACCAGATTCACATAAGAACAATCACTACGCACAAAAGTGCAGAGGGAGGAATTTCCGGGATTGGGTGAGTGGAAGTCTGGACTCACCAGGACCCAAGGCCTTTCATCTGTCCGTCTTGCGACTCCCACCTTCAGACCTGTCTTCCCAAGGTCCCAAAGTGGCTGCTGTTGCTCCAGGCAACAGTTGCTTACATAGCAACAACAGCACATCAAGAAGCAAGGGAAGGACAGTCACCAGATGAGACCAGAGGTGGCACCTCTGTTTATATTAGCCAGAAAGCAGAATTCCCCGACGCAAGCTCATCATGCTTCTTTGCCTCTCAGCAGCTAGAAGGGGCTGTTGCTCGCCTGTGCCAGCAGAGGACTCTGGGAAAATGACCATCTCAGGCTACAAGGAATGTTTTGGACGGAGTAACTTCAGAGAGAGAAAGCGATGAGAGAAGCGGCTAGTTTTATGTCTTTGACAATGTTTAGCTTTTGGGTTTGTTTGGAACTTCTTACTAAACCAGTGAGGCGTTGGACAAGAGAAGCACGTTCTTCCTCTTACTGCACATGCCCGTGATTGAGTCTTAGTGGTTATCAAGTTTCTTCCACGTCCAGCGTGGGTGAGGGGAAGGGTTTCTGTCGGAAGGATGGGCTGGCGGTAAACTAATCGCTTAGAAACTTTTTAAAGAGAAGAGCCACAGGGGACAGTTATCCTCTGAGGCAGGGGCATGGCCAATTGAGCCTTACCAATCTGGCTCTAATAATGGAAAAGCCCACCTGTCCTTTGTTTATAGTCGTACAGGTAAAAGGAGGGCCTTCTGTGAGAAGCAGGATGGGGTGCAGTTAGGGAGCCATGGGCTCTAGCAGGTCACGTTACACGTCTGTGACACGCAGATTCCAGTGGGAAGCCACTCGGCCCGGATACCACACGTCTCAGGGCATCTGGAACAATCTCTCCATGGTGGCCAGTTCCTGAACACGTTTCCGGTCTGACCACTCACAAGCCTGGTCTAGCTGGTCAGAGAGGGCTCCCCACAGGGCACGGGCTGTGTCAGTGCCTCTGCAGGGTGTGGACATGAGCGGCCTCCCCTCTGGCCCCTGCAGGTTACCAGAGAAGTTCATGTACTTGCTACAGGTCAGCAGGGGAGAGATGTGCCCCGTGCCCACCCTGGGAAAGACAGCCATGGGAGGGCATCTGAGGTGGCGAGAGTCCAGCTGACCCGAGGAAAGAAAGCTCCAGGTGGGGCGGGGGAGGAGTCCTTCAGGTGGGCGGGGAGGAGTCCTTCAGGTGGGCGGGGAGGGAGAGCCCAGGCCATATGGTGGAAGTGTAGAACTTCAGCCAGAACCGCGAGCGGGTGAGTGGGTTTCCAGGGGCAGAGAACACAGGACAGGAGGCTGGGTCCCCATGATTCTGCTGGGCCTGGTGGTCTGGGAAGCACACATTTGCTGACTGCCCAGGTGTGTGTGCACAGGTGTGTGGGGTGTCTACGTGTGCGTGTTTGTGTGGCGTGGGTGTGACTGAGCCCTCTCTCCTGAGCTCGTTCTGCACCGATTCTGAAAACCACCTACTGCTGGAGCCGCGTCTCTGGTCTTAACAGAAGCACCGCCTCCTGTGGCCAGCAGAGCTGCCTGGTCGCAGCCTCCTACTGCATGCACAGCATCCCTGGCGGGGGCCGTCCCCCAAGATTGAGAACAGTGCACAGCATGACCGTCCTGGAATGCCCGCTGGTTCCCAGAGGGGTCACCCTGGAGCTCCGGCCCCGTCTGCAGTCCCTCCGCCTCCCAAGCCCTGTCTGCAAGCCCAGGAGCCCTCCTGTGTCTTAGAGGCTGGTACTGTCACCCTGGCGCGTCACACAAGCTGCCAGCAGCAGCATCCAGAGGGAGGACATGGAGAGGAGGCGCGTGGGGCGCCTCGGTCACAGGGACAGGCTCCCTGTTGAGTCCCGAGACGCTGTCACGGGGAGTCCCACTAGATCAGTGACCGCGATCAGTAGGGACGTCACTGAATGGTTCCATGTTCCCTTCCTGGATGATCCTCTCCTACTTCCACAGAACCTGGCCGCACATGCTACAGCCCTGGGCTTCGCTGGGCCAAACGAGATCCCAGGTTGTCTGGGCCTTTCTGTGGCCTGGTTCTGCACACGACTCCGGGTCTGCACTGAATGCCAGGGCTTCCCGATGGGGATGGATGGGCTTCACGCCCTCTCCAGCCCCGTGAGAGTCCCAGCTTCCGCCCCTGCTTCCTGCTGACCCCTGTCTGACCGTCAAACTTGCTGTCTCTCCTAACCCGGTCAAGTCCACATTGAAAAGTCAGCTGCATCTTTTATATTTATGGACGTTTGGACTCTGCTGAAGTAGGTGGGTGGACGGAGGGACGAAGGCAGGCTCCACCCAGACCAGGGCTGGCGGCTGACAGCTGGACGCAGGCTCCTGAACCTGCACGGAGAGTACCCTTTGGCCCCGGGCCTTAGAGGAAGGTCCTGGAACGGCATGAACGCGCAGGTCTGAAGATCGTCTGCAGCAAAGGGCCAGCGGGGGCTGGACTTCGGGTGCACTCTGCCTGCTGACCTCCGGCCCTGGGGCCCGCGGGCTGGCAGAGGCCCCGCTCCCGCCCAGCTCTGCACCCACCAAGGGCCACTCCCACCTCCCAGGAGCACCGAGTCCCCCGCTTCCTCAGGAAGAGCAGCAGAACCGAGCTTCGGCTTGGCTTTTCGGTGGCTACCCAGATGGGCCCGAGACCCCGATGCCCCTCCAGGTGACCTGGGACGAAGAGGCCTCCCCTGGGGTGTCGCTTGGAGGACTTGGCTCATCTGGCCCCTCTCTTCCGCCTTCTTCGGCTGGTGGATACTTTCCCATTCGCTCCCCTGCATGGTCTGGACGTGGCACCGGTCCAGGTGGCTGGACCCTGCGCCCTCCCGTGGTTGCTAACCGCTGTGCCCTCTGCCTGGGGACTCTGTCCCACGTGCTGCGGCCCACAGAGCTCTGCCGGAGGCGCCCAGTGCTCACACACCCATCTGCACAGGGGCGACAGGGCTTCTAGGGGCCTTTCCCTCCCCTCGGCTCCCCATCCAGACCCCTCCTGCTCCTGGGCGGACCCCAGATGGGAATCTGCTGCGAGACCTGGTCACTGAGACATGGTGTCCAGCAAGGCCTCCAGAGAACGCTGGCCACGCACTCCCTGCAGGCTCCGGGAGACGCCTCCCTTAGCGCAAAAACCCTGAGCACAAACCCTCTGCCAATGGCACTTTTTAGTGGCTTCCCTCAGTGCCCAGCAGTGAGACCAGGGACAATTCCACCTGCTTTGACCAGCTAACTTTTCAAAATTCCTAATCGTGAACCTTTATTTTATTTATTTATTTTTAAATTAATTCGTACTGGGAATTGATCCCAGGGGTGCTCTACCACTGAGCTACATCCCCGGCCCTTTTTATTTATTTTGAGACAGGGTCTCACTAACTTGCAGAGGCTGGCCTCAAACTTGTGAGCCTCCTGCCTCCACCTTCTGAGTCACTGGGATTATAGACAGGTGCCACTGTACTCAGCAATAAATCCCCTTTTCAAAGGTCGTGAATTGGGCGGCTACAAGCAGTCTCCATTATGAAAGAGTACTTTTTGGTGTTCGAACCACTGAATATTTTTGAGTCTACGCTTTAGTTTTACATCGGTCACTTGACATCTTGATATTAAACATGTATGTGGTATTGCTTGAGTTTGTTTTGAAGTGGATTCTGTCGGGGGAAGCTAGGAAACAGGATGGCACCAGCTCTCTCTGCACAGTTTCATAACTTCACAGTTATGCACAGTTTCATAAGCTGACTCTGTTAGGATGAACTTGAACTTCCACTCACCAAATTCCACCTGCAAGGGGGACAGAACAAGGGCAATAATTATCACACACTGCAGTGACAGGACCTGTTCAGGACTGCCTCAGAGGCTAGTTTATGTCATTGCTTAACCACCACCATGCCTGGGTAATTTAAAAGATGCCTCCCATTTGAGCAGTGTGCAACCTGGGCAACTGAAGATGGTGGCATTTCTGACACTTCTAGGCTAAGCCTTACCTCATCACGAGTTTTTCATTTCCTGAACTGGAAAGCCCTCATGCATCAAACACACAAGCGGTTACTGAGAACAGTCCATGTGCTGCATTCTAGTGAGCAGCCATGAGCTCAGCATTGGACTTGAATGTCAAACGTTGCCCATTAATTAAGGGCAGCAGAATAGCACGTGGGGTGAATAGAGTTCAGACACCAAGAAGGGGTCGACGGTGGGTTCCTCAGGGAGCTTTGAGACAGGCGGCAGTGACCACGTGGACGTTTCAGAGGCTATCCTGATGACTGATGAGACGGCTCTTCCCTGCTGGAGGCAAGGAGGGAGTCGGGGTGCGGCCGAGCGCTGGTGTGGGGGTTCACGCGGTCAGAGCAGACTCCAGCTCCGTCTTCCCCAAGCAGGAAGTGTGCAGAGTGGACAGCCCAAGACCCAGGCCAGGGAGGGCAGCCTCCCCTGCAGACCTGGACACGTGTCCCCTGCCATGAGCTGGCTCAGTGGGCAGGTGCCGGACGCATACTGGGAAAGGTAGGGCAGCCAAGTGGTGGGAGGAAGGCTGTGGTGGGGGTCAGGGACTGGACCATGGCCCTTTGCTGGGGGCTGAAGTGGGGCGGTGTCTGGGATCTGTTCAGACTCTGCGGGAGATGGGGAATGGAGGCCTGGGATGTTCCAAACAGAATCCCCCCGAGGGAGCAGAGTTCCCAGATGGAGCAGCTCAACTCCTCTGGGACAGAAGCGGAGGGGAAGGGCAGAAGTAGGCCACAGAGAAAAGGTCCTCTGGATCCAAGAGAATCTGGGTGGGTGGCCCAGGGAGGGCGCAGGACAGGACAGGTCACATGGGGAGGAAAGAGTTGACCCAAGCTGAGGAAGCCCTGTGGGCCGAGATCGGCCACTCCAGGACTCGCTGGAGGGACAGTTAGGGAAGATCGTCACCCGGCATTCAAGCGTGACATCCACCTGCACCAGGCAGTCCCCAGGCCCCTCCCATCCGCTCCCTGAACATCAGGTGTAGACTCTTCGGTTTTATTGAATTAAGATTAACTATTCAATCTTAATAATCGCTGTACTTCACTGAGTCTGAGACAGCGTCACCTGTAAGTTCCCACCTTATTTTATGGCTTGCAAAGAATGAACCAGATAAACTCTCAAAAGTAAGGTTCTCTCCAATTTCTGTGACGTTAAAGAATGAAAAAGTCTAAACCTTAGAATAAGGGGATGTGTCGTTACCTTTTTGTCCTTAAGGTTCGGCTGATTTCTCTCCTCGGTTACTGTGAACTCTCAGAGAGCAAGAACCGCAGCTTATGTTTCTGTAAACACAGGCAGCAACCGGCAAGCCCGTGGGCGAGGGGCCATTTAAACCACAAGAAGGCAGCGCGTTTGAAGGAAAGACCAAACGTCTTACCGCCTCCTGAGAAGCCTTCCTCATTTTAATATGAAAATCTACACTTTGTGAAAAAAAAAATGGCATGAGCTGTTGCATTTGAAAGAGTAGAAGAGGGTGATCCCAATTTTACAGATGGAAAGAATTCAATCAGGTTCGCTGTTTTAGAGTTTTGTGCGCACACACACAGACACACAGACACACAGACACACACAGACACACAGACACACACACACAGACACCCACGCACACAGACACAGACACCCACACACACAGACACACACACACACACACACAGACACACAGACACACACACACAGACACCCACGCACACAGACACACACACACACAGACACACACACACAGACACCCACGCACACAGACACCCACACACACAGACACACACACACACACACAGACACCAACGCACACAGACACAGACACACACACACAGACACCCACACACACAGACACACACACACACACAGACACACACACACAGACACACACACACACAAACACATACACGTACACACACGCACACAGACACACACACACACACAAACACATACACATACACATACGCACACAGACACACACACACACACAGGATTGTGGGGGCGGGAAGTCCACCCTCTGTGGTCTGCGCTGAGACCCAGGAGGGCTGGTGCTGTGGCCCCAGGTCTGGAACTGGAGCCGATGGCGGGGATTCCAGTGGAGTTGGGCAGGAGCACCTCAGCAGGGTTCCTGGGATCGATTGGGTTCTTGTTGGAATAGGATTTAACCTGGCATCCAACAGGTTCCTGCCTGGGGCCCCTCCTCTCCTCCCTCGTCCTTGCTGACGTGAGCTTAGCAGGACAGTCAGCTCACAGTGATCAAAGTGGCCGCTGGGGAGGAGTGAAAGGCCCTCCCCTGCCCCTCCTTCCCCTCGGGAGATGCCAGCTCACTGAACCAGCCAGACCCAGACGGCAGGCTACACAGTGCCAACTTAAACTTCTGATAGACGTTCATTTAGATTTTCAGCCCCTTAAAATAATGGTCCATCTTGTCTGTCCCACAAGGACCCGATCTCACACGTAGTGACCTGCAGTCAGAAGAGGATGATGATCACGATAGAAGCGTTCAGTTCTCTTAATTCCTTATTTCATTTTCTTTTGTCATGAGTAGGTCAGAGTTTGAAGGAAAGCCAGGGATTCTCAGCAAGGAGAAAAACAAACAGCAGACCTAGAAGGGAAGAATGGAGTGGTTCTAAAAAAAATTCGTTTTTTCCTTGACGGGCTGGACATAAATGTTCCATCTGATACACATATAGATTCATCCGTGTCGGAGCTCACGACACCTCCTCAGGGATACATTTATCGGCTGCACTCTGCACACCACCCAATGCGGTCGACGCGTAGGCCTAGACCTGGCGACAGCACTGATCTTTAATTACCCAGACATGAGTAAGTAGTGCTTGCATTTTTCTGGGTGAATCTCCCGATAGGAAGACCTTGGTGGTCGCGTGAAGGGACGCTGTTGGCTCAGCAGTCCCGGGGATTCCTGCACACCTCCTCCCGCGCCAGGCGCCTCGGGAGCTTCCCCTGCACCCCCAAGTAGAAAACAGTAAGCTCGAAACAGGGTGTTTGAAATGTACGCAAGCCTTGCACTCAATGAGCTCATGATTTATTGGACAAAGTTAAAAGACAAAGCACAAGAAGGATTCCTATTTCTCTGTGCTTAGCCGTGCCGGTTTATCCGTGTGGTTTATGGGCCTCTTTTTTTTGAGGGGGTACTCGACCACTGAGCCACATCCCCAGCCCTGTTTTGTATATCATTTAGAGACAGGGTCTCACTGAGTTGCTTAGCACCTCGCTTTTTTGCTGAGGCTGGCTTTGACCTCTCGATCCCATTCTCCTGCCTCAGCCTCCTGAGCCGCTGGAATGGCAGGCATGCACCACTGTGTCCAGTCTGAGTTTCTTTGGTTTTAATTTTACATCCTCTCTTTGCATTTTCTGAAGGCACACATTTTTGTTTTTACTCTGACTTTACTTTTTTCCTCTCAAGCTATAACCTTAATTATACTTTCTTTCAATTTTACAGTGATTGCTACCTTGCTCCCTAAAAAAAAAAAAAAAAAAAAAATCAGGTTAAGAGAAAAACCCGATGATTAAGTGGATGAAATCTCACACAAGGAGGTGAATATCGAGCTATCGAGCCCGTGGAGGTCAGGTGTGAGATGAGCAGGTGGGGACACAGAGGGAACTGGGCTTCGTGGCACTGGGGACGTTCCACACCTGGGTCTGCGTGTGGGGTGGTGACTTTGGAACAACCATCTGGAGGTTTGCCCACATTTTTCGCTTTTCAGGTGGGTTTTGAAGACACTCTCAGAACATCCATCTTCCCTCTTTATTCCTCTGGCGTTTCGGAGCCGCAGGGCAGGTGCGGGGACTCTGCGGTGTTTGACCTTGGCAGCGTGGGCCTATCTGACCGTCCTCTCTGACCGTGGCCGCAGGCCATGACCTGAGTGCTGGCTCACCCTAAGTGAGGGGAGAGCAACCCCAGCTCCCCCGGGAGGTCAGGAACCAGGAACCTGACAGCCAGCGCCACCCGCGGGACCCTCTGCCCCGGCCTCTCCTGCCCCAGATCCTCATGTTGGCAGGACACGGGCCTTGGCAAAGCTAGAGGACATTTGCCTCTTGTGTGTCCTGCCCCCGTGGTCCAGCGGATTGCCTCTGGCCCCGGGGAGCTTCCCACGCTGGCAAGTCCAACGGCCGTGGTGACGCTGAGGAATCTGCTCAGTCTGTCCAGGCAGCGCCTGGCCACCTGCTCCCGAGGGGCCTTGCGACAAGGCCTCCAGGCTGCGTGGCTCTGTCGTGGCCCTTGAACCTGTCAAAGCGAGACTTTAACGTCCTCTCCCAGGTGGACACCCGAGGTGGGAATCCACGGCGGGCCTGTTATTGCAGGGTGAGTGACCTCTGGAAGACCAGAGCCCTAGTCACTGACAGGTGCCACCTGCATCCTTGGCCACGGATGACCGTGGAAAGCCACGGCTTTGTGAACGCCGGGGGTGGCGTTTCTCCCTGTCCAGGGACTCTGGGAGGAAATCTGCCCAGATTTGGGATGACTGCAGCGTCCACAGCTGAGGTTCAGAGGACGGGATCCTTGATCCTTGGGGACGATCTTGCATCAGGGCACAGGTCACGCTGCCGAAGTGACGTCAGAGACATGCGGCAGCCTGCTGGGTCCCGATCAGAGGAGCCGTCGCTGAATCCCCCTCACAAAGCAGAGGAACGTTTAGAGAGTAACGTGAACTTCACCAGATTCGTATTTCGAGGCGTTGGTCTCAGATTCAAAAAAGGGTAAACGAAGGAAGTGAAGAGAAGAGAACGTGGAGTTGGGATCACGGGGTGAAGTCGGCGGCCGTTCCCGTCACAGCTGCTGTTGGCCACATTGGAGTTTTTTCCCTTTTATTTGAGTCAGACTGTGATAAAATAAAGTAGATGTGGCCACTGCTGTAGGGAGCCGGTGAACGATTGTGTAAGACAGAATTTGGTGTCGATGTTCCTGGTGACAAAGTCCTTGTTAACCAGTACTGTACAATTCTATCTCCACACGTAGCAGGGCACTAAATCCTTTGGTAGAGTCACAGTTAGCCCTTTATCATCAGAAAGTCATATGTGTTGTGTGCGTTTATAAATAAAGAACAATTTATATGTAATGCATACTTGTAAGTGTGCCTGGCAAACACAGACATTTATGCAAGTAACAGTCGCTTTGCAGAGTGACTATTATTACTTGATGTACATGAACACACTTATTTTAATGATATAATAATAACTGAGTAATAGGTAGTAGACATTGAGATCATTGCTTTATATAACCTGACTTATTAATTATCTGCAATGATTCTTTGATCTCAAGGATATGATTACATCCGTCTTACAGATGAAAGAACTTGATCTGTCTCAGGTCACAGAAGTAGCCAGGGCAGGATGAATCTCAGGCTCTCTGGTTCCGCCATGCTCTTCACTCAGCCAGAGGAAATATAAGCAGTCCATCCACAGCAGAAGCCGGGTGGCAGGGACCAGGAGGGACAGTATGGGCATGGTCTGTCACTCAAGAAGAGCCTCTAAAGAAGATGCAGGCATTATCTGCTTTGGAGCCTGCTGTCATTAGCAGCCACCCAGAAGGAGGTGGAAGGCAGCTGGTGGTCCTCAAACCCCCTGGAAGCATATGCACCGTTCCAAACAACAAAATCTGCAGCAGGCTGGAAATCAATATTTGTTAAGTGGTGTTATTATATGTAGCTAGCACAAGCTCATAGACATATGTTCATGTGCTAGAAGTGCTCATTTGGAAAGTGGAGGCATTTGAAATGTACCGCGGCTTCTGTAACCCTGCATGGGGATTCCACCTTCTTTAAGAAAAAGCCTGTCAACTCAAAAACAGGAGTCGTCCCAGCCCACCCCACCCTTTGATGGGCGAAGGATGGGACGTCATTCCAGGGAGCTGAGGGGAGCTGCTGGGGCTCAGTATTCTTGGTCTAAATAGCACCCGTTTCCAACCACCTACAAGCTTGGGGGACCCACACCCAGAAGAGGGGGCCCCCAGCAGCCTCATGTTCTCTGGAGCAAGGCCTTCTTCCTCCATCATGAGGTGAGGAGGGAAGTTCCCTCTCCAGCAGGCGGGAGCAGGAGGGAGCAGAGGCCTCTGTCTGCACAGGTGAGTAGGGAGGCCGCCTGATCCGCAGGCAGAGTGGACGTGACCTCAGCTCCCTCAACAGCAGCCCAGCCCCGGGGATGCCACACTCACAGGGTGGAGATGGAGCCACCTAGCCCCGGGACCGCCCGGCTGTGCATGAGGGACTCACGGCAGCCCCGACCTTGGTGGGTGATGCTTGGCACCAGGGTACCCCACGGTTCCCCGCGGTACCCCATCCACCCTGAGACGCCTCTCACTTTCACACTGGTGTTGGCGAGCTCCACTCTAACTAGAGGGAAGGTCGTCTCTCTCGTTCGAGTGTTATTTCAAGATAAAGAAAACCTTGTCCACGGCAACCGTGGCTCAAAGTTGCCTGTTGAATGTGGACGATGCTTTCCTGTGTTTTAAAAGGTCAGTTTTTCCCGAGTCTAAAGGACTGCATAGCCAGAGCGTGCGGGAGTTGCTGAGCAGGAACACGTGTTTGATACGATCATTGAGCCATCAAAACATTTTCTTCCCAGAAATCTATGGATCTCAATTTCTGTTCAGTCTTTCTCTAAGCAAAACATTAGAAGGTGCTATTCTGGTTTCTAAAAGTGCAGTATTATCGGAAATGAGGATGGATACTCCAGCTTTTTTGCTGAGTCCATGTGCATGGTATGTTTTTCCCCATCCTTTCACCTTTAATCTATGGGTATCTTCTTCAAGCCAAAGTTAGTCAGAAGGGATAAAGAAGGTCATTTCATACTGCTTAAGGGAAGCATAAATCAGCAAGATATAACAATCATAAACATCTATGCCCCAAACAGTGGCTCATCTATGTATGTCAAACAAATCCTTCTCAATTTCAGAAACCAAATAGACCACAACACAATAATACTAGGTGATTTTAACACGCCGCTCTCACCACTGGACAGATCTTCCAGACAAAAATTGAACAAAGAAACCATAGATCTCAACAACACAATCAATAATTTAGACTTAACGGACATTTATAGAATATACCATCCAACCAAGAGCGAATACACTTTCTTCTCAGCAGCACATGGATCCTTCTCTAAAATAGACCATATATTATGCCACAAAGCTAATGTTAGCAAATACAAGAAGATAGAGACACTAGCATGTATTCTATCAGATCATAATGGATTGAAGTTAGAAATAAATGAAAGAGTAAAACACAGAAACTATTCCAACATCTGGAGATTAAACAATATGCTATTATATGATGAATGGATAACAGAAGATATTAGGAAGGAAATTAAAAAATTCTTAGAGGTAAATGAGAACAAAGAAACATCATATCAAAATCTCTGGGACACTATGAAAGCAGTACTTAGAGGGAAATTTATTTCATGGAGCGCATTTAACAAAAGAAGTAAAACTCAACAAATAAACAACCTAACACTACAGCTCAAAGCCCTAGAAAAAAAAGAACAGACCAGCACCAAAAGTAGTAGAAGACAGGAAATAGTTAAACTCAGAGCTGAAATCAATGAAATTGAAACAAAAGAAACAATACAAAAAATTGACAAAATAAATAGTTGGTTCTTTGAAAAAATAAACAAAATTGATAAACCTTTAGCCACACTAACAAAGAGAAGACGAGAGAAAACCCAAATCACTAAAATTCGGAATGAACAAGGAAATATCACAACAGACAGGATGGAAATACAAAACATAATTAGAAGCTATTTTGAAAATCTATACTCCAACAAAATAGAAAATTTCGAAGACATCAACAGGTTTCTAGAGACATATGAATTGCCTAAACTGAACGAGGAGGACATAAACAATTTAAATAGACCAATTTCAAGTACTGAAATAGAAGAAGTCATCAAAAGCCTACCAACAAAGAAAAGTCCAGGACCAGATGGGTTCTCAGCCGAGTTCTACAAAACCTTTAAGGAAGAGCTCATTCCAATACTTCTCAAAGTATTCCATAAAATAGAAGAGGAGGGAACCCTCCCAAACTCATTCTATGAAGCCAATATCACACTGATACCTAAACCAGACAGAGACTCATCAAGGAAAGAAAATTTCAGACCAATATCCTTAATGAACATCGACGCAAAAATTCTCAACAAAATTTTAGCAAATCGCATACAAAAACATATTAAAAAGATAGTGCACCATGATCAAGTGGGTTTCATCCCAGGGATGCAAGGTTGGTTCAACATCAGGAAATCAATAAACGTAATTCACCATATTAATAGACTTAAAGTCAAGAATCACATGATTATTTCAATAGATGCAGAAAAAGCATTTGATAAAATACAGCACCCCTTCATGCTCAAAACACTAGAAAAAATAGGGATAGTGGGAACATTCCTTAACATTGTAAAGTCCATTTATGCTAAGCCCATGGCTACATGGCTAATATCATTCTAAATGGTGAAAAACTGAAAGCATTCCCCCTAAAAACTGGAACAAGGCAGGGATGCCCTCTTTCACCACTTCTATTCAACATCGTTCTTGAGACTCTGGCCAGAGCAATTAGACAAACCAAAGAGATTAAAGGGATACGAATTGGAAAAGAAGAACTCAAACTATCCCTGTTCGCTGATGACATGATTATATATTTAGAGGAACCTGGAAATTCCACCAGAAAACTCTTAGAACTCATAAGTGAATTCAGTAAAGTAGCAGGTTACAAGATCAATGCCCATAAATCCAACGCATTTTTATACATAAGTGATGAATCTTCAGAAAGAGAAATTAGGAAAACTACCCCATTCACAATAGCATCAAAAAAAATAAAATACTTGGGAATCAATCTCACAAAAGAGGTGAAAGACCTCTACAATGAGAACTATACAACACTAAAGAAAGAAATTAAAGAACACCTTAGAAGATGGAAAGATCTTCCATGTTCTTGGATAGGAAGAATTAATATTGTCAAAATGGCCATACTACCTAAAGTGCTATACAAATTCAATGCTATTCCAATTAAAATCCCAATTATGTACCTTACAGAAATAGAGCAAGCAATTATGAAATTCATCTGGAAGAATAAGAAACCCAGAATAGCTAAAGCAATCCTTAGCAGGAAGAGTGAAACAGGGGGTATCGCAATACCAGATCTTCAACTCTACTACAAAGCAATAGTAACAAAAACGGCATGGTATTGGTACCAAAATAGAAAGGTAGATCAGTGGTACAGAATAGAGGACACGGACACAAACCCAAATAAATACAATTTTCTCATACTAGACAAAGGGGCCAAAAATATGCAATGGAGAAAAGATAGCCTCTTCAACAAATGGTGCTGGGAGAATTGGAAATCCATATGCAACAGAATGAAACTAAACCCCTATCTCTCACCATGCACGAAACTAAACTCAAAATGGATTAAGGACCTCGGAATCAGACCAGAGACCCTGCAGATTATAGAAGAAAAAGTAGGTCCAAATCTTCACCTTGTTGGTCTAGGACCAGACTTCCTTAACAGGACTCCCATAGCACAAGAAATAAAAGCTAGAATCAACCACTGGGATAGATTCAAACTAAAAAGCTTTCTCTCAGCAAAGGAAACTATCAGCAATGCGAAGAAAGAGCCTACAGAGTGGGAGAATATCTTTGCCAATCATACTTCAGATAGAGCACTAATCTCCAGAATCTATAAAGAACTCAAAAAACTCTACTCCAAGAATTCAAATAGTCCAGTCAAGAAATGGGCTAAGGAAATGAATAGACACTTCACAGAAGAAGATCTACAAGCAATCAACAAACATATGGAAAAATGTTCAACATCTCTAGTAATAAGAGAAATGCAAATCAAAACCACCCTAAGATTCCATCTCACCCCAATTAGAATGGCGATTATCAAGAATACGAGCAACAACAGGTGTTGGCGAGGATGTGGGGAGAAAGGTACACTCATACACTGCTGGTGGGGCTGCAAATTAGTGCAGCCACTCTGGAAAGCAGTGTGGAGATTCCTTAGAAAACTTGGAATGGAACCACCATTTGACCCAGCTATCCCACTCCTTGGCCTATACCCAAAGGACTTAAAATCTGCATACTACAGAGATACAGCCACATCAATGTTCATAGCTGCTCAATTCACAATAGCCAGACTGTGGAACCAACCTAGATGCCCTTCAATTGATGAGTGGATAAAGAAACTGTGGTATATATATACAATGGAATATTACTCAGCCATAAAGAATGATAAAATTATGACATTTGCAGGCAAATGGATGAAATTGGAGAATATCATGCTAAGTGAGATAGGCCGATCTCAAAAAGCCAAAGGACGAATGATATCGCTGATAAGTGGAGGATGACACATAATGGAGGGGGAGGGAAGGGTTAGAGTTAGGGTTAGGGAGGGGGGCAAGTATGGAGGAAGGAACTACTGTATAGAGGGTAAAGAGGGGTGGGAGGGGTGGGGGGAAGGGAAAAAATAACAGAATGAATCAAACAACATTGCTCTATGTAAATTTATGATTACACAAATGGTACGCCTTTACGCCATGTACAAACAGAGAAACAACATGTATCCCATTTGTTTACAATAAAAAAAATAAATAAATAAAAAAAAAAAATAGAAGTGCAGTATTAGCCATAGTGACAACCGTTTTCTAGATGAAGTGTTTGTTACCTTCTCTGAAGCTCAGCAATTTTTGGGGGTACTGGGGACTGAATTCAGGGGCCACCTCCCCAGCCCTATTTTGTATTTGATTTAGAGACAGGGTCTCACTGAGTTTGCTGAGGCTGGCTTTGAACTTGCCATCCTCCTGCCTCAGCCTCCCTCCCGAGCCACTGGAATGAGAGACGTGGGCCACTGCCTTTGACTCAGCAATTTTTTTTGACAGCCAGGTACATTGAAGACATTCACATCTACCTAAGGAGGTGAGATGGCACGTGGAACCTTCCCAGCATCACAGCCCCTGTCCTGCTCACTGCCCAGCCTCCTTCATGAGATGGAGGCCTCCGGGCCCCATCTGTCCTCAGGTCACCCACAGGAGACCTAAAAGTGTGTGTGCGTACTGCCTGGAGCTTCCAGTTTGCCGGTTCCTATCTACAAAAGAAATTCATGGCTGTCACCCCAAAGTTCTCTTCCCACAAGTTCCCTGCATCTAAACGCTTTGAATACGAAACGTTTGCTGCATTGAACAAACGTGAGCTGTCCCGGTGGCTTTTCTGTGACCTCATCAGGAATTCAGCTGTTCCTCAACTCTGACCACCCCCATAAAATCTCTTTAATTATTTTCCCGTATCAAATGGACCACCAGCCATAAAATATCCCTGGAAAAGAAGGCACATAAATTAACATGACCAATTCCTCTAATTAGAGAAGAAAACATTTGCTTTGCATTCAAACAATCTTTTCCATTTGACAGAAACAAGCAGCTTGTCACCATCTAAGTCAACATCAATTATAAATAGCAGATTATTTGCAAGGAAGCAATACAGAAGCAGATTCTGGACTTCTGTCTAGGCGAGAGGGAAAGGATGACAGTTGATATGGGCCAATTTTCTAAGTCTCTGGTAGGTGCCCCTGGTGGCAAGTGATTTATTAGTCCAAGAAATGCAAAATATAATGAAAGAGATGGTCTTTTCATGAAATATTAGTGTCCATTAGGTGTGATAACCGCAGGTCTAAATGTGAAATCTCTCCTTCAGGATAAGCTCGCGGGTACTGTGGGTGGTGACGCGTTCGTACCGTCTTGTCAAAGTGTCACGAGCTCATAATTAAAGGAGTTACTGGGGATGGTTAAAGCGTAAAGGCCATGGACACATCAGAAGAAAGCCAGGGAGGATGGCACTGGGGCAGGGCACCAGGCTCAGCGGCAGCGATGTCTCAGGGCCACGTCTGCCCGTGCATTGTTCCCGAGGCAGGGAGCAGGCGATGAAAGAGACAGCAGGCACTGGACACTTCGGCTGGGCAGTCCACAGTGGAACCACTCGTCAAAACGTCAGCAGGGCGGCAGGGGACCTGCACCATAGCACAAGTGACCTGGTCTCGCAGACAGCTCCAGGACACTCCACCTGCCAGCCGACTGTGTCCCCGCAGGCCCCAGGGAGCAGTCTCCAGGCTGGACCACATGCTGGGCCCGCTTCCCCTGCAGCCTGACGGTAGGACCGTGGAGCTTCTCGCCACCACGGGGAATATTTGGCTGTGAAGACCACCGTCACTGTCCCCTCACTCTCCTCAAGCTTTCTGATCCTAGAAATGGCGGTGGTGAAATCCGGGTGGGGAGGGATAAAGAATGATAACGCAGCTTCTGGGCTCTTATCCTGGGCAGAAGAAAGGAAAGGAGGCAGCCCGGGCTCAGAGCTGTGTGAGGAGAGGTCACGACTTGAGAAGTGTGAGTACAGAAGAAGCCAGGGGGCCCTACAGCCACCCGGTGTGGAGCCGCCACAGCGCGGGCGCGGGCTGCTCCCACACGGTGGTGAAGGAAGCTGTCCTCCTTTCAATGCCGAGGAGAGCGTGGCCACAGGCGCCACTGGAGTGGTACATCCGCCACGCCTGCTTCCACCAAATGTACCTACTAGACAGTACAGGCCACGGGGGTGGGCAAGGTCGCCGCCTCTCACTCTTTGTGTTCCCATTTTCCGGACAAGGCCTGGTTGGAAGGACAAAGAGAGAGGAAGGCATGTTACCGGGGCCAGGACCACCCCACGGGAGCTGGACCCATGCAAGCCCTGGAGCTTGGAGAAGGCTCAGCCGTGGCTGGGCACCCGGCCCGAGGGAGCGAGCAGAAGGCGGACACACCCGGGGGTCTTCTTCCGCCCACCCTCCCGTCTCCCACCAGCACTTCCCACCTGCTGAGTAGGGCCTGAGGCCAGCGGGATCATGGGCAGAGCAGGGCACGGTGGGGACAGCTGAGCGCTGGCAGGCACTGACTATCCTACGTGCCCTGTTAGCCGCACCTGCAGCAGAGACCTGGCCAAGCAGCCGGCTGTGTCGGTGACTGCAGTCTTGGGGGCGCAGGGAACCGTCCTCCAAGCAGGATGCGTAGCTGTGGGGGACCAGGGTCCCCTGACAGTACCTCCCTTTCTCCTCTGGAAGAAGTTGAGGCGTTACGGTGCTTCGCTGGTGTCACGTGACCTAGGGCCAGAGGAAAAGAAGGTTGCGTGTTTTAGGCACATTTAATTAAAATCCCCATGTTGGAGACGGTTTTGTGATGAGATGGCTGGCATAACTTGCTTTCCATCACCTTCGGGTGCAAGAGGCCGTGCCACCACCGTCTGTGGATTCCGCAACTTCAACAGAAAAGGAAACCTGGCCTCTGCGGGGTCCCCAGCACGGAAGGAGGAGCACGGCTATCCCTTTCCTTCTTACTGTGGAAACCTCAGCTGGGGTTGAAAACCGGCCACAGGACGTGTTTCTAAATCCTCCCACACGTCCCTTCGTCTCGGATCAGCTCTGTGGCACTCCTCCACCTCTGATCGACACTTTCTGTGAAGAGAAAGTAAGACACGTGTGCAGTCTGACATGACTGAGCTCAAACACGTGGGTGTGGAGGACGAGCTGCCGTTGCCAATCCCTCCGTCAGGTTTTAAAAGCCTTACCCACCTTTACCTGGAGGTGTAAGGATTTCAGATGGAGAGAAGACAGGGGGACAAGGTTATCTGGATCAATTTTATTTTCTCAGCTATGCCGGCAAGTGTGCATTTTCCACTTAACAAAAACAACCAGGCTTCATTAGAAATACTCCTCTCGGCAGGTCTAAGAGGAGAGAGATGTATTATGCATGTATTCAAACACACACCAATATTAGAATCAAAGCCTAAGGCCGGCATGGGCATCTCCCGACCCTGTGGTGTTGCTTATCCATGGTCAGTATGTAATTTCAGCAACCAAAGTTCCAGAAATAAACCATCAGTAAGTTTTAAATCGTATGCCTCGGCAGCTAGAGCAATGACGTCCGCACCTGCCATCTTTGTCCCTCCTCAGACATGAATCTCTGCTTTGTCAGCATATCCATGCAGTATATGCTACCGGCACGTGAGTCACTCAGTGGCCATCTCATTACCAGATCAACTGCCCTCACATCACAGGACAGTCGAGTGTCCCAGGAACCCATATCTTATTTCATAATGGCCGCAAAGTGCAAGAGCCACGATGCTGGCCACTCAGGCCAAAGAGAAGTCCTAAAGGACTTTTTAAAGGTGACAAACCATTGACTTAAAAAGCAAAGAAAAAAAATTCATATGCTGAAGCTGTTTGGTAAGAATGGATCTTTTACCTATGGAATCGTGAAGAAGAGTAAAGAAATGCGGGTTAGTTTTGCTGTCAACCCTCAAACTGCAAGTCATGGCCACTGTGTGTGATAAGAATTGAGTAAAGATGGAAAAGGCCTTAAGTTTGCATATATATATGTATGTGTGTGTGTGTATACAATATATAATAAGTTCACATGTATATCATATACATAATATGTACATATATATGATACATGAGTATATGTTGTATGGGGTCTAGCAATGTATCCCCTGAGGATAAGCTGGGGTTACTGTGTATTTAAAACAAGCACCCTCGTTACCTGAAACTTTGTAATTTTCCCATGGGCAAACAGTTAGCAATCCATTCAACATGTTGGCCAGTTGTCAAAGCCCAAAATACCTTTCAAGTGTTACGTCTCCAGGCCAAAATGTTCAAACGGCCACCATTTTCCTGAATATTAATGGTGCTGTGGGTGGTCACTGTTCATGCATGCTCTCTCCTCAACCGGTCACCAGACACTTGCTACTGGCAGGAAGCAGTTGGAGGACCATGTTCAGGAAGGACCAGCTGCAGTGGGCACCCATTCCCAACACTCTGGGAGGGTGCCATCCTGAACACCTTGCTCACCCACTCGTTTAAGTGTTTCCTTCCACACTGAGCACAACTCCGGGTACTCTGAACGATGAAACTCTATTAAAAATCCCAGTTAAACCACCATTCTTAAAAAGTCCCACAATTCCTCATGGTAAGTAATGCCAATGACTCTCAGAAGAGTTTCAGCGGCTTGCTTCACACAGCCCATCTGCAGATGCCTCTCCCACAGTTCAGCCTGCTGGACACTCGAGACCTCACATCCTGGGAAGCTGCCAACCACCTCATTCCAAAAAATCCCTTGACTCACTCTTTTTAAAAAGGTGAGCAACTCACAGCAATAGAAACCCTATCAAGAGCCCACACTATCAAGACAGCGGGGAATGGCGAACACTTCAGACACAATTGCCTTCCTCTCCTGTCACTGAACAGAAAGTATGGGCCGTGCCACCTGGATAGGAACCAAACGTGGGGTCCCAGGAACAGACGCCACACTGGAGCTAAGCCAGTCTTCACGGCACAGAGAGGAAGTTGTTGTGGGGCACAACTTAAGAACAGAGCGATCACCACTGAGAAGTCCAAATCTGAGAGTCTTTATTAAGCTGGCCGCTGAGTATCTCACACGACACCCCCAAAATGGCTATTGGGAGAACAGCCCCGACCATAGGGTTGCAGGGGTTTTTATACCATAAGTCACATCAATCGTACGTGTCTGTTGCTATGATTCAAAATTACAAACTAACATCATGAGATCATCAGTAGAGGGGGAAGTGGGTCAAAATGACCCTTCCTGGGTACAAACTAAAGAATGGCTACTACCATCCACACAATCACTGTTGATATCACTGTCCACATGGTGCATTATTTAGGAGAAATAGGAATCAAAAGAGAACAATTTTTCATCACATAAGAACTGCCATTTTGTATTGCTGAACATGTCATGCTAAGTAACTGATGACGGGTAGAGGCAGGGTGTTCCCATGGAAGAAGCTCATTTCCTACATAACGGGGAGTCTCGGAGCAAAATGGAGTCTGTTCAGTCATTGCCCATAACATTTCCATGTAGTTGAATCTGTCAGCCCGTCACAAAGCCAAGTCAGGGGAAAGAGAAGTAAGGAGCCCCTTATTTTTAAGCAGGCTCTGACACGTGGACCTTGGGTTAGGAGCTTCCAGTCTTTGGGCTTTAATTGCAAAGAGAAAGAGTAACAGTGCCTCCTGCCCACACTCGTGGAGAGGGAGGAAGAACGTGAGAGGTAGGCTCCTTCTGGGGACGTCCTTTGGCCTTGAACTCCCTGCTGGCTGCTCAGGGCTGCTAGGCCCTCTCTTCTCCCCACGCGGTTGCTCTTGGGGTCATTTCCTTCTCATGACTCCAAAGCCTCCCGTGTCCCCACCTGCACCCCACTCAGGGCCACCTCTCTGAGTTCCCATTCTGCGTCGCCACCAACTTGCTCTGCAACACGGGTCTTGGTGGTCTGCTGCTAGACACCTGTCCTCCCTGACCTGGAGCTAGGTACCTGATTCTTCCTCAGCTGACTGAGTCCCTGGGAACGTTATTAGGCATTCATTCAGAAAAGCACTTTACACACCAAGTATGCAAAGGTGTAATGTTCGGACAGTCCCGAATGTAGGCTTTTCTGACTTTAGGACAGTGCCCATTTGATATGCATTCTGTAGAAACAGTACTTTGAGTTTTGCTCTTTTCCTGGACTAGCAATATGTGGTGTGATACTCTCTCACAATGCTGGACGGTGGGTGGGGTGGCTTCCCGTCAGCTCCATGGTCATGAGGGAAACAACCAATTCTCCATAGTGCATTGCTTTGTGGAGCCAAGATGCTTGGTCAGTCGCATGCATTAAATGCACTTCAGCTTAGGATAATTTCAGTTTGCAATCACCCCTTGGAAGTCAGTACATCTGTATTTCCCAGGGAAAGCTTTATCTAATGGCTCTTTTCATGCAAAGGAGATAGCATCCCAGAGAGGAGGAGTACTCAGCTGAAGTGCTGACATTCCACTGTCCTTTCCTAAGGAAAACTGGAATCATCTCTTTTCCAACCCCTGCTCGCCGGAGCTTCTCTGCACACATCAGACCTTCCTCGGCGCAGTTCCACGGGGAACCAGTTGGAACCAGGCTGGCGTCATTACCTCCGTGCGGATGCATGAAGTCAACATGGAGTCCAGAGTAGACGGACTTGGATTTCACTTCTCCGGTCTCTTTACTGTTGATGGGTTAGCTGGATAGGACACGGCACCACTCAGCCACCATGCTCTCTTTTGTAAAACTGAAATAGGACTACCTGAGTCACGGGGTCATTGTGAAGGTTAAATCAGACGATGTGGTGGGAGAACTTCCTCAGAGGACTGAGCACACACCACCCTCCATGAGGGGCGGCTGTTACTCTCACACTCGCAACGTCGTGAGGCCCAGAAATGAGTTTGCTTTCACTACTGCTAAATTAATGAGGATACAGATTGAAACAAGATAAAAATGCAGTTTCTGTTTCAGGGGAAATCTGATTGCAGCCGCGGCTGTCGGCAGAGCCGTCGGGGCCCAGACCCTGGCCATTTTGGTGCCCAGCCCTTCCTGGGGAGTCTCCATGGTGCCACCGGGCAAAGCTGGAGCTCTGCATTGTCCCTTGCGGCCAGCAGGGAGTGGACGTGGAGGCAAGAGGACCTGCTGTTTCTTTTAAAAATGTGTAGCCCAGAGGATGCCCACAAACCGCCACCCGTTCAACCGCACCTAGCTGCAAGGTGTTGGAAGTACCCTCTGCGCTTTGGTCATCTGCTTGAAAGTCCATGCTCTGTTGGTGTTGGGTTTGTTTTGTTTTGTGTTGGTGTGCGCGTGGGGCTGGAGACCGCATGCAAGGCCTGCTGGTGCATATACGTCACTCTCTGCCACTCAGCCACCTCCTCAACCCAGCCGTGAAAATTTAAATTGAAGGGCAACATCCAGCACCTTAACGTATACAGTTGCCACCTAGTACATTCACAGTGTTGGGAAACCACCACCTCCATCCAGTTTCAAGATATTTACGTCTCAAAAGGAAACTGGGGACCCACTCAGTCAGGCGCCCCCCTCCACTCAGCCTCTGGATTTGCCTATTCCAGATGTTTCATGTGAATGAAATCATGGACACATGGCACTTGATATCTGGCTTCTTTGTCTGAGCATTGCAATATATTATTTTAAATTCGAAAACAACCAACCCGGTTTTTTAAATGGGCAAAGAACCTAAAGGCACGTTTCTCCAAAGAAGACACACAATAGCCTAATAGGCACTTGGAAAAAAAGTGTTCCACAGATTTATTCCTTAGGGAAATGTAAATCAGAGCCAAGGGTTTTGGGAATAAAGTGAATCACGGTGCGTGGAAGCTAGGCTTGCAAAGACGGGGATCGGGACCGCTGCTGGTCACGGTCACCCTGACTGCGAGGTCACACCTTCAGCAAGCGCCCAGGATTGGCAGGGGTAGATGGCTTTCCTGAACACGCTCCAGAACAGTCCAGCGGGGAGTAACTAGGGGATAATCACGTAAGAGCTGCTGCTCGCCACCCAGGCATCTTCACGCTAAGGACGAGACCAGGTGAGGCTGCGTACATTAATGACAGCATGGCGCTATCAGGGAAGCAGCCCCGCTACTGAATAAGAAGTTTTCAAACTATGAAGCTGCAGTTGAGGAGGAGATTAAACATGAAGGATGATGCCTCACAGCACAAAGGAGCAGCTGTAGCAGTCTGGCCCAGTGTCCACGTGGCTCTGCTGTCAGCTCTGCTTTCTTAAGTGACCAGAGAAGGTGCTCTGTGTGTGAATGCAAGTGTGTGTGCATTTGTGTGCCTGTATGCCTGAGTGTGTGTGTGTGCCCGTATATGTGTGTGTGTGTGCTGCATGCCTGTGAGTGTGTGTGTGTGCGCACCTGTATGTGTGTGTGTGTGCCGCATGCCTGTGTGTGTGTGTTTATCTCCATGCCTGTGTGTATGTGCGTGCTGCATGCCTGTGTGTGTACTTCCATGCCTGTAGTGTGTGTGTGTACTCAAATGCCTGTGTGTGTGTGCGTGCCGCATGCCTGTGTGTGTACCTCCATGCCTGTAGTGTGTGTGTGTACTCAAATGCCTGTGTGTGCCTGTATGTGAGTGTGCGTGTGTGTGTGCCCCTGCAGACCTGTGTGTGCGTGGGTGTGTGTGTGTGCCGTATGCCTGTGTGTGCATGGGTGTGTGTGGCGGAGGTATGTCTCTGCAAATAAGTCCAGATTCCTCGGTGATTCATAAATTCTTGACTTTGGTCATTAGTGCAAAATCTATTTTATTTCCCTACTATTAATAATTGTTTCTCTAAATTTAGAAAAGTGATTTTAAAGGGTGTCACCCAGAGCTGAGTAGTGCCATTTACTTTAAACGGGCACAGAGTCACTCTCTTACCAAGAGCGGGCAACCAGGTGACCGAACGTCCCTCCCTCAGCTCCCGAGTGCAGCCCTTGCTCGCTCTCACCCGCTCACACCTCCAGCCCTCTCCCTGCCCTTCCATGCGCCCCCAGATGACAGCAGGTCACTCCCTGTTCTGATTCTACGTTGCTTCCGGGGCCTCTGCTTCGTGGTGCTTTGCACGGCACTTGGCGGGGAAGCCTTGAGGTCCCCTGCTGGCTCGGGACTAGGGGCGGGGGGCCTGCTGGCTCTGGGGAGGGCAGGAGGGCAGCAGAGGGCTGGCGAGCCTGGGTGGCCTGGGCAGTGCCCTGCCAGCCCTGGTTCACGCTGCAGCTAAATGCTGGGTGACGGGGCTGGCCTGCCCGGGCACCCGGGGTCGCGTGGAAGAGGTGACACAGACCGACAGCTCCTCCCTTGGAGCAAAGCCAACGTGGAACCGCATGTTAGGCGCGGTGGCTTTTCCCTCGAGTTGACAGGAGCCGTGAGTGTTCTGTTCCTCGGGACCCGGCCAGTGCGTTCTGCCTGCTGCAGAGTCGCTCGCCCCTGGACGGGTCAGTGCCGAGGTTCTCCCACCTGCTGAGCCAGGGAAGAAACCCGGGCGCTAGAGCTGAGCCCAGCCTCCCGAGGCACCAGTGCCCCGTCTCAGTCAGTCCTAGAACAGGCCCCGACCCCGAGAGCACCAGAGAAATGCGTATCGGGGCCTGGCCCTGTGGGCGCCAGGTCTGGAGGACCTCCCGGGCACCACCCTGGCACGTCCATCTCCGCAGCCTCCCTTCCCTCCAGGCTCCTCGAGGGCCGGGCTCAGGTTCCACGTGCCCCGTAGGCAGGTCCATGGAGCTGGCTTCCTGCAGGTTCAGCCACTGAGTGACGCCCAGGAAAAGCTGGCGGAAGCCCCTCAGAGCAGACCAGCTGGTCTGCTTTGGCCTGTGTCCCTCCTGTCCCTTCAGGAGCCATCTTAGAAAGGGTCAATCACATCCTGAGGATCCCAGCTGCTCCCTGGTGATATCCACTGCTGGGCCTGGGCTCTGCCCACCCCTCCAACCTCACTCCCTGCCCTGTCCCTGGCTCACCAACCTGCCACGTGGCGTACAGAGCTGCTTCCTGCCACGCTGTATGCCTGCCGTGCCCACCGGTCCCGTCTGGCCAACCCAGCGACACCCCTCCAGCCTCCGGGGCATGGCCTCCGTGTGCCTTCGGCAGCAACGCCTCCCCAGCCCTCTCCACCCTGCAAGGCAGTGCGGGCAGCCAGGGGGAGCATGGGAGACCTGTAGGGCAGTGACCGACCACTCTGGGTGCCACCACGCTTGTCCGAGCATACGGAATGTGGGACAGTGACGAGTGGGCCCTGAGGCTGGCTGTGGGCTTCGGATGAGGACGTGCAGGTCCAGCCAGTGTTGCCGAGGCACCGCCGGGCGGGGCGCCGAGAGGAAAGACCAGCAGAAAATCCTGGCGCCTTTCCTTCCATTTCTCTATGAACCTGATTTTTATGAAAAAAGGAAATAGAACAACAGCACAAAGAGCAGAGCCATCTGCTGTTACACCTGCCAGTCTCGAGGGGCTGAAGCCCAGGCAGGCAGCCGCCGGGAAGCCACACCTCTCTTGGTGACCCTGCTGGCCATGACTCCGTCCTCCCACTGAGACAGGAAATCCACTCCTCCAGCTCTTGCCTCTGGGGTCGGACCCGGAGCCGCTGTGATGGATGGTCAGTCAGTGAATTGGTCCATAGGTGTCCAGCAGGGCCTGCTCTCTGGACTCAGCCTCTCCTGCCACTTTGGGGATCCGGCCACAGCCACCCTGAACAGGCGTGTGCCAGCCTGCAGCACCATACCTCCATGCCCACGGGACCCCGTTCCCTCTGCAGAGGGCCGGCACCAACCACCAGACCCATGGCAAAGCCCCTGGACTCCTGGCGACTACCTGACCCCACCTCGGCTGAGGCCAGACCAAATCCCCAACCTGCTGAACTGGGGACAGACAGCAGCTCTGTGTAAAGCTACTCTGATTACAGACGCTGTGGCCTGTTCCGCAGGAAGAGCCAAGTGACCTGCGTGATACTCATTTGTGGCATAAGTGGATCAGCAATGGTCACAGAACTTACAAAAGGTACACCTCATGAGGCTGAGGCAGGAGGATCACAAGTTCAAAGCCGGCCTCAACCACTTAGCGAGACCCTGTTTTAAAGTAAAAAAATTGAAAAGCGGTGAAAGAGTGGGGGATGGAACTCCGTGGTTGTGTGTCCCTGAGTTCACTCTGTGGCACAAACGGTGATGACAATGATGATGATAAGTAATAAAAACGACTGGATACCTGTGGGTTCTTATGTGCTTACTTTTACCCACATGAGGCCCTGTGGGTAGCATGGGTGTGGATCCCTGCTGGAGTAGGTGAGGACAGCAGGACTCTCCCTGCTAGAACGTCTGCTCTGGGGGTAGATTCTATAGTTCCTGCCTGAGCAAAATCATTGGCATAGATCTTTCCAGCTGGGAGGAGTCCAAGTCGTCACCAACTCCAGGATCCAGCGCCTCGCTGTGCAGAGAGGACTGGGGATACAGCCAAGGGCATGCAGGCATCCGCTGTAGATGGGCCTCAAACGCAGAGAGACCCCAGTGCTGACTGGCGGCCCCAGTCCCCCGGAGGGGGGCACGTCCCCAGAGAGACTTGTAGGTGAGGAGGGTGAAGGTGGCAGAGGAGATGGTGGTGGTGGTGGTGGTGGTGGCTTTCTTGCTGCTACCCCCAGACTCAGGGAAGATTCGGATGCAGAATGTGATATTAGTAAGCAGAGGGGAGACGGGCGTCTCCGTGGCCACAGGACCGCAGGCGGAGCTTCCAGTCCTGTGTTGTCTCAGGAACATCCACAAACGTCCACTGACGCTAACGTGCAGGCGCGTCAGGACCGCTGTAAAGGAATTCAAAAGCTGCGGAAGAGGGAAGAAGCGAATGTTCACTGGAACACAGTTGTGACCTTACAAGGTTTTAACACGTACTCAGTAATCGTCGAGTCTTCTAACGTTCTGGTAACTTCTTGCATCTGCTTCTAACTCATCCTTTTCGGAAGTTTTACATTCTTTTCTCTACACTTTTCTTTCCCAGGAGAAGGAATTCTGATAATCTCTGTCCTTCAGAAGGAAAGTACACACCCTCGGAGTACAAGGGCATGGTTTTCCTGCATGCATAACCATTGCAAAGTTTTCTATTTTGTTAAAGGTTTTCTAATAAAAGTAATCATCCTAACCTTAGGGTTTGATTGATGTTTTCGTTTCTCATTTTAACCCTTCACAGTAAAGGCAAAAGAGAAGAGCCAAGTGCACTCTCGTGCATTGGCATGCCTGTTGACAAGCTATCCTGGTTTAAAAAGAAACATCATGCGAACCTTTCACAGAGAGCTCGCAGAGAGGGAGGGAGGGAGAGGGACAGGAAAGGAGAGGGAGGGAGGGAGATGGAGGGGGGAGGGAGGGGAAGGGAGGGGGAAGAGAGGGGGGAGGGAAAGGGGCAGGGGGGAGGGAGGAGTAAAAGCTTTTAAAAGGCAATTTCCCTGGTGGGAGCTGCTTGGTGTCCTTACTGGGTGACACCTTGCTGCAGTCCCCATTCCTGTCTTCAGGACCTCACTGCCGTGTAACCAGCTTGCAGCCACTCCCAGCGACCCTCGGCAGGAAGCAGAGGCCATCCGGTCATTTTATGACAGTGCCATACCTGGATCTAGGGCAGCTGGAGGCTCCCTGGGCTGTGGACTGCTGATCTCAACACAGGAGTCGTGCTGGGACGGGCCAGCAGCCTGGGCGGGGTTAAAGCAGACAGAGGGTCACGGCTGGGGTCCGCCTGCCCGGGTTGGCAGAGCTGGCACAGAAGGCACTGACGGGTGGTCCAGGGGCCAGTCTCTCAACACCAGGGGCAGCCGTGAGTTCCGCCCGGCAGATCAGAGGGGCGTCTGACTCACTGCTCTTGCCTGTTGTATTTGGACTGAGATTTTACTTTGTTATTTGAAAGTGCATTTGCTCAGAAATCAAAGGTACCACTGTTGTTAAGGAGAAAAAAAAGAAGAACACGGTGTCACTCTAGTGCTCTCTACTTTTAGGGTCACAGCTGAGAAAAAATCCCACAGACAAACAGCTCTGCCTGCTGGTGCTGGGGTGGCAGGTGGTATATTGGCAGCTTTAATTTCTATCTTTCTCTTTCAAAAAATAAGTCAGTATATTCTGAGTGTCCCAAAGTAATTTTAGCCCATGTAATTAAATGCTTTTTAAAAGAGAAATTCATTAAACATTGATGTTTGTAGCAGCTCAATTCACAATAGCTAGATTATGGAACCAACCTAGGAGCCCTTCAACAGATGAATGGATGAGGAAACTGTGGTATGTAGGCACAATGGAATATTATTCAGCCATAAAGAAGAATAATATTATGGCATTTGCAAATAAATGGATGGAGCTGGAGAATATCATGCGAAGTGAAATATGCCAATGCCAAAAAACCAAAGGCTGAATGTTTTTCCTGATAATGGATGATGATATATAATGGGGGTGGGGGTGGGGAATGAAAGAAGAATGGAAGAATTTAGATTATGTAGAAGGAAATGAGAGGGAGGTGGGTATGAAAGATGGTGGACTGAGACAGACATCATTACCCTGTGTGCACGTATGATGACACCAATGGTGTGAATCTACATCGTCACAACCACAGAAACAAAATGATGTACCCCATTTGTGTACAATGAATCAAAATGCAGTCTGTAAAAGTAAAAAAATGAAAAAATGATTTAAAATAAAAGGAAAAGTTAGCAATGTCTTTACAAAAAAAACTGGTCTTCAGTTGGAAAAGCGGGCAGCAGGGCATCTTCCCACGGGGCTGCGATCTCAGAGCTACCCACCTGCCACTGTGCTTCCGTCTGATGGGCGGGGACTCCCGTCCCCCTCGCCATTAGTTCCTGTCACTTTCAGTTCTCCCAGGCTTGGGCTCAGGACTCACGGACTCTCCTGAATGAGCGCTGAGAAACTCCCGGGTGCAGGGCGCGTTTGTGCGGGAAGCCCGCCGGAGCTGAGGATCGTTGTCCCAGGCAGCTCCACAGAGGTTCAGCCAAGAGAGGGAGACTTTGGTGGGCTTGACGTGGAAGGAAGGGGCCTCGGGGCGCGTCCGCCGGGAATCACACACTGAGACACAGACGTGGTTTTACACCATCACTACTGCCAAGCTACGTGATTGCTGTGTGGGTCCATGTCTTTTTTTGAAGCAGGGTACTGGGGTTCTGAGCCACAACCCCAGCCCTATTTTGTATTTTGTTTAGAGACAGGATGTCACCAAGGTGCTTAGCCTCACTTCTGCTGAGGCTGGCTTTGTACTCCAGATCCTCCTGCCTCAGCCTCCCATGCTGCTGGGATTACAGACGTGCACCACAGTGCCTGGCATATGGTTCCATTTTAAAGGGTGTAGATATTAAACTGCCAAATCTGTAACCATGGCTGTTTCTCCACCTTGAGACAAACAGCTGAAACTTTTAAAAATTACTGCGAAATATGACTTGTCATTAAATATTCAGATTTGACAAGACCTAGAAAACCTGAAAGAGGTGACCATGAAATAACCATTTTTTATTGTTTACATTTTTACAGACACATTTTGATTCATTGTACACAAATGGGGTACAACTTTTTGTTTCTATGGTTGTACCTGATGTATATTCATACCATTCATGTAATCATACATGTACACAGGGTAATACTGTCTGTCTCATTCTACTATCTTTCTGTCCCCCACCCCTCCCACCCTTTTTTTCCTCTACACCATCCAAAGTTCCTTCATTCTTCTCTTTCCCCTGCCACCCCCCTCCTTATATATCTCATCCACTTATCAGAGAAAACATTTGGCCTTTGGGTTTTTGGACTTGACCTATTTCACTGAGCATAATACTTTCCAACTTCATCCATTTACTAGAAAATGCCATAATTTTATTCTTCTTAAAGGCCAAGTAATATTCCACTGTGTATATATATCACAGTTTCTTCATCCATTCATCTGTTGAAGGGCATCTCAGTTGGTTCCACAATCTAGCTATTGTGAATTGAGCTGCTATGAACATTGATATGGCTGAGTCACTGTAGTATGCTGATTTTAAGTTCTTTGGGTATAAACCGAGGAGTGGGATAGCTGGGTCAAATGGTGGGTCCATTCCAAGTTTTCTGAAGAGTCTCCATACTGTTTCCAGAGTGACTGCACCAATTTGCAACCCCACCAGCAATGTATGAGTGTGGCTTTTTCCCCACATCCTCGCCAACACTTATTATTGCTTGTGTTCTTGATAATAGCCATTCTAATTGGAGTTAGATGAAATCTTAGGGTGGTTTTAATTTGTATTTCTCTAATTACTAGGGATGATGAGCACCTTTTCATATATTTGTTGATCACCTGTATATCTTCTTCTGTGAAGTATCTGCCCAGTTCCTTAACCTATTTATTGATTGGGCTCTTTGTATTTTGGATGTAAAGTTTTGTAAAGTTTCATAAACTTTGGAGATGAGTGCTCTGTCTGAAGTATGTGTGGAAAAGATTTTCTCCCACTCTGTAGGCTCTCTTTTCACATTTTTAATTATTTCCTTTGCTGAAAAAAGGCTTTTTAGTTTGAATCTGTCCCATTTATTGATTCTTGCTTTTATTTCTTGTGCTATGGGGGTCTTGTTAAGGAAGTCTGGTCCTAAGCCAACATGATGAAGATTCAGGCCTATTTTTCTTCTATTTGGTGAGGGGTCTCAGGTCCAATTCCTAGATCCTTGATCCATTTTGAGCTGAGTTTTGTACAGGGTGAGAGATAGGGGTTTAATTTCATTCTACTACATAAGGATTTCCAGTTTTGCCAGCACCATTTGTTGAACAGGCTATCTTTTCTCCAATGTATGATTTTGTACCTTTGTCTAGTATGAGGTTACTGTACTTATGTGGGTATGTCTCCGTGTCTTCTATCCTGTACCATTGGTCTACCTATTTTGGTGCCAATATCATGCTGCTTTTGTTACTTTTGCCCTATAGTAGAGTTTAAGGTCTGATATTGTGATACCTCCTGCATCACTCTTCCTGCCCAGGATTGCTTTGATTATTCTGGGTCTTTCATTCTTCCAGATGAATCTCATGATTGCCTATTCTATTTCTATGAGAAATGTCATTGGGATTTTAACTGGAATCATGTTAAATCTGTATAGTGCCTTTGGAAGTATGGCCATTTTGATAATATTAATTCTGCCTATCCAAGAACATGAGAGATCTTTCCATCTTCTAAGGTCTTCCTCAATTTCTTTCTTTAATGTTCTGTAGTTTTCATTGTAAGGTCTTTTACCTCTTTGGTTAGATTGATTCCCAAGTATTTTACTTCAACTTTTTAGAATATTGTGAACGGAGTTGTTTTCCTCATTTCCCTTTCAGATGTTTCATTGCTTATGAATAAAAATGCTTTAGATTTATGTGCTATTTTGCTGAATTCATTTATGTGGTCTAGAAGTTTTCTGGAGAAGTTTTTTGGATCCTCTAAATATAGAATCATGTCATCAGCTAATATGACATCTTGAGTTCCTCTTTTTTCTATTCATATCCCTTTAATTTCTTTGGTCTGTCTAATTGCTCTGGCAAGTATTTCAAGGACGATGTTGAATAGAAGTGATGAAAGAGGGCATCCCTGTCTTGTTTCAGTTATTAAAGGGATTGTTTTGAGTTCTTCTCCATTAAGGATGATGTTGGCCGTGGGCTTAGCATAAATAGCCTTTCAATGTTGAGGTATGTTCCTACTATCCCTGTTTTTTCTAGTGTTTTGAGCATGGGGTTGTATTTTGTCGAAGGCTTTCTCTGCATCAATTGAAATAATCATATGATTCTTAACCTTAAGTCTATTGATGTGATGAATTACACTTATTGATTTCTGGATGTTGAACCAACCTTGCATTTCCGGAAAACTCCACTTGACCGTGGTGCGCTATCTACCTAATATATTTTTGTGCACAATTTGCCAATATTTTCTTAAGGATCTTTGCGTCTATGTTCATCAAGGATATTGGTCTAAGATTTTCTTTCCTTGATGTGTCTTTGTCTGGTTTGGGTATGAGGGTGATATTAGCTTCATAGAATGAGTTTGGAAGGGTTCCCTCCTTTTCTTTTTCCTGGAATACTTTGAGAAGTATTGGAATAGTTCTTCTTTGAAGGTCTTGTAGAACTTGGCTGAGAATCCATCTGGTCCTGGGCTTTTCTTGGTTGGTAGGCTTTTGATAGCATCTTCTATTTCATTGCTTGAAATAGATCTGTTTAAATTGCATATGTCCTCCTGGTTCAGTTTGGGAGGAGCATGTCTCTAGAAATGCGTTGGTGTCATTGATATTTTCTATTTTGTTTGAGAATAGATTTTCAAAGTAGCTTCTCATCATGTTATGTATTTCAGTGGTGTCTGTCATGATAGTTCCTTTTTCATCATGAATTTTAGTTATCTGACTTTTCTCTCTCCTTCTCTTTGTTACTGTGGCTAAGAGCTTATTTTGTTTACTTTTTCAAAAAACCAATTTTTCGTTTCGTCAATTTTTTGAATTGTTTCTATTTCATTGGTTTCAGTTCTGATTTTAATTATTTCCTGTCTTCTACTACTTTCGATGTTCTGTTCTTCTTTTTCTAGGGCTTTGAGATGTAATGTTAGGTCATTTAGTGTACCATTGATTTTGATATGTTGTATCATCATTCTCTTGACCTCTAAGAATTTTTTATCCCCTCCTTGATGTTTTATGTTATCCATGTTTTATTCAATAGCATATTATTTAGTCTTTAGCTGTTGAAGTAATTTCTGTTGTTTATTTTGTCATTGATTTCTACTCTCAGTCCATTATGATCTGATAGAACACATTTGCATTTACTAAGGGCTGCTTTGTGGCATAACATATGGTCTAGTTCAGAGAAGTTTCCATGTGCTGCTAAGAAGAAACTGTATTCGCGTGTTGATGGATGGAATATTCTATATATGACTGTTAAGAGTTATTGGGATTGAGGAAGGCACAGAGATACAAACCAAAGGAATGAACAACCTATTCAATAAAATAATACCAGAAAATTTCACAAACCTAAAGAATGAAATGGAAAATCAAATACAAGAGGCTTATAGAACACCAAATGCACAAAATCACAACAGATCCACACCAAGGCACATTATAATGAAAATGCCTAACATACAAAATAGACAGGATTTTGAAGGTTGCAAGAGAAAAGCATCAGTTTACATATGTGGGAACCAACATGAATATCATCAGATTTCTCAGCCCAGACTCTAAAAGCTAGAAGGGCCTGGACCAACATATTTCAAGCTCTGAAAGAACATGGTTGCCAACCAAGAATCCTACACCCAGCAAAACTAACCTTCAGATTTGAAGATGAAATAAAATCCTTCCATGATAAACAAAAGTTAAAAGAATTTACAAATAGAAAGCCTGCACTACAGAATGTTCTCAACAAAATATTCCAGGAGGAGGAAATGAAAAACAACAATGGAGGTCAGCAAAGGGAGGAACTACCCTAAAGAAAAAGTCAAAGGAGAAACCAAGTCAAGTTAAAAACCAAAAATAAGCCAAATGACTGGGAATACAAATCATTTCTCAATAATAACCCTGAATGTTAATGGCCTAAATTCATCAATCAAAAGACATAGACTGGCAAAATGGATTAAAAAGAAAGACCCAACAATATGCTGCCTGCAAGAGACTCATCTCATAGAAAAAGACATCCACAGACTAAAGGTGAAAGGATGGGAAAAAACCTACCACGCACATGGACTCAGTAAAAAAGCAGGGGTTTCCATCCTTATATCAGATAAAGTGGACTTCAAGCCAAAGTTAGTCAGAAGGGATAAAGAAGGACATTTCATACTGCTTAAGGGAAACGTAAATCAGGAAGACATTAACGATCGTTATGCCCCAAATAAATATTTGGGGCATATTTATTTATGCCCCAAACAACAGTGCATCCATGTACATCAAACAAATCCTTCTCAATTCCAGGAATCAAATAGACCACAACACAGTAATTCTGGGTGACTTTAATACACCGCTGTCACCACTAGATAGATCTTCCAAACAAAAACTAAATAACACAATTAATAACTTTGAAATAATCATTTTTTTTTAACCCAAAGCAATTTTCTCTCCAGCCCCCATGCAGGAGTTCAGATTTCCTGGGAAGAATTCCACCTCTACACTTCAGAAGTGAACTTTGATAAGGATATTCCTATTACGTTCACAGCTCAGTTTTCGAAGTTTCAATTACCTGCAGTCCACCAAAATCTGAAAGTACTAAATGAAAAACTGTAAAAATAAACAACACATAAGTTTTAAATTGCATGCTGTTCTGAACTGTGGGATGTATACCTTCCAACTCCAGCCTGCTTGGAACATTGCTCAGCCCTTAGTCCAGTGTATCCACACTATATACACTGCCCACCTGTTACTCACTCAATAGCTTTCTTAGTTATCAGACCAACTGTCACAGTATTGCACTTCCTAGATTCAAATGACTTTTATTTTACTTAATACTGTTCCCAAAGCACAGGGGTAGTAATGCTGGCAACTCCCATATCCTAAAAATAAACCTTCAAGTATTTCCTTTATGTATCATCACTCACAGTCCCAAGAAGGGTAAGCAGAGTACAATAAGAAATTTGAGAGAAACTGTATTTGCACAAGTTTCATTGCAGCATATTGTTAATGTTTTTCTATTTTACTCTCAGTTATTATTGTTAATCTCTTACAGTTCCTACCTTATAAATTAAACTTTGTCATTTGTATGTATGTATAGGAAAACACACAGCATGTATAGCTATACAGGTGTGTATATGTGCATGAGCGAGTATGTATATTTAGGTACTATGTGAATTTTCAGGCGCCTCCTGGGGTTCTTGGAATGTACTCCCTCAGTCAGAAGCAGAGGCCACAACTTCGACTCTTCAAAACCTTATATTTTGTTCCTAGAGCATTCATTGGTGAGCCTCTGCGATGGTCACCCCAGCACAGACAAGTAGCTCTGTTCTTCAGATTGGATAAAACAAGGGAAGTCGATCTCTGGGTATAACAGGTAGACTTAAAGTGCTTAAAAAACAAGTATCCTTTTCTACATTGCCCTTCCTCTTTGAGTGCAAAGTCAATTTTGAAATCAATTTATTTTATGTTTTAAGATGCTTTTCTAAACCAGACGCAGTGGTGCACACCTGTAATTCCAGTGACCGGGGAGGCTGAGGCAGGAGGACGGTGTGTTGGGTTTGGCTAATGAGTGAGACTCTGTCTCAAAACATTTCTGAAAAATTAAAATAAAAATGCTTTTCTAGTTCTTCTTTGGCTTCCCCTTCGCTGCCGGGAAATGTTGCTGAAGTCTCAAGCCTGCGTCCTCCCATGGCTGAGCTGCCTCTTGCCTCTTTAAGGGCCACTTCCCCCCTTCTGCTGCCTGCTGTCCCCAACCCCAGGAGACAATGAAGACAAACACAGTCAGCCACAACCCCCTAGCCCCCTTTATCCAGCCAGTCGGGTGTGTGTGGCCCACGGGCACCAGGAAGGTGATAAGCAAGGCCTGCTGGGGGTGCTGGGCATGATTTCCTCCTCTTTTTTTTTTGGTACCAGGTATTAATCCCAGGGGTGCCTAACCACTGAGCCAATCCCAGGCCTTTTTGTATTTTATTTAGAGATAGGGTCTCACTGAGGTGCTTAGGGCCTCATTAAGTTGCTAAGTTGCTTTGAACTTGCTATCCTCCCGCCTCGGCCCCCCAGCTGCTGGGATCAGGTGTCCAGCCTGACCGTCTTCCTGACACCCAGAAGCCGTCCCTGCAGAGCTGAAGGCCTGCCACTGCCTCCACATCCCTCCTGGCCTCCTTCAGTCCTGGAGGATATGACGCCTGAACGCAGGGCTGAGCTTGAAAACCAGCAACGGCTCGGGAAGGCGGAAGGAGAAGACAGGAGCCTCCCAGGAACCACCACGTCCACCCTGGGGGGGTCTGCCTTGGCAGAAAGGCAATGGCTGCCCGCTTCCTAATCCCCAAGCCCCTGGGTCCTCCCTGGAGATAATCAGACCAGGTGGCATCTAAGGATCCTGGGAAGAGGAAGAATATGCATGTAATAAACAGCTGGAGTGTAGTAAATGACACCGGCTGGCCCTATAGTGGAGTTTGCAGAATTCATTCACATAGGCAGACTCCACAGGTTCAGAATCAGGTGGTTGCTGGCCCAGTGCCCTGCATGTGGCTACCGGGTGCCCAAATCCTCTTGGCCATCAGCCCACAACCACTTCTGATGGGCTGGGGGCCACGGGGACCCTGTCCTCAGCCTGGCATCTTCATGAGGTGCTAAGCCTGACCCTGAGAGGGACACTGGGAGGGTTAGGGAGGGACTTCAGCCCGGGTCCGATGGGCGGGGCGTTGTGCGGTGGGCGGGGCGTTAGTGTGGTGGGCGGGGCGAGGGGAGGAGTTACCGGCCTGTCCTGGGATGAGAGAGGCTGGGAAGATGCTAGGAGTGGAGACTGTTCGGCAGGATGTCTGTATCCGCCTACCGTGTGTGTGTGTGTGTGTGTGTGTGTGTGTGTGTGTGGACAAGGCATATAACCTAAAATTCCCCATTTTAAAGTGCATTTACTGACATTAAACGCTTTCACAGTGTCCTACGACCATCACCTCTGTCAACTCCAGAAGTTCTTCCTCACCCCCAAGTGAAGCCTCTGTCCATTAGGTAGCCACCCGCATCCCGGACCCACTGCCCCCGGCCTTGGCGACCACTGAACTTTTGTTTCTTCGGATTGGCTTGCACGGGTCACCACCCAGGTGGGGCCCTGCTCCGCGTGGCCTTTTGTGACCGGATGTTTCTCAGCGACCGTTTGCCAGGTTTCTGCCCAGCACTGCCCAGCAGAACTCCGTCCCTTCTTGTGGCTGACTAACACTCCACTGTGCGCATGGACCACCAGCCATTGATCAGCTTGTGAGCTGGCGGGGGTGTGGGTGGCTTCTACCTTTGGCTGTTATGAACAAGGCTGCTGTGGTAGTTTTTGTTGGATCATCTCTTCTCAGTTATCACGACTATTTATTTAAATTTTTAAAAAAAATTTAATATTTGTCATCAAAAAAGAATCACAAGGTCACCTTCCGCAGTCATTGTTTTGCTATTATTATTGTGGAACTTAAGAGGTGATGCACATGAAAATCCTCAGAATCCTTAGACTCTTGCTTGGCATGGAGTAGCTGCTCATTTAATGCGCTAGGGTTGGCAGCATTAGCATTAGCCTTCTTATTTGTGTCCACATCTCACACGGTCCTGAGCACAAAGCCAGCTTGCTCAATGACCTCTTGGATAGAAACCAAACCCGAGGGTGGAGCTGACTCGTTCAGACAGGAACTGGGGAAAACTGTGGCCTCTGCAGGGTGGCACCTTCCAGGACCCTCTGAGGGACACCTCCTTGCCTTTCAGATTCTGACTCTCCTTGAGTCGTGGGACTTCTGCTCTCTACGTGACTGGCCTTCAAAGACCAAAATCGGGGTTGACTGGATTTAGGCTCCGAGAAGAGTTTAACTGGGAATCACCGTGTCATTAACTTAAGAGATATTTTTGGAGATAAAGAGCTTGTCTTTTCCACTTGGTCAATGATAGGAATTTGGCAGACAGGAAATCAGAACCAGGAACATGGTTGGTCTTAAAATGATGTTCTACCCCCTTTAGAAGGAACTATTCATATCCTAAATATCTAAAGCATCAGTTATTGTTTAATAGCAAGCTAAAAAAAAAAAACAAGACATTCAAATACTGCCCCACTCAATCCAGTTACTAAAGATGCATGTCTCCTTTCTTTTCAGGTAAAATGAATTCCTCTTATTTGGCAGTAAAGGACTGATCGAGTTCTCCTCAGTGTTATCAGACCTTAGGCTCCTAGAAGTTTTCTTCATGGTCCAAAAGTACTGTCAAAGCTCCAGCCATTGCCTGTAAATTCTAGGCATTGAGAAAGTAAAACAACAGGACACAGGCCTCACCCTTTCTGGATAGTCACATACAACACCTTGCATTTATTTATATGCCATCGTATGAGGGGCTCTGTGCTCTTGAAGCCATCAGGGAGACGGTCCTTTAACAGAACAATGATGAATTATGTCCAAGTGGCAGTTGGTTGTTTCTGGAGTGTTTGTTCAAACTGACCCCAAAGAGATGATTTTTCCTAGTATCCTTATTCAGATGGGACACAGATTAGAGCTTTGAATTGTTCTCAGGAGGAAAAATACTTTGCAAGAAAACTATTTGACACACACACCCAAACAAATAAAACTCTATGCTTTTGAACCTTGAGTGACTCGAGATAAACATTTTGCAGGTGACTTGCTACTCCATGGTGACCTGAAGCTTTAGGATGCATGTCAACAGATCCACTTAATGCATTTGAATTTGGAAGCAGACTGCTACTCCTTGCAGCTAGAAGTTGCAAATGTGCTACTCCTTCCTGCACCGGAGAAGAGGCCCGCCATTCAGCAGTGGTCACAGAGACCTCAGCCCCGACGGCCAGAAGGAGGAGCTGCCTCCGAGCTGGACTGCAGAATGTGACAAGTGAGGGACATGGCTCTGGGGTCTTCTCTCTGGAGCCCTGAACAAGTACCAGGTGGTGCCTGGATTGGACTTCTGCTAGCAAGCAATTTCCCTGTATCTGATGGACACAGAAATGTGCAGAGACTGCTGGACACACAATCTTGCCTTGGGAAGTACCTGATGGAGCCACCATCTACTGGGGACAGCTTGCTGAGGAAGTTGGTCCTGAGATCCTGCTCTGGAATGCCAAAGTGCAGAGAAAGTGTTCTTGCCTGGAATTCCCCAGGCAGCCGCCAGCCCTGTGCTGCTATGGCCTGGGCGGTGGCCGGGGAGGTTGGAGAGGGAGCAACCCGTGGGCAGGGGATCCCGGTGCAGCCTGCTGTCCTGAGGCCCCAAATATGCGCAGGCCATTGAAGCCAGCTCTGAGTGACTTTGAGTTCTTAATCATGAACCTATGTGGGCTCACTGCAGAAAACACGTAAGAAAGCAGGAAGTTGAAAATATGAAAGATCCCAGCCGTGGAGCTAGCCTTTGTTAAGATTTTACTTTATTTGCTTAAAGTATTTACATCAGTCACATTGTTTGTGTGTGAGAGTGTTTGTGGGTGTGTGTGTTTGTGTTTGTGTTTATGTGTGTGTGTGTTTGTATTTTGATGTTTGTGTGTTTGTGTTTATGTGTGTGTTCGTGTGTGTGTTTGTGTGTGTGTGTTTGTGTTTGTGTGTGTTTTGTGTTTGTGTGTGTGTGTGTGTATGTGTTTTGTGTTTGTGTGTTTGTGTTTTGTGTGTGTGTGTGTGTGTGTGTGTGTGTGTGTGTGTTTGGACCACACAGTTCCCTTGTACCTTCAGATGGAGGAATTTACCCCAGAGTCTGGGGTGTCCAGGAAGAAGTCTGCCCCCTGCGATGGCTGAGCACGTGAATAAACCCAGGGAGCCCAGCCACCTGTCCCCTGGGAGGGTCGACCCAGGCTTCACGGCACCTGCCCTGAATCCCTGGGCTGCTTGGCGGCAGACCCGGTCTCACTGCAGTGTGGAATGACCAAAGCCCCTGCAGAAACAAAGCGAGCCGCGCTGATTCCATGCTAATGCAACACGGTTGTGGAGACAGATGGGTGAGCTCAGGAAGGTCTGAGCTTGATCCGTTCTTCTGCTCGGACACTAAGGCCATGAGTGGGTGACACACACCGGACAGCAGGTGGGCCCTCACCAAGAGCTTGTTAGGAGCCGTGATCCAGGTAACAGATCTGGAAGGAGCCGGCAGAGGGGGGACGTGGCCTGCCGGGCTCTGACCGGGAGGGTTTCCGGGCAGGGTGCCCCTTCCGCTTCCCTCTGCCTGAGGTGGTTCCCAGCACAACAGCCTGACCTCAGGATTTCTGTGCTTGAAGCCACAGGCTGCCGTGCAGCTGGAGGAAGCTCGTGTTCCAGATTCTAGGTTCTAGAACCCCAAGATGAGAAGGAGCTCTTCTCCAGACAGGACATCTGTCCCCAGCGAGCTGCTGGGACGCCTGGATACGTCTTCGAATGCCGGGAAGCCGGTGGGGGAGACAGAGTCCTACACACAATGTGCTCTTCCACTCCCCAGACGCATCTGCAGCTGACTCAGAGTCTTTTACTCCTTTTGGGAGAACAAGTGGCATCTGTCACTTCTGGGATGAAGTGCTTAATGCTGGCGTGCCTTTTCCATCTGTCTCTCTTTCCCCTCGCTGCGAGGAGCCCAGAGGTCCCTCACTCCAGTCCTGCATACCGAGCAGGAGGTAGCGTGGGGACCAAGCTCAGGTGCACAGGTGGAAGCCTGCACAATCCGAGTCCCTGGGACTCCTCCCTGAGTGGCGGTAGCTGTGGATAAACACCCCGACGAATCCAGAACGCATCTTCTCGGTGCCCTTCCTGGGCCTGCTCCAGGAAATGGAAAAAATGTCTATTTTTTTTAGATCACACAATCTTGGAATAGAATGTCTGTGTTCCAGCCAGAGGCTACTGTGGAAGAGGCAGGAACGTTAGTCACCAGATTCTAAAACAGGCTTGGTACCTTCGCAGTGGCACAATTCCCGCATCAGATGGCGGTTGCCGCTCTCGGGGCTCACGGTGACGGATGGTGTGCGTGCGGACTAAGCAGATTCAATAAATCATAAGAAAGTTTTACTGACTCCACAGCGACTAGAGCTCCAGCCAGTGCCTGACGCCTTGCACATCCTAAATTAAGAGTAATGGGTCCTCCTTTGATCGTTTACCCAATAGGTAGAATAAAATAGCAGCACCGAAAGGACTTTCAGAACGATCCTGATGGATCCCCACAGTTTAATCCAAACATTTATTATGTTCCATGGGCTGCAGTGGGCCCGGGGGATACAGGGACAAATGGGACCCAGGCCACTTCTGCAAGGAGCTTCTAGTTTCAGTGAAGCTGATGCAGGAGCTGAATATTTAAAGATGCAGACACTGGACTTGCATAAAAGCACCAGGGCCTTGGGAGATGGTGGTCAGCTCAGCGTGGGGCTCAGAGAAGACCTCCTGAAGGCCAGGGAGCCGGGGGGCAATGAGGCTGTCAGGAAAGCACATACAGGGGTGTTCCAAGCAGAACGGGAGGAGGAGAGGGGAGGGCAGACGTGGTGGACGCAGCACGGAGCTTCCCCTGGAGCAGAGCTGGGCTCGGTCCTCCCTGGGTTGACGTCTGTCGCACGTAGTGGGATCCTGCTGGAGTGAAGGAGGGGACACGGCAGTGTGGGCAGGTGGGTAGTGTTGGCCACAGGGAAATCTAGCTCACTGAGAGTGGGCTACCTGCTAGGCCCCTGGCGAGTGGTACATTGTTTCAAGGGTTTCCGAGTTTGCATTCGGTGCGCAGGTTGGGGGAAGGCATCTTGGTCAGACAGACGCACGGAAACAGGCGAGTTAATAAGACACATGGAGGGGCCACCTGGTTCTCCTGATGACCGAAGTGACCCACGTGTGCAATTGGAGTGTACCCAGGAGGCTGAAGACCCCCAGCAGGAGGAGAGTCAGTCTCTCTGGATTGTTCTGGTCAAAGGGCTACTGACTATGTACCCCATGGAAACCAACACACAGGAGACAGGGATGATTGTCTCTGTGACACCTGGAGTCCCAGATTCTGCATCGGACCTGGCTGGGGCTCAGGAAGGGTTCTAATAAAAAATAAAGAGTGACTTGCTACAGAAAGGGCCTGCTGGTTAGCACACGGGGCACATGGCAGGCCTTGGGGCCTGGCCTCCTGGGACCACCTGGAGGGTCAGAGGCCTCAGCCAAGCTTGGGAGTGGAGGCGTCAAGTGGCGAACATGCTTCTGCAGGCAGAGGGTCCTGATGGAAGATGGGACGCAGAGAGCTCGCCACAGCTGCTCTGCTGGGGCATCATGGGCAGGAACCATCGTGCCACCTTGGAGCTCAGACAGCTTAAGACGAGGAACCCGGGGGCTCCCTGGGGGAGCAGGCGTTAATCTGACTTTGTGTTTCCCTATGCTTGGCGTTCATGCGTCTGTGCTTGTGCTCCTTCTTACCGAGGTATGATGCGTTTCCCCCGTGCCAGTAGCAAGACAGTGTGCGCGGGCGTCTCTGACCATCGCAGACAGCCTGACTCTTAAATGGTGCACTTGTATTTTGGATCAAATATCACAGTTTTCAAATATTGGAACATTTTCAATAAGGAAAAAAAATCATTGTATGAAATATGGTAAACATCTGGTTAAATATTAAATCTGTGTTGAGATGAAACTTGATGTGTCCTCAAATATGGTGCAGAATATGGTGGTTGATACCTTAAATACATGAAGAACTCCAGTTAAAGAAAAAGAGAAGTAAAGAATAAGAATAGACCACCGACCAAGGAAGACCCAGGATTGGCCAGAGTACGTTAACTGCTCCAATAACAAAGCACGCTGAAGAGACCTTCTATAAGTTATTAAGTTATATACGAGATTACACACGAGGATAATGACACGCCTTGGTAAAGAGATCATATATTAGCGCAAACTGCTGGAGAGATAGCCCATTAGTGCCAACTCCTCGTGTGGCCCTTCTGCGTGACTTCAAGAGCCTTAACAACGCGTAACTTTTCATCTTATTTTTATATTAACTCCAAGAGTTTAATCACCTCTTAAATATATTTCAGTTCCAACATAATCATTACTAGATTGTTCAAATAATGAAAATCAGGGGCAAACCGAATTCATCTAAAACTCCAGGATGAATTGTATCCGTACCATGGCTGCTAACGAGAGGTCAAGAGGACAGACCGGTCTGTGGACTTCTCCTTGGTGGCCAAGCCATTGATTTATACTAAGATTCCAGCACTTGTCAGATTTATAAATAGGCTTTTAAAATCAACTCTGGGGTGATGACGTACCTTGGAGGGCCAGAACATCCAGCAGCACTGCCAGCTAAGACAGCAGCGACGGGCCCAGCTGGAAACAGCTGCCCCCCGTGCCCGCCTGGCCGTCCCTCCCCTCCCAAGCTCCATACGGCGGGCCTCCCTCAAAATCCAGTTGTTTCCTTCATTCGTCTGATCCTGGGAGCATTTGAGTCCGTGGTCCTTGGGTTGTACAAAAATTAGTTCATGTTCATGATATAATATTAGCCAACCAGGAAAAAATACCAGTGCTGAGAATATTTACTAATAACTAGATGCACGACATAAAAAGTCTCCAATGTGTTAGAAATCACTATTTATAATCTGATTATTTTCTTGGTCCAAAATTTATAGAACAAAGACAAGAATATTTGCAGTAGAATCTGAGCCAAGTCGCCTGACTATTAGAATAGCCGGCAATGTTTGGTTTCTTTCTTCTGCTTCTCTGTGTTTTCTAAACCTTCCACAAAGCCCGCCTCGGCCCTCATCTTCTGGCCTCTGCTCATCCTCTGCACTCAGCTCACCTGGGCTGCTCCCAGTCCCGAGCCTCTCTTGTGCTGGTCCTGTCCGCGGTGACATCACCTGACAGTCCCGCCCTGGCCGTGGATGCCGTGGCTGAGGGCAGAGCTTGCTGGCCCCGGCCCCTCCTGCTCAGCTGCGTGCAGTTCACCTCTCTGCCGTCCATCACTGATCTGGTGAAGCCTCCATGCCAGGCTGCACCACGCAGAACCCTGGCGGGTGGGAAGATGGCCTGCGAGGAAGGAGTTTCTCTCTGTGATGGAGGATGGAGGGCAGTGCAGGAGAGAGACGTGGAGAAAGGAGAGAGGAGACACGCGTGGTGATTGTCATGCTTTCCTGCTCCGTGAGTCTCTCTGGGGGCTTTGCCACGGCCCTGTTGAGAGGAGTGTGCTCCCATCCCAGGGGGCAGGGACGGGATGGACCCTTGGTCTCTGGAGCCCCCAGGGTGGCACTGAGGTCACCTCTCTGCTTTCAGAAAACACAGCTCAGAGAGTTTGGGGAACAGAACGGCGACTTCCACGTTGCTGCCTGGTTGGAACTGTGTGCTCATGAGCTGGAGAGGGCGCTTGGCCCTGCCCTGCCACACGTGCCTGAAGGCGCGCAGGGACTTCAGGAGAATAAGGAAAATATCAGAATGAATGAATGTTACTCCTCTCCAGGGAGAACACTCTAGGATACCTTGGTATCAATTTTTAACTGCAAGAAAAATTTCATTGTAATTGGACACGATATCCCTCACCCCCCAAAAGTACCCTCTGCACAAAGCAAGTGACTTCTTTTGGCCAGCACACTGGATGCGACCCATTGCTTTGTAGGATCTCTCTGCCCCTTTGCTCTGGAAACAGAGACAGCCCATATCGCTGTGTGTCCTAAGTGAGGGATCCCTGCAGCAGCGTGCATGCTGATTCCTCTCATTTCCAAGTAGCCTGGGTCTGTTCTGTGCTTAGCCAGCTGTCCACAAGGACAGTTGAGAAATAACTCCAGGAATTAAAATAAATAGAGGCCAGTGTTCATTGTGGGCCTTGAGCTCTAGCCTGAAGAGTCCTGTGCAGAAAGTGGGGCTCTGGGGCAGCCGGCCTTGGCCCATGAAGAGGTGCTCCTTTGATGATGAGAGAGACAGAGATGATATTACACGCAAGCTCTAGACACAGGAGGCTGAATAGTGGGCTTGTGATCCTGGCCCACGTTTCTCGTTTACAAGGAGAGCTTCTGACCACGCACACGGGCGTCCTCTCTGCATGGCAGTGCCGCCCTGTGGGGAAGAGCAGACGCCCTGGCAGCCGTCCCTGCAGGCTCCCCCGGGCCCTGGGAGTCTCCCTCTGCTGCCCCCTAGGTTCCCTCATTGTGTCCCCACTCTGTGTCCACAGACCCCCAGATGTGAGGTCCCCATATGCCTTAGAACGTGCTTTGTCGGCTGAGCTGAGTCAGCCCAGGTGCCCGTCGAGATGCCCATCAGTGGACAAAGGTGTACCCCCCAGGGGGCCCCAATCAACCACGAGAAATGAAGCCCGGTCATGAGCAATAGCATCCAGGGCACCGCAGGTCACCCACTAAGTGAAACGAGCCAGACGCAGGGCAAGAAGGCCACACACGCTCATCCTGTGGGATCTGAACGAGCCCAGGTGGTGAAATGGAGGATAGAGTGGAGGCTGGAGAGAGAGGAGGCCGGGGAGAGTCGGGAGGGTGCAGAAGGCGACGTTAAGCATGCTCAGTTCTGGGTCGGCCGGAGCAAGGAGTTCCAGCGGGCCACTCCCTGCAGGCCGGCAGAAGAGAGCCACAATGTCGTGCCGTCTCCAAAACCTTCTTAGAGGAAGGGATTTTGAGGATTTTCATCACAACCTAACAATGAACGTCCAAGGAGACAGGCGGTCGACCCTCTGCAGCCCTCACCCAGTGTGTGCACGTATGGAGCAGGGCATGGTGCACCAGGAATGCGTGTGGCCGCTGGTGGCTTTAGGGTTAGTTTAAAAATATTGGTAAAGTGAAGAAGGTTAAGAATCGTTCAGGGCTCAGGACCCTCGGCCACAGACAGCAAGGCCACGCTCACTCCCTGGTGCCATGGGTGACCACGGCTGCTGCTGTGTCCCCTGTCCTCTTGCCAGGGCATGGTGGAGTCCAGACCCACGAGGACGCACAGCAGGCCAGGGCTGGGGCAGCTCTTTCCTAGGAAGCTGGGCAACGAGGGGGGTCAGCGAGGACTCCAAACGCGCTCCCCTCCCGGATGGTTTTCACCTCACGAGAGGACTTCCTTCAGGTTGCCCTGCACGGGGCCTGGCGTTTGTACAGTAAATAGGAAGACAGCTCCCTGTTGATTTGTAGGGTGCTGATTTGCCATAGGTGGAGTCCACAGAGAACATTCTTTGGACTTACTAACAATGGCTAAGAGTATAATGGGATTCTAAGGCTAAGACATTTACCCACCACTGTTTTAGGGCTAAAGGAGAAGTTTACGTGGGGTGCGGGCCACACACCAGCTCCCGGGAGACTGAGGTGGGAAGATGGCTTGAGCCCAGGGATGGAGACCAGCCTGGGCAACGTAGCCAGACCCCAGCTCAATAAATAATTAGACAAACAGACTTCTTTGAACGCCTTTCCCTGAATGCAAGCTTTCCTGAGAATTCTGAGGTACTTTTCATGTTTTTTTATGTTTTATTCTGAGATACTTGCCCAGCATGCCTGAGGCCCTGGGTTTCATCCCCAGCACTGCAAAACAAAACAAAACAAAAAAACAAACAACCAAAACACACCTGCCAGGATGGTGGGCCTCTGCCCCATTCCCGAAGCACTGGATGTGAGTGAAATGTGGGGATTTGGGATAAGAGAGCGACTTGACCAACTCATCTCTGCTCCTTGCTCCCAGGATCTCGTTATGACAAAACGAAACAACACAAAACAACAAAGCCGCACTCGGACTGCACCGTATTTGTGAGACCAGCTCTAAAGCACAAGCCTAGCAACGCCGTCCCCCCAGATGCAGCTGGGTGGAGATGCTCCTCAGCCAGGCACTCGAGGCACCCGGCTGTCCCCAGTGGTGCCCGACGGTTGACTCGCCTGCTCTGGTACTGGAGGGCTGGTTCCTCCACGGGAAAAAACGTGCACTGCTGATTTCAGAGGACCGTCCCCTCCAGGATGTGGTGGGAACACAGGCTGGGAACAGTCTTCCCTGAACTATCCAATAAGGTGGCAAGCAGCCGCAGCAGCCCGTCCTAGGGAAGGCACGGTGGGGAAAGGGAAGCAAGTCAGTCCCCACAGAGACCACGGGCCCAGCACGCGGCCCCTCAGACGGCGCGGTCAGCTGCAAGGTTGACGGGCCAGCAAAACACCTGCTGTCCCTTCTTTTGGGCATAGACCTGGAAGTGAAATCGCAAGGTCCTTCCTTCCTCCCTTCCCTTCCTTCCTTCCTTCCTTCCTTCCTTCCTTCCTTCCTTCCTTCCTTCCTTCCTTCCTTCCCTCCTTCCTTCCCTCCCTCCCTCTCTCCCTCCCTCCCTCCCTCCTTCCTTCCTTCCTTCCTTCCTTCCCTCCTTCCTTCCTTCCTTCCTTCCTTCCCTCCTTCCTTCCTTCCTTCCTTCCTTCCTTCCTTCCTTCCTTCCTTCCCTCCTTCCTTCCCTCCCTCCCTCCCTCCCTCCCTCCCTCCCTCCTTCCTTCCTTCCTTCCTTCCTTCCCTCCTTCCTTCCTTCCTTCCTTCCTTCCTTCCCTCCTTCCTTCCTCCCTTCCCTCCTTCCTTTGACAGCACTTGCCTCCCATCTGCAGAGCTGCAAGTCCAGCAGGAGCCTAAACTGAGACCCAGGCTGGGGCCCCTGTGCCATGGCAACTGTCAGGGCAGATGTCACGAAGCTTTTAAGTTGTCTGAGGAGAAAGGAGAGAAAACAGCCCAGGGGACAGAGGGCACCTCTGTTTTATGACCTCTCCTCTATGACCATCCACGGCAGAGCCTCAGAAGTCAGAGGTAGTCAGAGGCTTACGGGAGGCAATCGGAGCTGCGTCGTCCTTGAGCTTAGGTGGAAGTCCGTGTCCGTGCCGGGGTCGCTCCACACACAGACCTGCCTCCTTTGCCACGTGGCCACTTGCGGTCTGGTCCCAAGCACCAGCTCCATTCCATGAGCGTCTCACAGTCATGGTGAATTTAGGAAATGGCGTGGAGAAGACTCAGCGGATAAGAAAGTACGAAGAAGCCATCGTGAAGAATGGAACTGTCTCTCTCCTTGGCTGTGGCCCAGGAGGACCGGAGGGGAGTGGTCATGGGGGCGAGAGCATGGTGGACACGTGTGGACCTTGTTACTTCATTTCCCTCCCGTGGGGTTTGCCTGAGGTTTATGGAGATTTACAATGGCTTTGGCAGAGACTGAAAGAGCGGATTTGACAAGTGATTTTATGAGACCTTGTGCACCTGGCGGAGTTGCTTCGGGGGTGCTTTGGCATTGGTAGAGGGGCTCTTCCCACTGAGCCCCTGAATCCACTCACAGCATGGCCGTACTCTTGGACATTCTGGACATCTCCATCACCAAATTCCCCCTTTCCATTGAAACCCATTGGTGTGTGCTTTCCAGAAGCGGGTTCCCAGAGGAGTTGGATTGGTAAGAGGGACAGCTCCCCTGTGCTGAGCAGGGCAGAGGAGGCACGGGGAGGTCGCCCGGAGGGGTCTTTCCACAGAGAGGCGAGCAGCTCCCAGGGTGTCCCGATGAGCGATCGAGCTGGGATCAGCAGACACACTCCTGTCTTCTCCCCACTGAGCAGACAAACAGCATGGGCAGCAGAGAGAACCCACATCCAGACCCAAGACCCGGGATCCCCACTTCTGTGAAGCCGCCAAACACAGGGAAGACAAAACACAAAGCTGCAGCTTCCTACCCAGGCCCCCGAGGGGCTGCTCCCTCTGCGTCCCCCAAGCTCTTGGTCTAATGAAAGGCTCTTTGGTCCCCAACCAAAACATTGGAACAGGACAAAGCAAACCCCCACCTGGTGGATGGTAAAGTCCCACAGGGGATGACGAAATTGCGGGTTGTGAAAAGGTCGCAGTGACATGGGATCGGAGAGAACACAGCGTGAGCTGCAGGAGAGTCGCCTTAGCGAGGATCGTCTAAGGGAAACAAGTGTGATTTTGAATAGACTTCTCCACACAGCCGGGCTTTGTACCGCAGATGGGGCTGCTTCCCTGCGCGGAAGGAAGAGTCATTTTCTCCTTTCACTGGATGGCTGAGCAGATCAGCCTTAAGTACCATCTTTGATCCTCATCTATTTTAGACACTGGAGGAATTAAGACGAGGAACCTGGGAGAACGTACGGAAGCTGAACGGCTAAGTGGAGCTAGGAGCCTCAATTTCTCCAGTTTCCCCGGGAAGAGCGGGGACGGAGGGCAGGGCTGGGCCACCTCAGCACGCAGCCCTTCCACCCGCCTTCTGCCTGAGCTCCACTCACTCCAAGAAGAGGCTCCTCTGTTTGCATGGGGTGCAGATGGAGCTCGGCGCAGGGGGAGGCCGCCTGCTCACAGATCGGCTCAGGCAGGAAAACGCCAGGAAGGAGCTGGTTCAGAGGCGCCTGCACTTCTGCAGTGGCGCCTGCTTGGGAGCCTATCGCAGAGGCTGCGGGGCCAGGACCTCCAGAGCCGAGGCCGCTCCCCGCTCTGTCCACGCCTCTGAAGCCAGGGGAGCAGTCCCAGGGGTGGTTGTGCCTCCTGAGGCCGAGGGGACTCGTCTGCACTTCAGGATGAGACATTATCATTAATATCAACAGCAAAGAGAGATTTATTATTAATGGCCCCATAAATATTTAACATTCAGAAACCAGACACCAAAGAAAGCTCTCAAAACATCCTCTCGGCGGCCGTGGTGTTCCTTGGAGATTTTCCCTCTTTTGCTATCATCATGGAAATTAAATGTCTTAAATGAGCCAAAAAAAAAAAAAAAAAAGACCCACCCAAAATATAAATAATTCACACTAAAACCAATGGAGTCCAATGGGTAGCTTTATTTTTAAAAATTTTTAAAATTTTGTTTGTTCTCATCAGTTGTACCTGACAGTAGAGTGCGTTTATACATTTTGATAGATCATACATAAGTGGAGTGTGACCTCTCAGTTTTCTGATTATGCTTTGATTATTAAGGAAGCTTCTCTGACCACCTTCCTCCCTCTCTCTCCTCTCTCTCTCTCTCTGTCTCTCTCTCTCTCTGTCTCTCTCTCTCTCTGTCTCTCTCTCTGTCTCTCTGTTTCTCTCTCCTCTCTCTGTCTCTCTCTCTCTGTCTCTCTGTCTCTCTCTCTCTCTTTTCTTCTGTGCTCTCTTCAGGGGCTGGTACAGTGCTCAGCCTCATCAGTCATTGATTTCTTCACACGCACATCATTAATCTTTACGGGTGCAGCCACGCGCGGAGGCTTGGGAGTTGATTTGCAGCCTAGCTGCACACTGCCCGCAAACTGCTTAAGGAGCGCTTGGTGTGGAAACGTGCTCCCTGAACATCAGCTGCGATTACAGACACGCGTGCCCTGTGGGAAGCGGCCCCTTCTAGGAAAGCCGTAGCACTCAGGCCTTCCTTCCCCCAAGCCCTGGCTGACTGTGAACGTAAAAGCAGGATTCACAGAAACAAATACAAACCAGAACTCGGCTCCCACCAACGGAAGTTTTGGGAGTGAGAGCAGCTGGGAGGACTTTCAGAGGGTTAGTTGGAGTTCATGCCATCTGAAGGTCCTTCCTGTTAACCATTCGCTTCTTACATGACTTTAAAGCAGCAGCGCCTGGTCTTCAGCATGCACTTCTGTTTTCCAGCGTGCATGTCCCCTGTCTGGGTGCCCCGCGTGGGCCATTCCCGGCGCAGAAGCCTCCCCAGAGCTGAGGTCCAGCAGGAAACCACCTCCGAGCCTCACAGGTCTCCTGGCAGGATTGAGACCCACCCGTGGTCTCTGAGGTTTCAAGATGTCTTCCTTGTGGCCAAAGATACCTCCTCATGAGGCGCGGGGTGGGCATGGACATGTCCTGCTCCCCGGGACTCCCTGCCTTACAGCTCCATGATCCAGGCTTCCTCCCAGGAAAACTTTTCTCACTTTTCTCAACCCTTCTGAGTTCTGCAAAGGGATCAAAGGCTAAGCATTATCAAATCACTTTTCACAGAGCTCGAAACATGTGTACTGTGGTTCTGTACCTCCTTCTGGGATTTTCCATGTTGACATCTGTCCTCACATGAGTAATGTGAGTGGCTCATTGAAGTACCCACTTTAAAACTCGGTTCTTCAGCCTGGTCTCTGTGAGCTGTTTGATTCTCTGGATGAGACCAGCTTGGACCAGAGCTAAGGTAAGCTGTGGAAGGCTTGGAAACTTCTGTCATGTCTGGTTTATGGCGAGGACTGCTGGATAGCTCCTTAATGGCGGGATGATTTCAATGCCCAAGAGCTTTCTGTTTTGTTAATATTTTGATCTAACTCTAGACTCTCAACTCTTGGAGGGGCATACTTGTGACTTTAAGGCATTTTATGCACAAATTCATGCAAATTGTATAATTTATGGTTGACTTTAAAGATTTCAAAGAGTAATTTTGACCAGGAATAATTTTCCTCTTTTGTGCAGACTATAGAAACGAAATCATGTAGGTAATATATGATTCCTTTGTGCCAAAAGCACAGAAACTTTTGAGGAAGTATTCAATAATAAATGAAATGCTATCCCTGCACAGCTATGCACTTTTGCCTGATAGATGAGAAAAAAAAATTTATTTTGCAAATGACCAATGATTCAAAGATTATGACTATTGTATCATATCATCAGTGAAGGATCTGAGTAGGAATGAAGGGAGATGGAGAAAAACACATACACAAAGAAGAAACAGAGACATTTTCAAGTAAAGCTGGGGCCAGGTGGAACTCTGCACTCTGATGTAGGAATAGTAACCCAGAACTAGCTTGGCAAGTTTGTACTATAGGGTCTCATAATCAGAAAGTTAAACTATAGGGGCATTGGAAATTGTTCCCTGGTTGTGGGTTATCAAGAGGGTTCTTTGTGCACTAAAATGTTACAGAGCCAGATACATTTTTGTGGCTATCCTGCTGCACCCGGGAAGCCCACTCTACTGGAACGTCTGATAACTGTGACTGTGAAGGCTGCTACCATCCTTCTGGCAAGGAGTGTTTCCCAGGCTTGGCTTTTGCCAACATCTGGGATCAGCCCACGACCCAAGCTCATCTCCTCTCCACATCGTTCTAAGCAGAATGGGAAGCTGTGAGGGACTTTGGGGATTGAGAGTAATATGATTTGATTTATGCTTTAAATTAACCTCTTTACCACACAGGAGAGAATGGCTTATGGGAATACGTGTACAGCTAGGTGGTGGAGAGGTGAAGAGGCATAGATCTGACTGTTGAGAGACAGAAAGGTATGTGGTCGACATGCTGGACTGTGGCCTGAATTTGAGCAACCACGGATATTTCTTTAAGGTTCAGCTTCTCTTGCTACAGGAGGCAGATGATGCCAGGGAACTTTGTCAAAGGACATAGATTGAAACCCTGATATACCAATCATGAAAATACGCTAGTTGGCTTAGCGGGATTTAAGGTAAGACTTTTTTGCAAGTGGAATTCTGAGACTCATCTTTAACTCTTCGGCATCAATTTCCCTGACAATCAGGTTGAAAGAACTTTATGGAAGCTAATTTTTAAAGTTGCGCAACTTCACATTACTAGATTCATAAACCTCATTTGAAATTTTATTTATTTTGGTTCCAAAAAATATTTTGTCTCTTTTCACCATTATGAGACCCTAATAGGATATGTAAACAGGAGAGTCAAAGAAATTTAAATAGATGGATCAATGTTGATTTGGATACAGATATAGAATAGATTTAAGGTAGATATAGACATATATAGGACAGATGTAGATATGCATGTAGGTATGGAATAGACACAGAGAAGTTATGGTCATAGATAAAGAATATACTGTGCATGAATGTAGATAAAGAAGACATTGATGGATAAATGGGGATGTGGGAGCAGATACAGAACAGGTCAGATGCATAGCTATATGAAAGGTGTAGATGTGGATTTGGATGTAGATAAAGAAGAAAGTTTAGATAGATGAATCCATAGACTGATAGATAACATGCTGCAGATCGTGTAGAAATGTAGACATAAAAGTTAAATAGTTTTTGTGTTGCTTAGCTCAGCCATTAATCTGCCCCTTTATCTGCTCAATTCACACATGGCTCCTGGAAATAAACTAGATAAAACTAGAAAAATGGGAAATTCTCAGCTACAATTATCAATTGCCAAAAGATTATCAAAAGGAAAAGAAAAAGAAAAACTGTGCTTGGCATTAAGTCACTTTTTAAGTTAGCCTAAAACATTCAGAAGCCTCTGGGGCCAGAGTGGGGAAGGAGTCTCCCCTGGGATCTTCTGTACTGCCTCACCCCATGCTGTTTTCCTGGACCAGACAGTGAGTGCTAATCTCAGGAGTTCTTTCGCCACCAGAAGGGCCATCTCACAGTGAAGGATGCTCAGCGAGTAGAGGATTCTCCTCCCTGGCATGTGAGCACCATGGTCTCTGTCCTCCAGAGGCAAGAGTGCCTGGCATTTCACATCTTCCTCTGTGTGTCCTCACAGGTGTGGCCGTCACCTGCTTGATTAAAAGGTACCAGGAGGAAACCTGGCACCCAAATATTCAACCTCGAGGAGAATGTGTTACGGTCCGACCGACTTGCCGATGCACAGTTGCTCTCATTCAGTACAGCCCTGCAGCCTCCTGGGAAAACATCGGAACCTCCAGTCCCCCAAATTCACCTTGTGGAAGTTTGCACTGTGTGACGTCAGAAGGTCCCAGAGGCCGACAGTTTCACAGGGAACCTTGGATCCAGTGAACACTTGGAGGCCTGAGGAAGACAGTGCCAGAAGCAAAAGGTCATCCAGGAAGTTCTTCTGGAGCAAAGCCCCTGCTCTGGTAGCCAGAGGGTGCAGCTGAAGATGAAGTCATCACTTGGAGAAATTGTTAGTATTCATTTTAAATATGTATAAGATGCTATCCGTTTACTTTTACTATTGAATTGGTAGAAATGTGGAACACATTAATATTTTTATTTCCATTTCACTCGTGTGGACACCAAGGCTTGGAAAGAAAAGGCCTTGCTCCAGGGGGCATGTGTGAAGAGGCAGAGAATAAATCTCACTCCACCCTGTCTGATGTCCCGGGCCACCTCCCCTGGCCACGCCCCTCCTCCCTCCGTGGGTCTCACTTTTGACTGTCCATGTGTGTCCACATTGAAAAGGGACCCCGGGCCTTCAAAAGAGAACAGACTCAAAAAAACAGGCAGCACACCTTACCAGAGCGAGTCCAACATGGACTTTTATGCAAACCAGAAGATGCTTAGTCCTCAGGGTGCTAGGAAATTACCCAGGTGCAGAAGTTAATGAGTCTTAAGGAAGCTTTTTGTTCATATAAAGTATTTTACAAAGTCCAGAAGACTTCAGAGGACTTGGCTATTTTTGTCAGTGGAAATTAATTCGTAGTCTTGAAGACTCAGAAGCTGGTGAAGCATTGGGTTTGAAGTAATACAGGGCTGATACATGTTATTGTCATTAATCAACACTAATTCTTTGTTATTTATATTTGCCTTTCAGATAATAAATGCTTTCTAAATGGTGGAATGCATTTTATTATATTTATGGAATATGACTTTCACACTTAAAGATATATATATATATACACATACATACATATATATAATATGTATATTAGTTTAACTGAATTAAACAGCTTGTCAGAGCTAATAAATTATTTTGCGTGTCTGGCATCAAATATCTGTTGAAGAAATGTATACAACAAATCCTAGTCTTGCATCCTCTGTGTGCTAAGAAACCAGACCAATGCTGGGAATGCAGTCACAAAGCTCCAGGTCCCTAGGAGCTGATGGCATGGTGCGGGACATGGTGCGCACGTAAACCAGCACGTCCCAGGGCGTGAGGGCGTTGTGGTGGATGGAGAGCCAGGCAGAGGGCGGTGGGAAGAGCTCACACGTAGTCTGGTTGGCGCACAGAAAGCCTCTCCCACAGGGGACACTGATGTCGACCTGAAGTATGTGAGGGAGAAATCCGTGTGTGATTTGGGGAAAGTAATTTTCTGCAGAGTAAATAGGAAACGAAACACTCTGAGATAGGAGCTTGCTTACTGTGTTTGGGAACAAACAGCCAGGAGGCCAGGAAAAGGAAGAAGGGAGAGGGAGGGAGGGAGGCAGGGGGCGGGAAGGACGGGTGTGGGAAGGAGGGGCGGGAGAGGGCTGAGTGCCACTGTGGGGTGGTGTGGCCCTTCCTGGAATCCCTCCTCAGGGGTCGGAGGAGCTTGGTGACGGACCTGAGACATCTCTCCTGCACATTTTGCGATTGCTTTAACCCTTCCATCTTCTTAGTTGCATTCTTTAAGTTGCAATGGCGGCCAACAGTGGAAAACCCAACTGACCCATCATTTAGTGACTTGCATGACAGTCACAATTGTTACCAGCCCAGACCTTGGGCCCAGCGATGCCATTCTAGATAATTATTCTGCAGAGTAATTGGATAAGTGTTCAAAGATTAAAAGTCACTGCACATTCATCTGAGGGATTATCTGGTCTGCTTGAATTGAGGAGGAGAGTTGAAAAATCAATGTTGTAGGAAGATACTTAATGACATAGAAGTATTTATGGTCAAGGTTAGCTCTGTAAAAGGCTGAGCGGAAGCAGGGGCCCTGTTAATTACAAGCACATGTTTTTTTAATGGGGCCTTACGTGGAAATACAATCAGGGCCGTGGTGGGTTTCAAGTGATTTTTATGTATTAATTGTTTAGTTTTCTACAAGGAATATTAGGTTGTTTGTAGTCAGAAAAAATACACAAGGCATTTTGTGTTTTTCAAGAATGCATTTGGGAACTCGAAACACTGTCTTACTGATAGCAATGAGCCCTGGTGATCAGCAACTTGCAAGTTCATATTTCTCCTGTTTTCAAAATGCATTCTCTTTCCTATGCTAATTTGTTAAGAGAAGTATTCAAGTATTCTGTCCACATGAATTACATTCCTATTTTATTATAGCTAGGGGTAAAAGTAATTTCACATTAACCAATATTTGACTAAGAAGATGAAGTGTGATGAGATGCATCTTTTACTGTGGTTATCAGTCACTGCAGATGAGATGTACTGAAACCAGCGTCACCTAAACACAGGAGGAGAAAGTAAATCAGGAGGTGGATTACCAGAGAACTCTCTAGAATAATTTGTGTCAAACTCAAGTACCAAACTGGATTCCTTGTGCCCTTTAACAGCCAATCTAATCCCAAAGGGTTGAACTGAAAGTTGCCACCAAAACACGCAAAAATCAAAATTTTAATTGACAAGTTATCACCAATGAGGATGTATGTCTCTCACTGTCCCTCGTGAGGCACTTTCCAATGGAAAGCATTTGAAATTAACCATTGTGGAGTCAGATTCCTCGGTGCAGTGCTCTCCCCACACTTAACAGCATGCTCTTGGGAACCCTGTATTTGTGGTAGGTGGTTGAAGCTTATTAAAGTCAAACCCAAGCTATGAAACCAAGGCTCTGGGGCTCCCCCTGCCTGGCCAGTGGAAAAGTCAAGTCCCACGTGGTGCCCTGGGGGCTCCTCTGCGTTGCCCAGAGTCCTCGCGTTCATTGGTTTTCCTAATGTCAAGAGTGTCTGCAGGAAGATCTCAGAGGCTGGAGGTTGTTTCTCAGTGGCTTTGACAGCAGAGGCGGAGCGAGGTGATTTTCTGTGGCATGCCTGGGATGGCAGCGACCATGCAGGGGGGAAGGAGAAAACCTCGAATATGTTTGCATTCTCTCCTTGGATTTCTACGGAGCCGTCTTTTGCATTGCATTAGGGGAGCTGATAATTCCGGCCTCCTCTGCCACCGGAACGTGGTGTCTGAAGTGTGGGCTCCCTCACGTGAGCAGCGGAGAATCTCCGCACAGGATCACATTCGCCTTGGCATTCCCGAGGAGGAGAGGAGGACATTGGAAAACTGTGTCCCAGACGGCTCTCTGAACCCCTTTCCCGACCCCATGGCCCCTTTTGTTACTTGATTAGCGGAAATTAATTATGTGATCTTATCAAATGTTGAGGCTTCACCATCGACTCAGAGTTGACAAAACTGTAATTTTTTTCCAGTCTGAGCAGCTTGTGTGTTGAGTGGGGACAAGACCTTCAAAGACTGGGTGGCCCCCATCGCTGCACCGCATTGAAAGTGGAAGCCCCGCTGGCTGTTAGTAAGCAAACACACAGGAATCGAAAACTTGATACCAAAAAATGCAACATTAATCCTGACTCGGTTATGCATGTTTGTGTGTTTTTGTTTGTTTGTTTTCATTAAGTTGGTGGATTTGAGGCACTGTTCTTGGAGCTGAGGAACCCAGGAGTGGCCTTAACAACAGAGGCCATGCCTCCTCCTCAGCCTCCCTGGGACTCTCCGTCCCTGCCTACTCACTCTGGAAGCAAGTCCACTGTGGGGTCTGGGCAAAGCGAGGCTTTGCTTCTTTCCTCTGGCCACACAGAGCATCAGTCTCTGGGTTCCTGGGTCCTCTAGCAACACTCCCCTTTACAGCCCTGGACAGGGTTTAGACAAGATGGAGTGTTTCCCTTTGTTTTAATTTCTTTTGACCAGCTTGCACTTCTCTTTTGCAACTGAAGCATGGTGGAAGACTTTCCGGAGTGTGGGTAGGAAGGAGCCTGCTGTTGGAATTGCTGTGGAATTCCATCTCCGCACGTATCCTGCCCAGCACCCGGGACAGCCAGTCACATGGTGCCCACCCTGCCAATATCATTGGCTGGCTGGCTGGCAGAGCTGCTTCTATTTAGCACGTGTGGCTTCTGCACCTGAGTTTTTCTGCTTGGCAACTTTCATTAGCATCAGCAGCTTCCATGCAGATGCAGACATGCAAAGAGCAAGGAGTGTTCTAAGATGAGATTAGAATTGAGATGTACATTTTCAATGAACACAATCAAAGCTTACTGATGGTTAATGCTATCCAAAACTGAAGGAGTCCCTTAGATAAGATGTTGTAAACATGCATAGAGGAGTATGATTTGAGGAGAGATAAGGACTTGTGCATGAACTTCAGCCCTTATTAAACTTGTGCCTCTATTACAGAGAGGGAAGAGAAATCAGGGAGCTTATGCATCTTGCTAAGGTCACATTAGGATGTAGTCTCACGGTGGGGACTTTGCCTATCGTTATTGATACCTCAATGCTGAGAACAGCCCAGACTCAGTTCTGTGCCTACTATTCATTAAGTAATAAATGCTAGATTCATACCAGGTTTCTTTCCCCTGGCATGATTGACATTTTGCATCTGGTGAATCCTTGTCTAGGAAGCCATCACAACCATCACTATGATATGTACCGTGGCATCACTGGCCAGATTCCAGTAGCATCTAATCCAGTTTTGGCAACCCAAAATGCTTCCTGACGTTGCCAGATGTTTGTAGGATGGTAGGGGGAGGCCAAATCTTGGGCTGTGGAGCAGGCATCCATTCAGTGCACTGGAAAACTGGACTTGGTACGATGGTTTCTCAAAGTCCACATCTTATGGTCTGACTCCTCACCTTCAGGGCCCAACCGCTTTAAAGCCACTGCAGGTGACCGCCATGGCCTGGCATTTAGGAAATCGCAGAGGCTGGGTCCTCTCTGTGAGGCAGTCCAGGTGGCCACCCAGGGCTCAGACCTGCAGGTGGGCCTCAGTTGTGACTGAGCCTGGATAGAGTTTTTGTCGCATACACCACCTGTGTGCTCTTGCAGGAAAGCACTCACAGTTTGGCCAACGCCACAAAGAAGACAGAGCAGCTCTGTACACATTCAGGGCAGGACAAAGGGTTTTTAGAATGCTAATGAAGCTTGTGTGCGTGTGCACACACGTGTGTGTTGGTTTTCGTAGTTGTTGTTGTTATTTCTCTTTGCTGGAGTCCAAATTTTGAGTAAGGGATCTGGTGCCTGACGGTGATTTCTGCTTTGATGTTGGCCAGTGTGCCACCCTGGGTCCTGCGCAAGTATGTTTTGGAGGGAGCTTCATCGAGGGCCTCCGACAGCTCGCTCAGGGCCCGTTCTCTCTCCCAAGTCTCTTGGCAAACATCAGGCACTACTACTATTGGGGAGTTTCCTGTTTGACTCTTGTTAGGGCCTCCCTGATTGCTGAGGCTGGCTTTGAACTCAGGATCCTCCTGCCTCAGCCTCCCGAGACACTGGGATTACCGCTGTGCATCACTGTGCCTGGTGGGAATTACCTTTTTTTAAGGAAAGAATAAATAGAAAGTGAGGTGGAGCATGAACACATCACTGAGCTCAGAAAGGATAAGTTGACTAACGTGAAGAAAAATCCTAGTTTTGCTCAACTGGACAAAAATCGCATAACCCAAACCTATAGTGCTAAAACAGAGGGAACTTAAACATGAAGAAACAGCAGGAGCAAATCTGAAGGCAGTCACCAAGCCACCAGGAAACAGGGGCTGGACTTTCACAGGGATGTCAGGTATTGGGGCAGAAGCAATCCAGACGTTAAGAGGATATCATGGAACGATTGTCGATAGGAAGGGAAGATGGACTTTTGTGGTGCAGAGAGATGCCGGTTTAAAAGCTGAGAACTACAGGAAGGAATTTAAGAAGCACGTGATCACGGGGTGAGGTTTCCACAAACCCCTCTAACTCCTTGACCTCTGGCACGAAGCTCCAGGAAGACTGGGATTTTGCACTGCAGGGTCACAGGCTTGATCCAAATGGCGTGTTGAGAACTAGCCATGTGGGCGTGTGGAGAAGCGTCCCAAGCTGCCCATGTTGCTGGACCGTCAATCCCACCTCACTCATTCCAGAGGCCTGAAATTCTGGAGTGTTTTCTGCTCACTGCAGAACCAATCTAGGGTGAGGAGGGTGGTGGCAACTCTCAAGTCCCCAAATGGATCGTTTAAAGAAATGATCCGAGCAGAAAAAGAATTTTACTGCAAATTCAGAAACTCTTCGAGTCCAATAATTTGACAGTACTGCCTGTCAACAGGCAGCTGAAACCACCTTTCGAAGGAAAGGTCTTGCATATTAGAACAGTGGCAAGGCTGGGGACGGGGGTGGCACCCCACTTAAGGGCCTCGACCCAGCGTGGTGTGTCCCTCTGCAGCTCAGACCTGCAGGCCTCCCCAGCTTTCCTGCCCAGGGACGGCTTCTGGGCTCTCAGCCCCACAGCGGCAGCCTCCAAGTTTGCCCAGACGAGGGGCCGGGGAGTGCTGGTCTGCCTGGGGTCCTGGGGCGGGGTCTCCCAGGTGTGAGTAGGTGTGGGAGGGCATGCGGGCTACCTGGTGGTGGCTCTAGGGAGCAGCGGGCAGTCTCTCCCACCTCCTCTGTGTACAGTGGTGCCTCTGAGATGGATCCTGATTCCAGCCCCGCAGGTTCTGCCTCCTGGTGAACCTGCTGGCTCCGCTCCGCCGTGGCTGGATCTGCTGAAGGGGTACTGGGACTTAGCCTCTTCCTTCCACTTTCTTTGCCTCCTGACCACCAGGAGGTGCGCAGCTTTCCTCTGTCATATACTTCTGCCATGACATCCTGGGTCACCAGAGACTCTGAAACAAGAGGGCCAAGTGACCATGGACGGAAACTTCCAAAACCCTGAGCCCAAACCAGTCTTTTCTCCTTGCACGTTAATTATCTCAGTTGTTTTAACAGAAAGTTGACTGACAGCCGGAAACACAGAGTTCATTTTTCTTTGCCAGTAGTAATGAAACCAGTCCCGGTTCGGAACTTCTCCGCTCGGGGAACACTCGCCCTGTTTTTATCAGATGTTGAAGTGTTTCCTTTAGCCATCTCTGTTTTGTGTAGCTGTAGCTGGGTGGCTGCGTGCCTGGCTGATGTCAGAACCACTGACTTCCTCCCTTTCCCTTGGAGATGCTTATTATTTACTTCATCTCCAGCGCAGCAGGGTGCAAGGAAAATGAGATCATCTTTCCTGGAGTTGCTTGCCACAAGAAAGAAGGGAAATCGATACGTGTGATCATCATTCTTCTCCATCCACAGCAAATAGGGGGAGGGTTGGGATTAATCTCTGCTGGTGAAAATTGGATTATAAATGTTGGGGAAGCAAAAGCAAATCTGAGACCAAACTATGTTCCTCTCTGGTGGCTGAACGGCCCACGGAGGGGTCTCAACTTTACATACCACAGTTTTAAGATATGTGGCATGATTCTAAGCTTAGTTCCTGGATCTGTGGTTTCTGGATTTTTATTCTTATCCTTCAATCAATTATTAAAATTATAGTATGTCATCTTTCTTACATGGAATAGTTTGTCGATGTAATGTTGAAGGACAGCATGGGATTACATAGGGAAAAGACAATTTTCTGGTGCAGGTTTGTCACCCCTTAAAAAGTACAAAGAACACTGGATGCAGTGGTGCACACCCATAATCCCAGCAACTCCGGAGGCTGAGGCAGGAGGACTGCAAGTTCAAGGCCAGCCTCAGCAGCTCAGTGAAACCCAGTCTCAGGAAATGAAAGAACTGTGTATATACCTCAATGGTGAAGCACCCCTGAGTTCAATCTGCAGTACTGCAAAGGATAAAATAAAATAAAATGAAAATAATAAATGAATAAATATGCAAAGAGCATTTTAAAAATAAGGTACCTATGAACACGTGTGAATTTGCTTGGCTCCCAGAGCCCCCAACCCTCTATCCATGAACAAATCATGCAGCCTGTAACAAAGCAAGCAAAGTTTAATTGCACCTGGACACATGGCCAAAATTGAACAGCAGGTGATGGACAGGGGGGCGGCAGCACAGAGGACCAGTGGACTGAATCCACAGAGCATTGGGTCCGGTGACCTGTACGTGGGGCCCCAGCGCCCGGGGCGTCCGCGGGTGACATGGTGGGTGAACTCAGCACAAACCACACGGCATCCATGCTGTTCCCAATTCTGCATCACTGTGTGGTTTTCCGAGAAAAGGAAGAGAAAATGGCACTTGCTGCCGTTCGGAGAACTTGCTGCGTTTCTGGGAAGACAAGCCAGAGACAGGGTGAGTAGAACTTGTCAGCTGCTCTTTATAAAGATGGTCCCTGGCCACGGGCTTCTCTCCACCTCTCCTCCAACACGCCCACGCCCACGCGCCCAGCCCCACGTAATCATTGATCCCATTGATGCCGCCCTTTCTTGGTCACAGCTGCATTTAAATCACAGGAGCACATTACGTGGACGCGGGTTTTGCCTTTGCCTTGCTAGGGCTGGAAAGGCTCCTGATCTAAGGCAGGACTTAGAAAAGGCCAGGATGCAGCAGCCAGTCGACTCCGAGCAGAGCAGGACACTGTCCCACTGAGGCATGCTGGCCGGAGGCCCCTAAGAACAGGGGTGCTCACGAGGATCAGTCGTGACCCCCAGCACACTCAGGCACGCTGTGCCACCCCGGTGAGCACTACAGGGGCCTCTGCCACCGAAGCCCAGCTGGGGAGAGGCAGCGCCACTCAGGACCAGACTTCCCGGGTCCAATCTGTCCACAGCAGCCCGTCTGCCCCAGGGACCATGACGCTATTTTTAAGTGACTGTAGTATCAATTCCAGTGCTTTGTGAACAGTGGAGCCACTGCGGCTTCCCCAGGTTCCTCCTCTTCATGGTCCAACTGTCATCCACCACCTAACAGCTGTGTGCACACGTCAGTACTCAGGAGCCCTTCTGGGCAGTGACAAAATCTCACGGGAGAAGAGGCATGTCTGCTCTCATTGCCACGAGAAGCAGAGCCCAGGACAGGCCTCCTGGTGCGTCCAGATTCCCAGCCAGTGCCCTTCAACAGTTGTGGTCAGCCTTCTTAGGACATTGGGGCCAACCCAGTGATGGGATCGCAGAGCTCCATTTGTGCAGGCTGTTTGTGAGCGAAGCCCCCTGTGACCCCCTGTGACCTGCGGCGAAGAGCCCGGCCGCCTGTGGCCTCTGGTAACGTCCCTGCTTCTGTCATCCAGCTGCGTTTGAGAAGACTTCATAGGCCGCTGGCCTCCGAGGCACCCTGGAAAAGAAGCGGAACTTGTTGGTGACTTGTCACCTCCAGGCCTTCTGTGGTTGCCAGGAGGCCGTCACGTGTAACCGGAGGGAGAACCTTCTCCCACGGAAACGGCCCTCGGAGGGCGAGATGGCATTTCCTCTTAAGCTCTTCCTTACCCGCTGTTTTTCATTCACCGCCTGAGTCGGAAACAACACTCGGTATCAGCAGGCAAAGTGTGGGAGGTTGTTGAGTACAAGCCTTGGTGACAAGAATCGCTCGAGGGCTGAGGACAGTCCCTCTGGGTGACACCACAGACTTGCATACGCCTGGGTCACGTGCACGAGCGTGCCGCACGCTGGAAGGTTAAACAGTTCACTGCTCTAGAGCAACAACCGCTGAATTAGAGTGGGTAGGAGACCAGGCCTGACAATTCCAATGCAGCGTTGTGCTTTTTAAATAGCACGCGGGCGCGTTCCTACCGTGGGGGCAGAACGCACGTCTGTGACTGACGGCTCTTGGAAGGCAGCTGGGAGACGTCTGTCCTCATTATTTGCACAGAACTCATTTGGTGACTTACCTTGACGTCCGCTAACAAGGTTTCAAACTTCCCCTGTCTTATGTATAAAGCCGCTTCTATGTTTTAAGTGCCCTTCTTTGGAAAGTGAGAGTAAAATATTCCCTGTTTCTGATCTGTCATTCTGCCCCCAAGAGTTAAGTCCTTCAAGAAAATGATGGCAGAACTTCCCTGTGCTGCTGGCCCATGGAGAGAGGGATTCACGTGAGATACGCTGGCCTTGAACTCTGACTGCAGGTGATTCACTCCTTCCTTCATCACAATGCCCAGGAGGAGGCTGGCCCCATTCCAGTCCCTGAGAACACGGTGGGCCACTAGGCGATAAGTGCAGAGGTGGAGAGCTGTCTCTGATGAGAGAGCCTGGGAGGGGTGGTCAGGACATCGGTGCAGGTACTACCGTGCAGGCCGAGGGGTCTAGGAGGTGACAAATGAGAAAATCTTCCTCTGAGGAGGAAAGATAAAGAACCCAGCTGTGTGCAGAGAGGTCAGGCAAGGGAGCAGCAGGGTCAAAGGTCCCAGATTGACCCCCCACTGGTTCAGAGTGGACAGCAGGCTCCAAAACTTGAACACAGTCATGTCCTACCATCCTTCAGTATCAAACAGCTATTTATCGATACGGCAGCATTTACGAAATCTTACCTCCAAGGCATCCAAGGCTTTTGCTCAGAAAATGCAGATGGATAAATTCTCTGCTATTTCTTGCCCACAGTCCATCTCCAGATGGACTCAGGAGGGCAGGGATCTTCCTCCAAGCCACCAGTGGCTTACTGGATTTTGGCAAAGCAGCTAAAAGACTCTTATAGCAAACCATATTTTTTTTCTGCCCAGAACTGCCCTTATGCATACCCTTCTCACTGGGACAGTCACGGCACCACAGAGCCTGGTCATTCTACCCCAGGTGTGACCTATTTGCAACTGTATAGGAAACTGCAATTTTTTTTTTTTTTTCTGTTAGTATCTGGGGTCATTAAGCCCAGCCTTACCCAGGTAATTCTGTCAATTGAGAAGATGTTAATACTCGGTTCTTTTCCAGTGGCTGTGGTTCTCAGCTTTGTCATTGTCCCTGCCTCTTTTCATTCTATCGGAAGCTGATTTCATTTCTTCCAGGCAAATGCCTTCATCTTCCACCAAGCTGCTAACACAGCCAGCTTTTAAACCAAGCTAATCCTGGTTTTATCTGGATGGTTGGGTGACGGAGCCCGTGTCCTATAACAAAGCCAGCTCCGTCAGAAGAAGCAGCTGTGGAGGATCAGGCAGAAGTGTCCCAGGTAGTGGAATTTCCTGGGCACCATGGATGCACAGTGGAGGGAAAGGCTGACATGCTCGGCTGTAAGGAATCTACATCTACCCTTGATCCATTAACGGTTGGGCACAGGCTGCAGTCATTGGAAAAATTTGAATGCTTGCTGGAGAGTTGACAATAGTGAAGAATTGTTTCTTTCAGGTGTAAAATGTTTGGTTGCTTAAAAATAGTCCTTTCTGAGGTAGTGGATATTTGCGGATGAGTCTGAAGGGGCAGCCCAGTGGCAGAGCATTCCCAAAGGAAAACAACGTGCACGTTACGGACAACAGCAAAGACACTCCACAGGACTTCAGTTCAAAGGTGATTCTTCTGCTCACATGTTGTTCCCAAGAATGTCGCTCCCTCCTCTGAGAAGGGTGCGCTGACCCTCAGGACGTGCGGGGCTCCCTCTGACTGTGCTCCAACTCCGCAGCAACTGCAAGCCCTCTCCAAACCTTAGAACATCTTTGTTCCGAGCGAGCCTGTCCTGGGTTTGCAGCCGCAGCCTGGGTGTGGATGGGGAAGCTCTTCACCGCCTGTTCGTTATTCCATGTTCATGAGAGGTGTTTGAAAACTGTTTGGCCCCAGAGGGACGTTCTTAATAAAAGATAATCTGCATGCACGGATGGAATCAGTGAGCGATCAAGGCCTCGATCATGTCGATCGTAAGAACCGGCACTGTAACCTACGCGTACTTACTGTAGGGCAGCTCGCCCTAGGTCCTGCCCACATCCCCATCGCTAATGGAAACTGTGTCTCCGAGGGAAGATTCTCAGGATTAGCAGCAGCCCCATTACAAGGAAGGCGCTTGGGCATGGAGCCCAATAAGCAGACCTGGGTTTGGAAATCCGCAAGGGCATTTTATACTGCCCATGGAGAGAGGTGGGAGGGTAAGACTGTAGGGATGATACTTGCACTGTTTGGCTGATAGTCATCCTTATAATAAATAAATTTAAATTGTGCTACCATAATGAAATAGCCACATGGAAGTGGAAGCAAGGAGCAATTGAATCAAGTATCTGTTGTGGAACTGGTTCAAAACGGATTCTGTCCATGAATTCCCTTTGGCCCAGTTGCATTCTGAATCTTCAGATTCCTTACCTTTCTACCAAATTCCAATCACGTTGCTCACCTCTGCTAATACATTGTCTCTGGCTGCTCTTCTCCCAAAGGAAGAAGCTGTTAACAACTAGGGGCGGCCCAAACCAACCACCTGTCCCCAGCGTGAGGCAGGAAAAAGAGAGGTGTGCAGGCCACAGCCGCCGGGGACACCTGTCTGCCCAAGACCTGTGCTGTTCAAGCGGAAGCCTGGGGCCTGCGTTCCCAGGACCCCACCGTCTTCACAGGTCCAGGAGGAGGCACGTTCGGGTTGCACCTCCAGAGTCCTGCGTGCTGGAAGGTGACTGAGAGCAGGATTCACCGAGCCAGCCAAGCACCGCTCGCGGCAGGATGAGTGGAGCCGGGAGCATAGCGGGAGAAGGAATGAGGGCTGCCGGCCTTGGTCTTCCCCTTTGAAAATGATCAGAAAGCTTCCGATTGAGTGAAATCCTGTGGAGTTGTCCTCAAAAGTTCCAGTGCGATTTTGTTAATGACTCAAAACAAATTCTGAAACAAGCCTGAGATTTTGAATTTTCAGGGGTGATAAGGAAGGCTTCAGTAACCCTCTGGCTTCCACTGGAACTTACTGTCTTATACCTGATTTATCCACACCCTGTTTTTCTGTCTGTAAAATAAAATGAGATACTATGTGAATCCATTTCTACACCATTCAAGAGATGACACAGTTATATAGATGGAGAACAAATTAGTGGTTTGGGGGTCGGACCGTGAGAGGAGGGCTGGGTGGTGATCAGGACCAAGCAGCCCGGGGTCCCCCTTGGGTGCTGGAATTACTCTGGGCTGTGACCCATCAGTCATCCCTATGGCCATTACCCGGAGCAGAGATGCTGGCCGAGCTAGGAGAAGACTGAACTAGAGGGATTAGAGAAGGATTGATTGTTTAGTTTGTCCCAATAAATAAAAAAAACGAGAAGCATCCAAAATGCCACTTTATAGATGAGAGATAAACAGATAGATTGACATTTGTTTTAAAAGTGAACCCCTAGTACATTTGGAAGCATTCATTTTCCTAAACTGGAGAGAAGAATGGCTTCTTGGCGTGAGCTTCGCTCTTCGCGGCATCCTCTGTTCTGAGGAACATATGTTTCTGAAGAACGCCGGTATAATTATGGATCTAACAAAAAATTTAATTACAAAAAAGAAAAGAAAATCATTCGATCAAAATAGAATGACTGTAAATATGTTGTTCTTTACTACTTTGTAAAAATCGGGATGCAAGCATTCAACATTCAACGCTGATAGTTTTATTATTTTTTTTGAATTCTTGATATGGATTATTTTGATACTAGGGAATTGTTGCATCTATATTTTGGCCACAATTTGTTTAAACGTCCCTTTCTGGGGACGCTCAGGGGGTTCCTGATGTTTGTACCTACACAGTTTGTAGAATCTGCAGCAGCCATCACAGCAGCAGCTAACTCTGTGGAAGGGGCTCTCTCCTCTCTGCAGTGCTGGGCCGTGGGTCCAGGACACTGAAGCACTCTGTGGTCAAGGAGCCAGGACTTCACGGTGGTGGCTAGCAGGAGGGTGAGGTGTGATCGGGCGTGAGGCGTTTCTGGACTTCGCTTCACGTCAGCAGCAGGGTGAGGAGGCTGTGCTGGGGTTGGCACCACCCCATCATGGTGTCTGGGTGTAGCAGGCTCCAGCTGGGGCCTCGTGCTTTCCTGGGGCTTGAGGCTTCCTGTCCTCGCTGATCCTCTCCTGTCTTCCCTATTCTTTCTGCTCTGCCTGTGTTATGGTGTGGATGTGAAGTGTCCCCCAGAAGCTCACATGTGACAGTGTAAGAAGGTTCAGAGGAGAGATGATTCGGCTGTGAGAGTCTCAACCCAGTCAGTGAGTTAATCCCCCCATAGGGACTAACTCAGTGGTAACTGAAGAGCTGGGTGTGGCTGGAGGAGGTGGGCATTGGCGTGGCTTTGGGAATATATTTCTCTCTCTCTCTCTCTCTCTCTCTCTCTCTCTCTCTCTCTCTCCCCCCCCCTGCTTTCCCATCACCGTGATGTGAGCTGCCTCCCCCTCCTGCCCTGATGTTCAGCCTCACCTGGAGTCCCCAGGAATGGAGTCAGCCTTCTATGGACTAAGACTAAAACTTCTGAAACCTCTGAAACTGTGAACCCTCAAATAAGCTTTTCCTCCTCTGAAATAGTTCTGGACGGATCATTTAGTCACAGCAGTGAAACAGCTAAGACAGCCTGGTTCCCGAGGCCCTGCGCACTTCCTTGCCCAGCACCGCTTCCTGGCCTGGTGGTCCTCGCTGACTTTTCTGAGGTTCACGCAAGCATCCGATTCTCCGGAGTCCCTGTAAAGCACTCCTCCTCTGGCTGTGTCCTCGCCCTCTGACCCTATGCGGCAGTGATGACAGTGTCTGCCGTCCTTGAAGACTCACCCTTGAGCTCCTTGTAACCCTCACCACCCCCCCCAAGGCGGATCTCAGGGTCATCCTCCTCTCCTTACGGACCTGGACACCCAAGTCGCGGGGTGAAAAGCCCCAAGTCACAAGCCAGTGAGTGGCAGAGTTTGCGCTCAAACCCAGCTTGGACTCACACCAATTTCAGGGCTCCCCCAATTGCACTAAATTGTTCACCCCTTATTAGTGCTAGTGTTGCATATTTTCAGGATAAAGAAAAAGTTCTGGCTCATGCCGTGGAAGTCATGCCTAGGATCGCTCAGCTCGCCGGCCACTGCTGAATTTGGAAAAGCATCTTTCAAGAAGTCTAAATGATATCATGACGGCCTTTTATAGGCTACAGAAGGGGAGGGTGAGGGAAAGGGGGAGAATAATAAAGAGAAAAATCATTCCAACATAAAGCATAAATCAGAGGAAATAAATGCTTCGGCTTCTCCGTCTCCAGGTCTCTTTCAGGCTCTCAAACTGGATCTCGTTCTGCTTCTGCCTAAGACCCTTCAAAGGCAGCTGGGCGACTCTGTGAAGCTGCATCTGATGGACACACAGCTGCATCAGCCAGGGGTCTCTGTTTAACCCTGGCCTCTCTCCAGCCCCTGCTTCCCGGCACCCCACTTCCTGCACCAAGAGCCTTCGTCAGCATTATGTGCAGTCAATCAGCATTATGGGTGGATTCCCGGTTATGGATTCACCTGCTCACTAAAATGGAGCTGTCACTACAAAATCCATATTCAGGTCTTTGACAGTCATTCAAAGACCTGCAGAATGACAAAAAAAAAAAAAAAAAAAAAAAAAAAGGAGAGGCCCAGTGAACATATCCCAGCAGTGGTCAAGGAATATGACCACTCAGCTCAGCCCTTTTGTCAACTCTCAGGCTGTAAGCAAGTCCCCCCCACCACGCCCTAGCCGGTGACATGCATTTCAGGCTTGTGAGTTTTTGTGGTTGATTTGCTGTTTAGGAGCCCCCGGGAACAGCGCTGAAGTGCTGTTGCGACGGGTGGAAGACTGGGACAGGCCGGGCTGGGTGCTCCGTAAGGCTGCTGAGGCTGCTGGGCCACGGGACAGTGGCGGGAGCTCAGTGGTCATGACAGTGAGTCTTCAACAAGATGTCTTGGAGCAGAAACCCACAGCAGCCCAGGCTGTGCACTGTGTTGAGGAAAAGCAGCCCGAGGTCCACAGGAACCTGTCCTTTCTTTCGTGAGGGGCTCTTGTAGCCCCGTGCTCATGGAGACGCCTCAGAGTGGAACCTTGGCAGACAGTGAGGATGGACTGCGCAGGTCTCCTCACGCTGGCCCAGTTCCGTTTACCAGCTCGCCTGTGAGTTAGCCATGCCTATGCCGCTGAGTGCCTTGCTCCCTCTCTCTGGGCCCTTCCCTCTGAGTGAGTGGCTGTCTCCGTTTGCCTGCGATTCACAGCCCGGTGTCTGTCCCCCACCTTTTCTTCTGGTGTGGGCATCTTGACTGTGCCTGAGGGTCTTCCCGAGCTCTGTGGGACATGCTTAGCAGGACGGATGTCGTCCTGATCCCCACTCTTCCTATGGAGTGGGGAGAGGATGGGGCTTGGGTCTGAGCTAACGTGGGTCACTCAGGCATGTGAACCTGGGGTTGACAGCCTGACACATGGGGTCTTCCACCAAGTCCACCTGTGTTTACAACCCCAGGGCTGTCGCTTCTATTTCTGTTCTTTCCAAGGTCCACTTAAAGCAACACTCCTCCCCAGACACACTCTTTTTTTGCATTAGCCCAAATCAGCTGTTGTTATTTTCTACGGAAGACTCAGTTGAGCCTCTTCCTCCATGATATTTTCCCACCAGCACCCTCTGGTCACTGATTGCATGTCCCCCCCTTCACCCTGACACTCACCTCTCACAAGAACACAAGAGGACACTGAGCTGCAAACTCTTGTTTCTCCCTGTCTCCTGATAAGCTACGGTGTGGAAGGGAGGATTGAGACTCAGCCATCTAAATCGGCGAGGCAGGCAAGTCAGGAGGAGCCAAGAGGATGGAGGTGAGATTTCCCAGACTATTTCCCCTCTTCCCTAAGCAAAGCACCAAGGCCTACACACCTACAGGGGCCAGAGGAAATGCACAGACGCACGGAAACCTGGAGAAAGGTTTTGGAGACATCAATGAGTTTTCATCTCTCGGTTCCATCTAGAAGTGTCACGTAAAAGTCTGGCGGGGATGACACTCTTGTCAAGGTAAAGCAATCAGCCTCTTGGCACAGATGGGGTGAGGGAAGCGAATGAATTTGGGGCTTCCCACCTCATCAAAAAGTGCTTCCTCAGCTGTCATAGCAATGGCACAGTCCATCTCCAGTCAGGTCTACGTGATTCATAAAGCTATGTTTTTAGAACCACTTTTGGTTAACAAAATTGTGCCTGAAGTACGGGCAGTCCCCGTGGGCCCCTCTCCCTCCCTCGGACAGTGGCCCCTATGGTTAAAGTCCTGCACGAGTGTGGGACATTTGTCACAGTCAATGGCTGGGTATTAAGGCACCGTTGTTGCCTGAGTCCATAGTGTACCCCAGGGGTCACGCCTGTCGGAGGGTGAGGGGTGTGGCCAGTGGGCTGTTCTGCGTCCACCCCACACTGTGATGCAGAGCAGTCCCTCTGGCCTCGACGTCCTCTGAGCTTCACCTGTCCCCCACCCCCTGACAACCACCGGGGCTTTCTCACCTCTGCTGGTCGGGAATGTGGTTGGCTCCATACAGAAGGAGCTTTGCCAGACTGGCTTCTTTCAATTAGCAATGTGCAGGTAAGGGTCCTCCGTGCCTTCCCAGAGCCTGGCAGCTCATTTTTACAAATCTCTATCCTAGTCCATGTGTACTTTTTTATAATAGAAAACGGACTTTCTGTTGCCACCTACCTGTTGGGGTAATTCCTCCAGGTGTCTCTTTCAGGTCACAACAATGGCTAGCATAGAAAGAAAATGAACAGAAGTGAACTTTAAAAAAGTATAAATTTAAATGATGCAGGACAGACTAGAAAAGGGTGGAACAAAATGGAAGGAGATACAGAAAAGAAAATACTGAACCCACTCCAGGGAACAAAGAAGCAAAGTTTCCGTTGTGTGTGTGTGTGTGTGTGTGTGTGTGTGTGTGTGCGTGCGTGGATGTGGGCGCTGGGACCTGACACGGCTCTTTCTCACTGTACATGTTTTACTATGAGACATAGTCCATACGTTCACAATCTACTCTTCTGGCCCAGAGCTTGAAATACTTAAAGTTCCTATTGAAATCAGAGTAAAGAAAAACATAGAAAGAGGGGGAAAAAAGAAGTCAGAGAAAAGCCATGTACAATAAGTATTGATTCAGAAAAACTGTGCAGTGTTATAAAAATCATTTATTAAAAAACAATATCAAATAGATAGTGATTACCATTTTTGACCATGTTTGAAATATTTTGCATACATTAACATTCTGTAAAGCGGTTTTAGGATCACTGTTGCTATTATTTTGCAGATGAGGTACTTGAAGTTCAGAGAGGGAAAGTCACCTCCCCAGGTCCCACAGGGAGCCTGCTGCTGGATTTCCATGCAGGTGGAGCACCTGTGTTGTTTGAAAGAATCGAGCCTTGTTCTTCAAAAGTTTCCTCACTTCTCCAGAACAAAGGTGGATGGCTTCTGGAAGGGGAATTGACTAGTCAAGAGGGTGAGAGGGGCCGAGTCCAGGATTCCGTAGCTGAGAAGGTAGCAGAGGTGCCTCCTGAAGGAGGGTGATGGATGGCTGTCCCTCTGGGGTGTCTGATGCTGGCGGGATGTGCGAGCTCTGGCATGCTCAGACCGAGCTGGGTGCTGCCAGGGATCCCCAAAGCCACGGCGCAGACTGGGAGCAGAGGCCCTGCGTCCGCTGTTCCCATCCGTCCCTTCTCTGAGTCTTCTGGTCGTACTGTGCATCTGCGTGGAGCCTGTGGCAGAGCCCTCCAAGCAGGAGCACAGCACAGGACAAGAGACGCAGTCGCTGTCCCCCGGAGTCGGCAGCCAAATGGTGAAAGACCAACAAAGCCATCAGCCCAGGCAGAGGTGCTTCCAGAAGTTCTGGAGGAGGAGGAGGTGAAATGGAGTGCCCCTGGGGTGTCACCAGAGACCTCTGCTGTGCAGAGACGATGTCCAGCAGAAATCCCCAGCCAAAGGAAGTGAGCGTCTCACCTTCTACACGCAGGGCTGTGTGCTGGACCCCGCCCAGCCCCATGGAGACCTTCACCCCCATGTTTAGTCCTGCTTTTCTTTAGGACTGGAAAGACAGAATGCTGACAGGCCAGCAGGGCACCGGACAGGGGCGGGCTCCTTTCTTTTCCCACAGTCCCTTCTCAGGGCTCTTGAGGTCTCTTGTGGTACTTACACTGAAAATTCTTTGTTTACTTACAAATCACGTATGTATTGCCTCGATTCCTCAAGTGCTTGGGTAACACTTTGTTGTAACTTTTATCTCTGAAAGAAGGGTGGACTAAATATTCTTCTGCTCTTCCAGTTTCTCTGTGGACCCCAGGCAGAATTTCTAGATGGATCTTTAAGGGGAAAGAAAAAAAAGAAGCTACCCATTCTTTGAGGTGCCATTTAATTTTGGTCTCATGATTCAGTGATCTAGAGACAACAAATGAATGAACACGTCCTTGACCACTTGCCTCTGCTCTGACGGTCGGGAGTGGCCACCATGGAAAGCAGAGGATGCCCACCTGCTCATCGGTGGGTGTGAACGTCGAGGCGGGAGGGGAACCCAGGTGAATCGGGGCTGTGCTGATGACAAACATTTTCCTCATTGTCTTGGGAGATGTGCGGGCAGCTTCCCATTCCTGTGACAAAGCACTTGAGATAAATAAATTTTAAGAGAAAGGAATTATTTTGACTGATGATCTCTGTCCATGATCAGTTGCCCAAGTAGCTTTTGAGCCTGTGGTGAGGTGAAGATTATGGTGGAGAGCAGGTGTGGAACGGGCTTCTTCTCCCAGGTCAGCCAGGAAACAAAGAGAGAGAGAGAGAAATGGGCCACGGGGTCCCATATTCCCTTTGGGGCAAGCCCGTGGTGAGCTAATCCCGCAGACCCCACCTCTGAGGTTCCCCACCATCAGAGTACGTCTGGAGGGGCCCAAACCTTCAGCACACGGTCTGTGGGGGATGTTCTGGACCCAGCTGTCACAGAAGATGCAGGAGAGCACTCTGAGGAGTAGCAACATCTTCTGAGCTTGTGGCGGCCAAGGGGACTCTCTGGGCCACCAGCAGGCAGACACCATTCTCTGCCCCCTCATTCAAAATGGGCTCACAAAGGAAAGAGTGGCCATCAGGACGTCACCAGGGAGTCACGCTGGACAGCCCCAAGCAGGACAGCTCCTTCTGTGAAGAAACACAGGAGATCTAGAGGGTTGGAAAATTCAGTAGTAGAAAATGTTTGTCATTACCGTTTTGGGAAATTTTCCACTGAAGCTCCAAGTTTGAAATTTCTTCTCTTCTAGTGTGTTCCTTCCATTTAACTTAATGTTTCTGATGGAGCATTTCAAAAGAAAAAGAAATTTGTGCTGGTCACCTCCCAGTGCAAACGGAAGGCTGTGTTCATTTTTAGGAGAACAAGGTAATTGAACATTTATCAATCTGACAAGATGCATGAAAAGAGTTACATTTCTCCAAAGCTGATACTCTTTATTTCTTTTTATTCTGTATTTTAACAATGGTAATTAGGGATAATTTTAGACATGATTCCAATTTGAAGTAATGGACAGTTTAAGAGGAACACACTTACTGGGAAGTCTTTAATCACTTGCAAATCATCTCAGTATATATTAAGGCATTTAAGACTTTAATCACAGTTTTTCCATTTTAAGAAATTTCTTCACCACTTAGAGAAATTGCATCCGTGGGAGTACAATGAATTGACAGGTTTTGTAAAGGCAATTAGCAACACGTATCAAAACATTTAAAAATGCACTTGTCCTTTGCATCTGCAGTTTGACTCTGAAGCATGCAGCCTGAGGAGATAGTGCTGTAGGCTCTGGCCTTCTCCCCCGACCCTGGACCACCAGGTCTCCTCGGGGAACCCCCTCCACTCTCAGTCTGTCCCTGTGGGTTGTCTTGTCCCAGCCCCACTCCACCTGAATCCCAGAACTCAGACAATCAGCCCCTTTTATCTCTTAGTTAGTCCCAGCTCAGGTTTGAGCATATGATTTAATCTCTCTGTGTCACTCAGGTCCATCACCATTCAGGGGATAAGGTGAAAATCACAACGGATTTTAGTTGCTGTTCCTGGGATGTAGTCAGATCTTATGATCCATCTTGCTGGCAAAATGTCAGCCCTGAAGGTCTGGGTCCTGCCGCTTGGGTTCTGCTGAAGTCAAGGCCAAATCCAAGGACAGCACTGCTAAGGGTCTAGGACACCCCTCTGGGATGTCAGCTCCCTAGTGACCGTGGCTGTACCTGTGTCACCGCACCTGTCAATTTGTTGTACCTCCACATCAAGAAACTCACCATGCGCTCGGTGGATTCTGCTGGGGGTTCCGCCACGAAGCAGGCGGCCCTCGGAATGTACTGACTGAGTACCCGGGTCCACCCGTTCCGGGAGCGACCCCACCGGGGTTTCCAAGTCATGTGGGTCAAGACATGCTTTCCTTTCATAAGCCAATTTGGGTTGGGTTTTATATGAGTTAAACATTTCTAATGTTAATAATGAGTCCAAAAGTAGATTTTCAGTGAAATTTCTCCGTTTTTGGTCACCTGTGTATTTTAGGCTTCCCTAGATAGGAAACAAACCTGCCCATTTGCAGACACAGTCTAAGCCCCAGTGCTCTGAGCCACCACGTACTCACGGAAGGCACTCTTTCCTAGCTTTCTTGTCCCTACAGTTCCAGGCATCCCTGAAAGGACATCGTGGGGTGTCCCGACGTTCTCTGCAGCCCGGGAGTTGGTGTATGGCTGGACTCCAACATACCTTTCGACGCCGGGTTGGCTCCCATGAGTCCCATGGCAGATGATCAGGCTTGGCTCCTATTGCTCCATCCCTAAGATCCTCCAAAGGGCAAGGTTCTTTCTAGAACTGAATCACCATCCAGACGCAGTGCAGGAAAACTGTTATGATAGAAAAGTAGGGTCAGCAGTGTTAACCAACGTGACATAAAAGCAATGACCAGGTAGCACCTGACTGGGCAGCCTGTGACAATTAAATATTGCTTATTTATTCTGTCACTGGTTCGTTCAACCAATATTTATCACCTAGGTGCAGCGTGCGTTGTCCTGAGCCAGGCAGGAGACTCTGACGAACCCGGCAAACGCAGGCTTGAGTCTCTAGGTCCTCATGGTCTTGGGGAGGAGAGGCAGAGGAACTGCCTCTCAGAAAAGCAACTGAAGTGATCGTGGGATGGACGGCGGAAAGCAACAAGGAATAGGCTGGAGAGCAAGACAGGGGAGAAGCTAACTTACGCAGGCCAGGCGGAGCAGGAGGATTGCAAACAGTGAGGAGGAGCCGGTCAGGAACCGAGCTCAGCAAAGGTGATGGTCCAGGCTGAGGAAAGGCTAAGGCAGGAGCCCAGTCATGGGAAGAAAGAAGAGAGCCCAGGGCACAGTGCCCACGGACGCCTTTGGACACTGTCCATGTGCAGTTACACAGTCCTATACACGATTGTATGATTGTTCAGTTATGGTTGGATTATTCCCTTCCTCAATTCATGTACTAAAGTCTTAATCCCCAATATGACTCTATTTGGAGCTAGGACCTTCAGGGCAATAATTAAGGTGCAATAAGTTCCTGTGGACACCGCCCTAATCAATAGGACTAATGTCCTCCTAAGAAGCAGGAGAAACATCAGAGGCCACTCTCCCCTCATGTGAACAGCCAGAAAGAGCCACCAGGATGCAGCGAGAAGGTAGTTGTCTGCAAGTCAGGAAGAGAAACCTCACTGGGCATCAGATCTGCCAGCACCTCCTTGGATATCGAACATACAAAAGCAAGAAGTTTCTGTCCTTCAAGCCACTGACTACAATCTGTGGTGCTCTCTCGTGGCAGCTCAAGCTGATGAATTACACAGCGGATTGTATATGTGCATGCATATTTCTGTGTGTGTGTGTGTGTGTGTGTGTGTGTGTGTGTGTGTGTGAGATTACTACATTGAGGGAGGGAAGGTAACCAGCAGACTAAACAATATTCTCCTTGCCAAGAATACATCTTGAAAGAGATGTCCTTTATAAAGCAGGCATTAGTATTTCTTTCTTCACAAGAAAGTCTATCCCAATACTGCTTTTGCAAACATAGCTTTCTGAGAACAAAGATGTGCTTGTTTTGAATGAATTGTTCCTGCCTATTTCCACATTATATAGCAAGGATGTTAAGAAGCCCTGTCAGAAATCAGGGGGCCACCAGGCCAAAGATCCCTACCATTTGCCTCTTTATAGGAACAATTTTCTGTTCCTGCTCTAAAACACTAGCCCGCGTAATGAGTCAATGAATGATTTTTAGTTGTTTTTCCCCTTTTCTATTCTTGAAATCAAAATACACTATTTGTACAATTTAAGAGCCATCCATGAACAAGCACGGATTGAGGCCACGCATCAAAAGCATTCTGAATAGATTTAACTCACGTATGCAAATATTCAAATAAATGGTTCGGACGTGCAGCATACATAGTAAATGAGATTATCTGGCCGTGTGTGCTGTTGCTTTTACCCCATTCACAGAAATAAATCATCGGTAAATAAAGTGGTGTTTTTCCTGGTCCCGGTGGCATTTATTGTTCTCTGAGAAATCTAATCACTGTAGATTTTTCCTGTGCTATTCTTCAATATTCTCTTATTTAAAAGCCAATGTGAGTTCCCATTACACAATCCCTGACAATAATGATTTTTAAAAATATTATTCTGACCTAATAAAGTTACTTGTGTCTCCGCCTGGAGTTCCAAGGCAAGCTCACCGACTTCAGACTGAGCAAAGGCTAGACCAGAAAGCATGGCGGGTATCACTGCTCCCCTGATGGTTGCACTCCAGGGGACCGGGAAGAGGTGTCCTGTCCAGAGCTGCTGTCTGGGACGTGCTGAGCCGCTCCCGATTCCCCAGGGTTCACTTTTGAGACGCTGCAGGACGCGCAGGCTTCTAACTAAGCCAGAACCGGATGCAGGCTGTGAAATCCCAAGGTGATGGAGAGTCAGCGAGAGACGTTCCGCTTTGGGCTGTGATGTGCTGCTTTGCCACTAAACAAATCTACCTCTGGGAAAAACCAGGAGAGCTGAAGATGTTTTTAAAAAATCCTGTGTGTTGACACGAGGGGCCTGCTGAGACAGCCGGCATCCAGCGGCCAAGGTGCCAGAAGGATCAGAAACTCGCTGGGGCGAGACAGACGTTTTCGTTTCTTCCCTCCAGAGTCTTGCTGGACAAGAGGTGGAGAAGTCCCACTCATCCTTGCAGGAAACTCATCCTCTTAGGTCATCCCCGGAGCCTGGAGGGTAACAGCAGGATGTGTGGCTGCCCAGGAGGACGGAGAGCGCCAAGGCCTGGACAGAGGGGAAGTGGACAGAGGGGCTCAGCGGCGCCTCGCCTTCCTGATGTGGCCAGGGGCACCTGCGGCCTGAGAGCAGGACGCTCTGGCGAGGCTCCCATGGGCCCTGGGAAGGGGACAGGCCGGCAGTAGCCGCCCAGCCAGAAGTGGAGTGGAGGACTCCTGAGGCTTTGATAAACTGCCATCTCCTTATCCCAGCCCAGTGGCAGGTGCTGACAGAAAGCAGCTCAAGCAAGCCAAGTGGTTTGTCGCTGGGAAGTAGAGTGCACCGGCACCGTGTCCCAGCCAGCCCAGGCACCCAGCCTTTGGCTCTCGGTCTTTCCCTGTGTGGTGGTCCACGTGCTGTGACATCTCTCGACAGCAGCAGGAGGACATTTGGGCCTCGACACGGCTCTGCGGCTGCTGAGCTGTGGAGCCCACGGGTGTAGGAACTGCAGGTCCTGGGAACGCACTGGGTGGGGACCTGGCTTCTAGACGCATGAATTAAACTGTGCTTACTTCCCAGCCCTGTAGCTTCATCCAAGTGAAGCGCCTCTCCTGACTCAGTATCATCGTCTATGTCGTGAACTAATGAAGCACCTGCTTCACAGGACAGGACAGGACAGAGATTAGATGCACTAAGACCTGTGAAACAGAAGTCTCTTCAGGTGACAGACTTACACGAACCCTAAGCAGATGTCATGTTGTTTTAAGCAATGTTGATTGATGGTACAAAAGAACAAGGATCTCACACTTAAAAAGAACATTCCAGACTGGCAATCAGAATTTCCTTGAACATTGCCTGCCTATAATTCCCTCTGCCCCGAGAATCCATCGCACCGGCTGCAGGTGACAGGTATTGGAATGTGATAAACCTGAATATATGGTTATACCCCAGGTTTCAAGGTTTGCTGGCAAATATTTAACAACAGAAGAACATGCATGTGTCTGTGAGTTGTCTGAGTATATATGTTCATTGTAATCTGTACTGATGCAAATGATATGTAAAACAGTATTTGCAATTAATAATAGAGGTAAATATCATTTATTAGAACACCTAGCTCAGTTCTCAGTACCTAAAGTTTCTGCTGATTATTGCTGAACTTCTGTCTCAGTGGACAAAACATGGCTTTTGCTTCACCGTGGTCGTGGTCTGACGGGTGGGATTTCATCTCAGCCTGTTCTTTGCATTAAGTTTACTGTGGTTAAATCTGATAAGTGATCTACTTTTGAACTATTTTAAGCTTCATATGATTTGCGTTCACTCTGTAGACCCTCCTTCAGTTTCTGTGCCGCTCATCGCAGGAGGAACATCTTTTTGCTGCAGGAATAGCTGCGAAAGTTGAGAAGTTATTTAGTTTTACGTCATTTAATAATGGCTATATTTAACAATAAGCTCACAAAAAAAAAAGTTCAGAATAGCTTCCGTGAGTCTGGCCAGAGCTGGCATCAGCACGCTGCTCCTTCTAACCTTCCCAGACTTTATTCTGAAATATGAGGTGGTTTAGGTGTAAGAATGGCTGTGAGATCTTTTATTACCTCCATTAACTTGAAAAGGGGTTTGTGTAATCCTCTTTGATTGCGTATAAATCACCCCCTACTTCTGCCTGTTCTGCATTGTATCCATGAAAGAAAGCGAGATACTGAACCCTAATTATACATTAACAAGCACAAATTAGCTGTGACCCAGAAAAGCTTTTCCATTGGCTGGATTGATCATGGGGTGCTGGGGAACTCGACTGGTGACTTTGCAGAAGCACTTCTCCTGATGCCTGGTGACTAAAGCATAAATCGCGTCACCCCCACTAGACGACTGAAAGGTCCCTATGTGCAGCCCTCGCGTCAGATTTTGGAAGAAGAAAACTGCTATTTACTGAAGTTAAATTGCCTCAATTCAAACCCCAGATGAGCTACTTCTGCGCTGTGCAACTTTAAACAAATGACCGGCCCCGTGCCTTAACTTCCTCCTCCACAAAATGGGGACAGAGCAATTATGGCTGAGTGCTCACTAGAGTTTGGCACCTGAGAAGCCAATGGAAGGGCCAGCTTAGCTCTTATACCAAGGCCGAGTCAGTGTGGATCCTTAGGTCACTACCCAATGGGGAATCGGAGACATTTTAATACCCAGGAGCTCCTGAACAGAGTTTGCAGGAACAAGGGAATGAACAAGATATGGAGAAGCACCCAAGAGCTAGCAAAAGCAGGGAGCAGTGACCACCCTAAACAGAAAGGTCAGGAGCAAGAGCTGTCCCCAGGACCCTGGGAGGCACCCACAGGCACTGCAGCCTTCCTCAGAGGAAGGCAGGCACCTGGGAAGGGACCTGGCAGGCAGGAGGTAGGGGACAATGCTCTGACCCGTCCTCTCCCCAGCTGCAGTCCCCTTGTGGCCTCCTGCTGGCTCAGCATGCTAGGAAGCTGGCAAGCCAGGGAGTCAGGTGCAAGGGACCAAGGGTGAGCAACCCAGAGGTGGCAGGGCAGGTGCAGAGCCGGGGAGCAGAAGCAGGGCAGCTACCCAAGAGGACCACTCTGGAGGCTCAGAAGCTGTAATCGGTAAGCAAAGGGGCAAAGCTGTACCAGCAGAGCCTCGGCCATCTCCCAGCTGAGCACCAAGTGATACATGCTTGTCTTCAACCTGTGACAACCTCGCATGCAGTTTCGGTTTGGTTGTGCACCAGAGCCAGAAATAATATTCTCATTAAAAAGTTAGCAAGAGTTGTGCGTGGTGGCACATGCCTGTGATCCCAGAGGCCTGGGAGGCTAAGACAGGAGGATGGTGAGGTCAAAACCAGCCTCAGCAATGGCAAGGCACTAAGCAACTCAGTGAGACCCTCTCTAAATAAAATACAAAATAGGGCTGGGGATGTGGCTCAGTGGTCGAGTGCCCCTGAGTTCAATCCTGGGTACTCCAAAAAAAAAAAAAAGTGAAGAAGAATAACCCTCACTAGGATTCCCTTGAGGCTTTATACTTGAAAGTTACAGCTATATAAGATCTGAAAGTCCTATAACACCTTTACAAGGTAGGTATTGATTTCTATTTTGCAAATAGACAATGAGAGATTAATGGACAAGAGCCACCATAACTCATGGTGCAATTTTTGCCTAACAATTAGAGGATTTTTGGAGACACACAGGGAATTCAACAGAGGGTTTGAGAGCCCATGTCTGAAGGGCGTTCGTCTTTGGCTCAGCAGGATGTGCTGAGGGCAGGTGGTGGTCCATGCTCTCTCCCTCTTGCCAGCTCTGCCTCTGTGGAGCTGTCCAGTGCAGGACCCCAAACAGCGCACAGAGACCCCGGGATCTCAGGGTGTCTGTGGGGCAGGGAGCCGGCGGGGGCTGGGGTTTGCTGTGCATCCCTCTGGGGTTCCAAATGTCTTTCCCAATAAAGTGGTGTTTCAGCAGGGACCCAAGGAAAGCAAGGCCAGGGGATATTTCAAGGGAAAAGTGTTCTAGATAAAGTCAAACCCAAGGAAAACTGATTCTTTTAAGTACTCCCTATATGATCACGAGCAAGCCACTGGGTCTTACAGGCTCGATTTCCACACTAACACGATGTAGATAAAACTCACCCATTTCCAACAACTATGGCAAAGGTTGAAGAGCACATCGGATGAAAAATGTCTCCGTACTGTGCTTGGTATATCACACCTAAGAACTAGGAATTCTGTTCCTACTTTTAATACTCAAGAACTAAAAAACTTTGCTTTTTGCATATCACAGATTTGCACCCAATTCCACAATGCCTGAAAGTCTCACCTTGTGGGATATTATAGGGTGTGTCAAATAGCTGTAACATCGTCATGCATTTTATGTGTTCCCAGAATTTCACATTTGGACAGAATTGAAATAAAAATGACCATCATAAATGCCCTGCTGGAAATCTTATTGTCTGTGGACATACAATGGAAGTCTTATTTATATCACTGAGAGACCCCATTCTTTCTAAACATTTTCTTGTATCTGAAATGAAGAAAAGCAATGACACCGTTTGTGGAAGTGGCAAGAGACCTTTCCAACGAGTCAACTGAGTCGCCATGTTTCTTCTGAGAATCCGGAATGTCTTGTGGCAGAAGCGTGGGGGAAGAATCCCTGGTTGTCTTAGGATTTTCTTTGTGAAGCAAGTTTCCTTGACTTCTGTGAAAACAGCTCTGGTGTGCATGGGGCGCTTTGTTACAATTTGAATATCTGTCACTCTGTATTGAGAGATTTCAGAATGTATTAATAGCAAACAGCTTTTCAATGTAATTATACCCTCCTTAGATGTATCATTCCGTTCTAAAAAAACAATTGAGAACAGTTGCATTGGGAGGAATTATTGTTTCCTTTTCAGTAGGGCTCAACTGCTCTAGATGGACCATGTACATGCATAAAACATGTGTGGACCCAGAATTGACAGGTGTGATGGTTTTCCAGTAGATACCAGGTGTGTGGGAAGGACTGTAAACTCTCAGGGTCCAGGGTGTGGCTCGGGGGTAGGGGTGAGACTCTAGGTTCCATCTCCAGCAACCCTAAAAAGAGAGGAAAAAAGGAAAAGAAAGAAAAGAAAGAACAAATGAAAAATGTCAACTCTGCGAGTTTCTACGTTTGTTTGTAGCACACAAGGAGCAGGTGAGCAGGTCTGGGTCTAGTAGGGGATCTGAGCTGCCCAGGATCCTTTCTGCTCAGATTGTGTGACGTGAGCACAGCCTGGTGCCCCTGGGCTGCAGATGCTTCTGGCCTTCAGAGAGCCTCACCAGGTCACTGGGGCCAGCTCCATAAGACCGGGACTTCACCACTGAGCCTGGAGACTTGGAAGAATGGTCTTGCTTAATCGATCATCAGGCGGAGGAGCTGAGCCTGCTCTGCAGGAAGGCCTGTAGCAGACTAATACCAACACAAGATCCTTCGCTCTGAATCACAAATTTAGGAAGAAGACCAATGCTAGGAGGAAGTAAATCTAAGTTAGCGTGCCACTTCCCAAGTGACGCTTGGGGCATGTCCCCGGCCAGTGTGTGGTATTGCTCTCATTAAATTGATCAGGTCCATATGCAAATGAGGCCTCCGAAGTCCGCTGCTGCCTGGTCTCGGCAGGTCTCCTGCTGCTGTTCCTGTGTGCTCCCTGGGGACTCTAAATAGAATCATGAAAATCTGTTTAGCCACATAAGGAGAAGAAAACGAAGTTTGACTTGCAAACCAATTGGCTTTGTGATGAACAGAAATAAAGCAATTTACTATTTTTTTGTAACTCAAAGAAGTCTTCTTTTTCATTTCCAATTATATGCCGTAGAGGAAAGGTAGAGGAAAGATAGAGTTCTATCTTCGTGGAAGGACTCAGTCACCTTGAGGACCAGTGTTTTTAGTAGATGAAACGGTTCAACAAATACATAAGTGAGGGAAAAAGCTAGGACTTTTTTTTTACCCATTCTTTGTTTATTTTTTATTGTGTGTTCTATTTAGATATACATGATAGCAGAATGCGTTTTGATTCATGGTACACAAATGGGGTACAGCTTTTCATTTCTCTGGATGTACACGATGTAGAGTCTCACCATTCATGTAATCTTACATGTACATAGGGTAATGCTGTCTGTCTCAGTCACCTTTCCTTCCCACCTCATTTCCCTCTACATAATCCAACATTTCTCCATTCTTCACTTACATCCTCCCCACAACCCTGTTATTTAACAGCATCCACCTATCAGAGACAACATTTGGACTTTGATTTTTGGGGATTGACTTATTTCACTTAGCATGATATTCTCTGGCTCCATCCATTTACCTGCAAGTGGCATAATTTTATACTTCTTTATGGCTGAGTAATATTCCATTGTGAATATTTACTACAGGTATATATACAGGTTCTTTATCCATTCATCTGTTGAAGGGCACCTAGGTTGGTTCCACAATCTAGCTATTGTGAATTGAGTTGCTATAAACACTGATGTGGCTGCATCATTGTAGTATGCTGATTTTAAGTCCTAAGGTATATATAGACTGAGGAGTGGGGTAGTTGGGTCAAATGGTGTGTCCATTCCAAGATGAGGAGTCCCCACACTGCTTTCCTGAGTGGCTGCACCAAATTTTCAATCCTACTGAAGCCAGAACTGAGGACAGGCAGTTAGTGTAGAGTAGGGAATCTGGTCAAATCGAGGAAATGGAGGACATCTGAGTCTGGGAAGTTGGAGGCCGCCCTGGGAGATTGGAATGTCAGTGTCTCCAGAGCCCTTTGACCACCAAGGCTACCTGCCTCCCTGCTAAAGCCTGCAGGCAGGGAGCTGCTAATTAACGCCCCTGGGCCCCCACCTGCCTGGATCACTCCACTGGGCCTCCCCCTGCCCATCTGCTTCTCACCTTTCTGCCGTCTCACTGCCTGGGCCTGGTCACTAGGCAGGAAGGAGAGAGATAAGCGGGAGAGAGCAGAGAATAAGGGAACTTCAGTCTATAAAAGAAATCCTGGCCTCTCACTTCTGGGGAAACCAGAACACCAGCCACAGCCCCCTCCCGGGAGGAGTCTGCCACGTTCCTACCTTTAAATAAAGCCTGCTCTGTACGCCTGCCGCCTGCCTCGGCTGCTGCTCTAACGTTCACACCTAACACCTGAGGAAGCAGAGCTCGTCACTGATAACCAGCAGAATCACCACAGCAATGTGCCAGCGTACCTTTTCCCCACGTCCTCGCCAACACCTCTTGTTGCGTGCATTCTTGATAATAGCCACTCTAATTAGAGTGAGATGAAACCTTAGGGTGGCCTTGATTTGCATTTCTCATGTTACTAGAGATGCTGAACATTTTTTCATATACCTGTTGATCCCTTGCGGGTCTCCCTCTGTGTGTGAACAGACCACCCCCTTCTTAGACAGGGATTAGGGTCTTCCTGTTGCAGCAGCCCTTACCCTGCACTCCACAGGGCTGGGGCCGGACTGTGTGAGGGACATTGCCGGCCTCTGAGCTCACAGAGCTGGATCTAGCGCACACCAGCAGCTGTTGTTACTCAGCCTGAGCTCCAGGGACCAAGAATCAGCACGGCTGAGCGTCTCGATGCTGCATCTACGGGTGATCATGAGTTTCTAGATTTCAGAAGTTCAGAGAACATAGAAATTATGGTATGTGTTCTTCTCCATCTGCCTAAAAGCGGGTAAGTCACATCCTCTGTATTAGTCAGTTTATTATCATTATGAGCAAAGTACCTGGCGTAAGCAACTTAAAGGGGGAAAGTTCAGTCTTGGCTCCCGGTTACAGAGGTGTCAGTCCACAGTCAGCCGACTCCAAGGCAGAGACCTCAGGGAGGAAGGGTGTGGCAGAGGACTCCCGTCGTGACCCCGGGTGCTGGGGAGGGACCTCTACTAGAGAGTAGTGGGTGGAGACCAGGGATGCTGATCATACCTGCAGGTGACAGGACAGTCCACACAACGGTCCAGCTCAGGGACCACAGAGCTCAGGTGAGAAGCCACCTTGGCAAAGTGGTCTAAAGTGTGCAGAGCTTTTACACCTGGGGAAGATGAGACCCTGTGAGAACTGAAGAGCAAACCAGAAAGAAGTTGAAGGTTCCACGGACGATGCTCCCAAGGGGGTCATCCCCACTTCAAGTCCTGCCAGCCCCCGGCCAGGGTTCCAGTGGTTACCAAATCCACCTAGCGAGCTCCTCCTCGCAAGTGAGTTGAATGTGGAGCGCCTGAGGCAGTGGTGGTCAGTGGTCAGTGGTGGGTCAAACAGCTGGGGGAATCGTAGTCAGGGGCTCTAAATTGCTATGCAGAGGAGTTAAGGTTGGATTTTAAAGATTGCTCTGGGCAACAGGTAGGGCTTAATAACTGACAGTTTTCCCAATGCCTCTAAATTGCAAATCAATGTTCTTTGTTCTCTGCTTTCATACATTAACATATTAGGGAGCAAAAAACATCCTTCCTAGAAAAAATTCACAAAAATCAAGTTCAATTTTTAAAAACTTTGCACCACTGGTAGCAGGCATATTCAGAAATTTGAAAGCAAAACATGATAAACATCCTAAGAAAATCTGCATACTTCTGCCCAAATGTTAATATTTTTTCATCCATGGGATAATTTTATGGAAAAATAGTTCACAGCAATGCTCTGAAATGATTCGCTCGTCACACACACACGTGTATATTTATTTCTTCTGACTTTCCTTTTAAAGTGAAAACATAAGAGAAAAATCCTGAGACTTTTCTCCATTACCGCTCAGTTTGACATTCACAAGAATTTGGACCCTATTTTTAAACAGACCCGCCTTGGTGAAAGCTGCCATGGAGCATATCTTCACAGGCATGTAGGCAACATCATGAATCACAGGTCATCTGAGGCTGGGAAGAGATCCTGGAACCTTCTGGAACAAGAGGCATGGACGGGCTGAGGGAGCTTCTCTGAGACCTTCTCAGGCAGCTCCCGGTGGCTCCTGGAGACTCCTACAAGCCTTGGGTGCCTGGTCATGAGCTGATTTGCCCTGTTCCCCAGGACTGGGCAGCTAAACATTAAACCACTGACCTGTGGTGGGATGGGACCCTGGGCGTCGAATTGCCGCCATCTGGTCCCTTGCTGTGTGCGACCAGGCTTCAGAGACACTCTGTGTGTGTCTGTCCTCCAGTCACTACCTTGTGAGTGTCAAATTGTATCTGAGAGCAGCCGGGAGGCTGTGGACAGGCCCCTGGGCCTGGCCTGGACATCTCCATGGTGGAATGAGAAAGGACCCCCAGCAGACACCTGAGGGTTGCAAACCGACTGACGGGGAGACAGGATGAGATCCTGATGTGAAGTGGGTTTAGTTCAGTTTGGACTAAACTCAAATGCAGTGGGTTCCAGGGAAGACCAGGCACGGAGAGGAGAGGGGCCCACTGAGCAGAAGCAGGGGAAAGCGGAGCTGTTGAACTGCGGAGATCAGGCTCAGTCCCTGGTTGCCATGGAGAAGTGGAGCCCGGCCCTAGTTCTGCCCGAGGAGTCTGTCAGCGTGCAGTGCGCGTGCGCCCCACCACTGTCAGGCCCTTCCGTGAGGGTGTCCTGCACAACCTCATGTTCTCCTCCTCCTGCTTCCGGACTCTGCCATTACGCAAGCCACCTCGCCTTTGTCTGGCTTTGCTTTCCATGAATAAGAAGATAGTGCTAGTTTTTATGATTCTAGGTTATCTAAAATATATATATATATAAAAAAACGGAAATGACAGAAATGCTGCCAAACCACACCTGTTTCGCTTGGCGTGCTGTCTGTCAATTGCTAAAACGACACGTCTGGGGAGAGGGTGAGTTTATTCACAGGCAAGGAGATGGACCTCAAATTCACACCCCTGAGGACAGGGCTTAGGGCTGTTATGGGCACAACTTAAGAACAGACCGGTCACCGCTGAGAAGTCCACATTGGAGAGTCTTTATTAAGCCAGCCGCTGACTGTCTCACACAACGCCCCAAAAAATGGCTACTGGGAGAGCAGCCCCGACCACAGGGTGTAGGGGTTCTTATACCAAAAACCACATCAATCCTAAGTGTCTGTTGCTGATTCGAAATTACACATTAGCATCATGAGATCATCGACAGAGGGGGAAGTGGGTCAGAATGACCCTCACCTAGGTACAAACTAAAGAGTGGCTACTAACATCCACACAATCACTGTTCACATGGTACATTGTTTAGGAGCAATAGGATCAAAAGAGAGCAATTCTTCACTACACAGGAGCTGCCATTGTATATTATTAAACATGTCACACCAAGTAACTGAGGATGGGCACAGAGGCGGGGTGTTCCCAAGGGAGAAGCTTATTTCCTACATAACATGGAGTCTCAGAGCAGAATGGAGTCTGTTTAGTCATTTCCCTTAGAGTCTGGCCTAGAACATTCTCACGGAGCCAGATCTGTCAACCCATCACAGGGCTATTTAGAGGATAGAAATCAGGGTGGTCCAAGGCCTGGGGAAGGTGGCCGGGTGAAGATCTGAAGTGACTGGCTCACCGGCTTCAGGGGACATGTTCAGAAAGTGTCAACAGGAGCATGATTTTCAGGTGGAGGGTGAGGTCATCCTATGCTCCTGTGGGCCCCAGGGCAGGGCCCGCGTGGCTTCAGCTGGATTGAGATGGACCAAAGTGGCCTATGGGTTCTGGAAAGACAACTTAGGCCACCGCCTCATCATGCAGGAGGTCATAATGTATTCCTCCACTCAGTGACCTTCCAAGTTGGTGATGTGACCAAATCATATTGTTGTAATGTGTGCACCTATCAGTACCTAGCAGCAAATCCCACTGTTATGTATAAATGAAATGCATCCATTGAAAAGTTTAAAAAGCAGAATAAAATAAATATGTATTTTTAACATGAAAAATAACATACGTGTAAAAATGAAAGTAAAAGAATAGAATAAAGTAACATAGAATAAAAATGCATTTTGAAAATGTAAAAATTAAAAGGTGCCAGTGCATCCGGTAGGGCCTAGGTCGATCAGGTTTTCCCCGTTTCCCAGACCTGAACTCAAAGTGCCTTAGTCAATAGGAAACTGTTCTTTTCACATAACAGCAAGTCCGATGTGCAGCAGAGAACAGGTTCAGGAGCCAGTCAATTCAGGGGCTCCCCGAGGCCCAAAGAACACAATCTGTCAGAGTGAAAGGAACCCTGCCAACAACTTTCTTATACTCTAACACTAAAAAAAGGGAGAAGGCAGAGACCAGAGAGGCTGGCCACCCACCAGGACGCAGAACTCCAGAGAGGCCAGGCCAGGAGAGAGGACAATGATCCTAAGCACATTAGCATCTATTAGATTGAATTACACATCTTAAAACGTCCCATAAGCGAGCCCAGGCCCAGAGAGCTTCGCCAGTGAATTCTGCCTAACACTTCTGAAGAATTTGTATCATTCCTCTATAAAACCTTCCAAAACTGAGAGGAGGCAGGAACATCTCCCGACTCAAAGCGTGAAGCTGATGCTCTCCTGACGTGGCAGCCAGGAAGAGCCTTCAGCACAGAAGGAGCATTTCTTCACCCTGCAGATGCCACCCAGAAACACCCACAGGCCCGGGACGGGTGGGGTTCAGGTGGCCTCTCCCCTAACACCGTGTGGCCATGGATGCCGGGCTTTTCAGCACGGTAGGGGCCCTCCTGAGGCCATCGGCAAGGGAAGCGGAATGTGGCATCCACCTGGGGAGGAAGAGGGAGGCTGCTGCTGCAGATGGCAGGAGCCCGGATTCAGGAAATGCTAAGAAATTAGTTTTTAAAACCTTTTAGAGCTAATGAAAGAGGAGCTCAGTTATTCAGCAAGCTGGCAGGAGATGAGTGTGCAGAAACCAATTGTATTTCTGCACACTGGGAATGAATAATGCAAAAATTAAATTAAGCAAACAATTCCATTGACAACAGGACAGGAAAAAGAGAGCAAAATACTTGAGAAGAAATTAACAAAGGAAACAATGAAGCTTGTACATTGACAATTATAAAGAGGTGCTGGAAGAATTTTCTAGCCAGGGCAGTTAGTAAAGAAAGTGAAATAAGATATCAAGATCGGAATGGAAAGGGTAAACTCGACTTGTATGTAGATTTCTCCATCTTGTATACAGGAAATTCTAAGGAATCCACATTAGAAATGATACAAGTATCGGGTGAGTTCAGAAAGTCTTAGGATATAAGTACCATGAACAAAAATGAATCATATTTCCAGATAGTGATCGTGAGTCAACTGAGAATGAAATAAATAAAAAGTATATTTATAATAATAGTAAAAAAATGGGAATAAGTTTTCTTAAAGTAGTGAAAGCTTATCCTCTGAAAACTAAGAATATTTCTGAAAGGAACTAAAGAAGACCTAAAATATGGAAAGAGATTCCATGCTCATGGATCTGAAGACTCAAAAATGTTAAGAAAGTGATTCCCCTGAAATTGATCTAAAAATTAAAAAGTTCTTACTAAAATCCCAGCTGACTTCTCTGTGGAGACCGACAAGCTGATTGTAAAATTCACGTGGAAATTCAAGAGACCCAGAACAGTTAAAGCAATATAGCAAAAGAGCAGAGTTGGAAGAGGTAACACCACTCAGTTTTAATACTGAATAGGATGAAGTAATAATAAAGAAACGCTGTGATCCCAGCATAGAAAGAAATACAGACCAGTGAGACAGTAGTGGAAATTCGGAAAAAAGAAAAAAAAAAAAAAACTCACATTTAAATAAATTGACTTTCTTCAAGACCATTCATTGAGGGGAAACGTAGTCTTTTCAAGGAAGGGTCCTGGGAAACTCGATTTTCACATGCGGAGCCATAAAGTGGATTTCTGCTTGGCACCTTGCCTAGAAACATAAACTCAAAGTGAACCAAACACCTGCTTCTCTTGGGAGGAAGTGGGCAGGAACCTTCAGGAGCTTGGATTATGGGATTTCTTAGGCACGAGAGCAGCAGTTGGGCTACTTGCCTGCTGTGGATGTCTTTTCCCTGATTTGGATTCAAGGTGACTTTGCTCCTGTGACGTGTGCGCATCACCTGGCACCTGCCCACCGCCTCCTGTCAGTGCCCTTCCAGGAGAGGCTGAGCTCTGAGACCACAGTGCAAGATGGGGCGCCCGCCGTCCACAGTCCCCAAGGTCCACCAGGGTGCCTCTTCCCTAGATGGGTCAAGGGTTTCCACCCAGAGCTTGGCTGATGAGCTTTCCATGGGGATTTGGTGACCAAAGCTCCGGAGTTCTGCTCTTGCTAAAGGACAGTAGAGGCCCCTGGCTGCTCGGGTGACATAGGTCTGTGAATGTGCAGATGGCCATTGAGTTGCACACTGTAGAAGAGTGAATCCCATGGTATGTGACTCCTGCCTCAATAAAGCTGTTAAAAAGTGATGTAGGAGAGTGAAACAGACATTATCTCCTCTCGTGCATGTGTGACTGCATGGCACTGTGATCCTGCTTTATGTTCAGTCAGAAAAATGAGAGATGACACTCCATTTACGTATGATCTGTCAAAATGTATGAATGCATCCTACTGTCATGGACAACTCATTAGAAAAAAATAAAATTAAAATAATTAAAAACGATGTTAGCAAGTTGACTAAATGGGGGAGATAATTAGACTGTAATAGGATTCATGAAATTATGAACAATAATCCTTCTTATAAGAGTCTGAGTTTGGGACTTGGCTTTTTGAAAACACTCACTACAAACTACTTCTTGGACTTTCCATTATGGTCTCATCTTCTTTTTTTTGGTCTCCCCCAAATTGTATTAACGAATTGAAGTTCTTTTTTGATAAGCACAATTTGTTGTTGTTGCTCTTGCTGTTTTGAAGCAAAGACTGACACTTTGGTGCTGATGGTAGGGTGGGTGTGGCTCTTCACAAACAGGTGTGGCTAGTTCCTCTGCCTTTTGGCAAAGATGAGCAGGGAAATTAGCCCTCGAGGGCAGAGAGCGAAGGCGGCACCCTGGCAGGCTGGTAGCCACACTGGCCGGTGGCTCACCTGGGCAGCGTCCTCTCCGTGGCCCCTCATGGGCAAGTGCTGCCACTTGTGTGAGCAACATATCCACCTGTAGATGCAGAAAGCGTTCGTGTAACATGTCACGTGTGCCTTTCTGACCCAAGTGCGGTGCCCGTAGGAGACGGACATCTGGATCAGTGGCCCCCAAGCCCAAGTCCAGGCTCTGTGCCAAGGGGTTTTGAGGAAGTAGAGGATGTCACTGCTGGTCCTCCTCTGGTGGAGATGTGTGAAGCAGCCACCCGGGGAACAGCTGGGCAATGTCCGAGAACCCTAAGAGTGCAGGGGTAACGTGACCTAGCTTCTCCACTCCTGGGTGGGCACTCATGAGACTCGCGACAGCTCCCACACTAACCTGTGCACTGGTGGGCTTGGTGGCATTGCCAATGCCAGCCCCAAATGGAAACGACTCCAGTATCAATGCAGAACGGCCACCTAGAATGTGGCTTCTCCATTTCATGGGATAATATTCAGCCATTAAAAGGAATGAAGCGCCGGATCCAATATGGCTATTAGGCCAAGTGAGGAACCCGGGCATGAAGGTCCACAGGTCTGCAGCTGCATCTGTACCCGACACCCAGAATAGGAAAGCGGTAGAGGCAGAAAGTGGATCCACTATCCTGCAGGGCTTATGGGGTTGGGTGGTATTGCGGAGTGAAGGCTGATGGGTGTGCAGTTCCTATTTGACTTAGGAAGAGGCTTAGAAACTGAAGGTGGAGGTAGTCATGTGACGTGAGGTACTAAACGTCACTGAAGCGTTCGCTTTAAAGGGAGGAATTGTGTGATACGTGTAGCATCTCAAAGAATGGAGCGATGAAAAGCTACCGTTTCGACTGGTCAAATGACTGCCATGGTCACCAATGAGCCCGTCTCAGAGGGCATGCCTTCCAGTCAACTGTCAATCCTAAGCGTGCTTATGCTTTCTCTATTTTTAGTACAAATACAAAACTTTAAAAGATAACAAGTGACTTTTATGTTTTTGGTTCTGGGGTTGTTTCTGACTTCCTTATGCATGAGGAAGGGAAACCTTGCTATTTTCCAGAGAAAGTAAAAGGTAATGCAGAAGGAGATGCTCAAAAATGGGTCACGAGGTGCCGACACATCATCGTTTCAAAGATTCAATTATTGGGTGAAACCTGGAGCAAAACTTATTTTAATGAAATGTTTTGCAAATCAAAACTAGGAAAAAAAAAAAAGATTGGCATCACTGTTCGCAAATCTTAAATCGACTAAAACCATGGTAACTTTCTTGAAAATAAAAATCTTTGCATGAATACAAGAAATAATTATAATTAGGATTTGGAGGAGCTAGGAGAACTGAATTAAAAATGCTCATCTTTTATTAATCACATACATTTTTCATGAGAAGGTTATTTTTACTAGCTCAGGCTAACAGGGAAAAAAAGCATTATTTGACAAAATTACAGAAACAATTGGCTCATGGCAATTCAATGCTGTTTTCCCAAGCTGTCATTTTGGTAGGGGCTTCAACAAACCGAGTTCACTGGGGCATTTCCTGAATTCCTAAATCATCGTTTCTCTGTGGGGCAGTTACCCCAGGCTAGCAGTTCACATGTGTTTGTGCAGTGTGATCAGCTCCCTCCTCATCATCCCAGCTTTGCACCAGGATGCTCCAAGTGGGAGGAAGAGATAAAGCCACCAATGTGGGCACCTCCCGGGAGTTCCTAGGAATGTGCTCACAACTCCTGAGCTCAACCCCAGGAGCAAGAGCTTCCCTTACCGGAGGAGCCCAGGAGCAAGACCACCTGCTTCGCAGACTGAAGCTGTTGAGACCACCTTCCCTCTCTCTCCACTGAGCATGGCTCACAGACTCAGGGAACAAGAGGTGAAGTCATGTGCTCAGGCTTGGTGGTATTGTAAGGAGCCATGTACAGGAATCTTGGCATCTGGCCTCAGCCGGGGGCTTTTCTAGAAGCCAGAGGAAGGGATAATAAGAAAGGGCGATTTTAGGAGGTATTTTACTGAGAGAAAATAGAAAGTTAAGTCAAAGTCTTAAAATGAGGAGGAGGTATCATCAGCTATGTTTTTAGCTTCAGGTTACATAAATCCTTGTTATGGTGCTGTAAACACACAGAACATTTATGCTTTAATTTTTTTTTTCTTGGAGCATTATATTTATATATAGTATCTGGGTTCCTTTTGACATAATTACACATCCAAGGGATTTGATTTCCATCCCCATTCCCTCCCCTTTCCTCCTCTCCTCCCTCCCCCTTTTCTCTGTCTGCTGGTCTTCCTTTCACACCTTTATTGATTTATTTGTGATTGGTACATCCTACGTATGCATAAAGGAGACATTCCCTTCCGTATAGGTAAGTAGATAGATAGGTAGGTAGATAGATGATAGATAGGTAGATGGGTAGATAGATAGGTAGATGGATAGATATATAGGTGGATGGATAGATAGATGGATAGATAGATAGGTGGACGGATAGATAGGTGGATGGATAGATAGATAAGTAGATGGATAGATAGGTGGATGGATAGATAGATAGGCGGATGGATAGATAGGTGGATGGATAGATAGGTAGATGGATAGATATATAGGTGGATGGATAGATAGATAGGCGGATGGATAGATAGGTGGATGGATAGATAGGTAGATGGATAGATATATAGGTGGATGGATAGATAGATGGATAGATAGATAGGTGGACGGATAGATAGGTGGATGGATAGATAGGTAGATGGATAGATAGGTGGATGGATAGATAGATAGGGGGATGGATAGATAGGTAAATGGATAGATAGATAGGCAGATGGATAGATAGGTGGATAGATAGATAGGTGGATGGATAGATGGATAGGTAGATGGGTGGATAGATAGGTAGATGGATAGATAGGTGGATGGATAGATAGATAGGGGGATGGATAGATAGGTAAATGGATAGATAGATAGGCAGATGGATAGATAGGTGGATAGATAGATAGATAGGTGGATGGATAGATGGATAGGTAGATGGATAGATGGGGGATGGATAGATAGATAGGTGGATGGATAGATAGATGGATAGATATATAGGTGGATGGATAGATAGATAGGGGGATGGATAGATAGATAGGGGGATGGATAGATAGGGGGATGGATAGATAGGGGAATGAATAGATAGATAGGATGGATAGATAGTAGATGGATAGATAGATGGATAGATAGGTAGATGGATAGATAGATAGGCAGATGGATAGATAAGTGGATGGATAGATAGGGGGATGGATAGATAGGCGGATGGATAGATAGGTGGATGATAGGTAGATGGATAGATATATAGGTGGATGATAGATAGGTGGATGGATAGATAGGGGATGGATAGATAAGTGGATGGATAGATGGGGATGGATAGATAGATAGGTGGATGGATAGATAGGTAGATGGATAGATAGATAGGGGGATGGATAGATAGGTAAATGGATAGAGATAGGTAGATGGGTAGATAGGTAGATGGATAGATAGGTAGATGGATAGATAGGGGATGGATAGATAGATAGGGGAATGGATAGATAGGTAAATGAATAGATAGGCAGATGGATAGATAGGTGGATAGATAGGTAGGGGGATGGATAGATAGATAGGTGGATGGATAGATGGATAGGTAGATGGGTGGATAGATAGGCAGATGGATAGATAGGTGGATAGATAGGTAGGTGGATGGATGGATAGATAGGTGGATGGATAGATAGATAGGCAGATGATGATAGATAGATAATGGCTCTGTTGATTCACTCCCCATTTCTTTCCTTTCCCCTCCTCACCCCTGTTCTCCTACCTCTCCTCCACTGATCTTCCCTAGGTCTTTGTGACATTGGATCTTCTCTCCACTGCCTTCTTTCACTTCTGTTGTTACAAAACAAGGAGGGATCAGACAACCAACTCAGAGGGTCTACCAAATGATACGGAGTCCTACAGTAAAATCAGGGGTCCTGTGGTGTCCCCTTGAGAAACATCATGGATACTGCCTGTAGCGAGGGAAGAGGAGATTTGTTATGGGGCTTCATCCATGCACTAAGGAGGCCACGAAGTCTCACGGTAGGCCTTCCGCAAGCTGGAGAACCAGAAAGTCAGTGGTCCAATTTGTCTGAATCTAAAAGCCTGAGCAAACCCGGAGATGGAAAAATTCTCAGTCCAAGTTTGAAGGACAGAGCACCGGGGCCTTTGTAAGTGAGTCCCAGAGACCAAAGTCCTGAGACACAGGGACTCTGAAGTCCAAGGGCAGCAGAATACTGTTGTCTTCACAGAAGATAAAAACAGAATTCTCCTTCCTCTGCTTTTTTTTTTGAGCCTTCAACAGATTGGACGATGCCCACCTACAAGGGTAATGGCAGATCACCCCCAGTTATTCTACCAAGTCAGATGCTAATGTATTTCAGAAACATCCCCCGAGACACCCAGAAATCTTGCTCTACCAGTTCTCTGGGCTTCCCTTAACCCAGACAGGCTGACACATAGAGTTAAACTTCACCATAAGGAAAGACACCAGGACTCCAGGAGAGAGAGGACACATTTCCACTTGTGTTATTCCATCTCATTGTAGAACGTTTTCATGAACACCGATTAAATGAGATTTTGACCATTATCTTTACCAACATTCCATTAAGGACAAGCGGAATGATTTGCTTCAGGAGGAACACATCTACTAAAGCGAGTGTGTGCTGGGTGGGGAGGTGGGCTCAGAAGGCAGAGTTGAGGCGCTCGGGTCCATGTGGTTTCCTGGACAAAGAGAAACGGCCAATGAGGCCCAGGTACGTCCTGCTCCAGCTCCAGTGGAAAATAAGCATGCCAGCGGTCGACAGCTAGTGCTGGCACAAGGGTCTGACTCAGGACACCTGTGGTGTGTGTGTCACAGCGTTTAAGGTAAGTCTGCTTCTGAGAGCAGCCGTCGTTCACTCTGATGGGCCTGGATATTTCTTCTGCATGTGGCTTCTGCTCCTCTCCTGCGTCCAGGGCTGATGGCAGAACGGAAACGTCCGTGTTGCCTTAGCAGGACAGCAGCGTCCGAGGAGGTAGTTCTGTGCGTGGTTCTGAGATTCAAGCCATGCTCCTGGAGACTGGGGCAAGCACCAGCACCAAACGAGTCGTGAGTCTCTGTGAATGCCTCTCAGGGGCAACTGCCGTTCTGAACCAAGACCCTTTAACCTGGATGGGCAGGACATTCGGTCATGGGAGTGGACCCTTGGAGAGGTGGGTCTTCGGTGCTGGCACGTTGAGCCTTTTCAGAAGGATTCTATTGAGTCGTCTATCATCGTTGCCTTGACCTTTATGGTCTCGTCGAGAAGGAGTACATGAGAAGAAAACGACCAGCTGTCTCTTCCGATGCACTTCAGCCGAGCACCAGAGTGTCATGAGATGGGAAGACTCGTATTTTAATTGTTTTGCTTCCAGGCACCTCAGCTCACTTTCTGCTTATCACCAGCCTGTCCTCCCTCAAATACACGAAGCGGTCCTCAGCTGGGGATTCCAGCCCACCTGCAGAAATCAGGTTTCCCACTCAGATTCTAAATCCCTGGTCGTGGAAGTAGGTGATCTTTGCCCAACCAACTGAGCAATTTCCTGTGCTAAAAGAAAAACGTCAGGCAAATCAAACTTAACGGAATTTAATTAAGCATAGAAAGAGTCATGCGTCAGATGGTCCTCAGTCCCTCAGTGAGTTGGAACTCCAGCCTATGATGGGGACAGCAACATTCATGGACAGAAAGCAGAAGTGAGGTCCAGAGGGGGCGTCCCTGGGCAGGCCAGCACGGGCCCTGTTTAACAGGGTCTCATCAGCCAAGGGATCCGACTGACTGGACGCTGCTGCTTGCCACACCTGTGAGTGCCCAGTTAGGTTTCAGGCAGCTGATCCTCTAGATCAGATTGAAGTTTGTTCCTAAGGACTCACCTGTGCAGGCCTCGACAGGCCAGATTTCATTAAATTTAACTCCTGTGTCCTCTTTGCTTCTGGAAGTGGGATTCTGGCATTATAAGACTGTCACGTGCCCTCCCGTCCCAGGATATGTTAAATCATCTCTGATTTCTCCTCCACGTGCTGGTCCCTCCTTTCTTCTGGTCCAGGAGGCCCCTGCTGCTTTCCCCACAGCAATCCCTGCCACCCCTGCCCACTGCCATGGCCCTCTCTGTAACCTGCCTCTCCCTGGACCCGGCCAGCACCTTCCAATGCCCATGTCTTCACTGGCCTGGCTGGGCTTGTGCATGGGCTGGGGTTGTGCGTGTGCCAGGCACGGGCTCAGCCCTTTGCTGCCCTCTGTAGGGCCCCTCACGGTCGGCTCTCAGGACGTCACATGCCAGGTAGGAGGACCTGTCCCTCCCCTTTGAGCATGGTGAGCAGGCTGTCACTCCCGGCCTGCCCTGCCCATCCAGGTTCAGCCATGCATGAAGAGGATTGGGCTTAATTCTCCCCGCGCCTGCGAGGCAGGTTCGTGTTGCAGGACAGGAAGCTGAAACACGGTTGGGTTATAAGCTTTCCAAAGCTGCAGTGGAAGGCCAGGCAGCCTCACTCCGGGGTTTGCCCTCGTGATCATTACACCATGTGAACACGATGGGCCTAAGGCCGTTCCCAGAGGTTGTTAGTTGGTAGCGGCCTTTCCACCAGGGACTATTTAGTGGCCAGCACTGGGCTCACCAGGGAGCTGCATGCTGGGCTGGGTCTACTCAGGGTGGAAGAATGTTCACAAGGGCCCAGGAGGTGGACAATTACCCAGACTAATGGCAGAGCTCCAAGTACATCGAGGGTCCACACGGGACAGCAAATACTCATCATGCTCAGTGCTGCTTTGGGTCCTGTGTTCCTAGGCTTTCCTTCTGCAGCAGAATACGAGAGGATATCGAATTGAAGGAGCAGAGCTTCAATCTGGCTTGAGGTTTCAGTCCATGCTTGGTTGGCTCCATTGTTCCTGGGCCTGCGGTCAGCAGGACATCATGGTGGGAGTGGACGGTGGCATTAAGCTGCTCACCTCATGGTGGCCAGGATGGGGTGAGGGAAGGACAGGTGGGCAGTGGGCAGGAGTCCCAATACACCTTTGCAGGACACAGCCCTAGTGACCAACTTCCTCTAAGCAGGCTCGACCTCTCAAAGTTTCCTCTAGCTCCAACAGTGCCACCAGCCGTGGACCAAGCCTCCAGCATGTGAGCCCTCGCGGGACATTCTAGATCCAAACTGTAACAGGTATTCTCCCGGGTGGGCACATCGATCCCATGTTTTAAGATAACTCTCTGAGCAGCCAACTGTTGGACTGGGACTTTGCTCGTGCTTCCTGAGACGCCTGATATTCCAGCATCTTCTCCCTTTGGACAGCACTCCTGAGTTCAGTTGCTTTTCCACTCCGGAGCTCAAATCCCGGATCCCGTGCTCCCTTGTACCCGAGTGTTCAAGCCCATATGAGAAGCCCACATCTGTGGCCATGTCTTCACTTGTGATTGACACTGAGCTTCATGCCCAGCTTCACCAGCAGCCATAGTGAAGGTCTCCCACGACTCCTCCACATCCCTTAACCCTGCTGTGACGTGACTCTCAGGGGAGACCAGCGCACCGCAGAGTCCGTATCGGGTTCTCTTCTGAATGAAGCACGATCTGCGGACAATCTTCCCGGGGTGATGCACTGGAGACCCGGGTGCATCCTGGGGAAGTGCGAGGAGTGGGAAGCCACTGGGTCTGTGGTGAGCAGGGGCCATGGGGGATGGAAGGGTCCCTGGTGAGCTCAAGGTCGCCCACCAGGAAACAGGCCTAGGGCATCCATGTCATCGATAAGAGGGAGGAGCCTAAAATGTGAGCATTTACCTGAAGTCTCGCTACTTAACAAAGATGTTGGTAACTAATTACCATTATATCGTATTGTGGAGCATTTTTAAAGGGAAAACAGTTTAGGATGATTCAATCTGAAAATGGACAGTTTGCAGTTTCTGAAAAACATACTGCTATTCAATCAAAAAGCCATACCTTTTAGACCAAATGTCATCATTAGATTGAAGACCCCCTCCCTGTCCTTTGAGGACGAGAGAGAGTGTCCGACCTACATTGCACTCAAATTTTTCCAAAGGCATTTTTGGCTAGGCTGAGAGTTACGTGAGGAAAGGCATTTTACCTTTGGAACCACACTCTGTGTTTGAAAATGAAGTAAGTCCAGTGTGAGAAATCGGAGCTACATGTGCGGCACGTGAAGGAATTGTGCATGCATTGAAATCCCTTCTGCTCATTTAGCTGATGAAGCTGTAAAGTGCTAGTTTGCATTCATGGTTACAAGCAGACCAGATGTGAAGGGCTTTCTGGAAAGCTTTGTATAAAATTACTTATTTTGCATATTTAATTTTAATATTACAAGACTGAGATGATTTTTAAAAGAGTATGCACCTAAATGAAGCTGGCTTAAAGAATAAGATTTGGAAAATAAGCAGGCTTCCCCTAGACAGGTGTTACTGGAATGCAGATTGAAATCTAATGAATCTAATTATACCTACACGTCTCCACTGAGTGTCAACTCGCAGTCATTTTTATTACATTATCTGGAATTTAGACGGCTGAATAATCTTTACTATCACAAACAGGCTTGCAAGGCACGGTTTTAGGACTTTGTGTTTTCATGGTGAGACTTTCTTACTGTCTCAGTATTATTTCTCAATTCCTTAGACTTGAATCACAAGGGGAGAAAGAGGCAGCGATGTATTTCAGAGAGTGACTATCTTTTAGCTGTAAAATATTGTGAATTAAAGCGCCTGGACATTCAATTTTCAGCTTATCATTTGCTGCTGCGAACATTCTGATTTCAGGATTGATCACCAACGCTTGCCTTCTTTCCCTCTCTCCTCCCTCTCTTCCTTCCTTCCTTCCCTCCTTTTCTCCTTTTTTCTTCCCTTCCTCTCTCTTTCCCTTTACCCCCATTTTGGAGTGACAGAGGAAACCCTGTCACCTGGCGTCACATGCAAGCCATGAGCACCTGCCAGGCCTTGGCCACGGACAACACTGGCCTCACCACAGCCAGGTGGGAGGCCCAGAGACTGAGGGCTCACAGACCTGTTTACCGTTGGCAGCTGCCCCACCGGCCCCCCGGGCAAAGTTGAGGGCTGGATTCTGAGTTGGGGGCAGTGGAAGACGGAAGAGAGGGAATGGCCACAGCTCAGGACTTGGCCATGCAAGATGAGGGCCATTTCCTAGGAAGTGGTCCGGCTGGACTGTCCACACATAACTCTTACACCACTGTTGCTCATTCTCCCCTCTTTTCTGCTGAACTGTGGGCTCCTTGGGACAGCCTCCGTGTGGTTACTTAGGAGAAGTTCATGGAAGACATCCTTGCTGACCACTGCATGGCCCAGGAAGGCTCCAGGTCACGGTGTGGGTGTTGAGGTCCTGAGACACTGAGTGGGCAGTCCAGGCCACTGACCTCCACATGCTGCGGGGGTCCTGGCTGTGTACAGAGTCCTTGCCTGGGGAAGCCTTGTCACCGTGGTCAGCATGCGGTGATGGGTGCCCAAGCCTCAGGTTGCCCAGATGACACCAAACACATGCCATGCTAGGACAGAGCCCCCTTCCCACCCTCTCTGCACTCCTCTCAGGCCGCAGAGCTCAGGGTCTGCTCTGGGGTCTCCCACGCAGATTAAGGGAGACGGGGCAGCTTGGGACACTGTGGGCAGATCAGTATACTCAGAGAGGTCAGTGTCATTGTTAGTGGGTCCCTTTGGAAAAATCCCGTGTAGACATGAAGCCATCAGTTTTCATACAGGATGCGAAGGGAGAAGGCCTGCTGCCGGCTCCAGACAGCGCCTGGCCCAGGAAGCGCAGGGGCAGACTGTCCTTCTCTTCTCTCACGCTCCCTTTTTATATTATATTGGTAATTTATCTGGCAGAGGAGGCTAAACCAAGACCGTTTGTTCATCAGAAATATCCTTCTCTCTCCCAAAAATGAACATCTAGTAAAAGCGTTTTTGGAGACAAAGAAGATCCAGAGCAAAGGTGACAGAGTCCCTCCCGGAAGAGCTGGCACTTGCTGCCCGGAATATTCTAATGATAGCAACAGCCCCTGGCACCCGGTGCTCACCGCGGGCTCCACTTCTGCTCCTAGCTCCTCACGTGCGGGAGCTGGAAAACAGCAAGTCCACGGGTTCCGCACAGGTAAACGGGGAGACAGCGTCGGCGAGGGATGGAGAATGAAAGACACAGACTCTAGTTCTGGTGCAATCATTCCCACCTTATTTTGGGGAAGCCTGGGTTTATATACATTTTTCTTCAAGCTATAATGGCAGTCTTGTGGTTAATATTAAAGAAGTTTCCAAAGCATAGGCAGAAAACAGCAACCTTACAGATTATCCTTACCTAATCACAATTGTTTTAAGGATAGCTAACTACGTCAATGAGCTAATACAATGTTTATTTCCTTAATATCTAAACTCTATGTGACCTAAGACTATTCTTATTACTCTCGCGGTTAAAGCGATAGGCAAGTAATCTCATGTGACCATCTCTACTAGGTCCATCTGGTTAATATCTAAATTGCTGAGTGAAGGGCTACAGGAGGGCAGCGGTCGCAGTGGTTCTCGTGGCCAAGTTTTTTTTACTGAATAGATTACTTTGTCTTATGTAGCTCTTTTTCCCAGAACAGGGCATTGTGCACCAATGTTTATTATAGGGGTGACCTATTCTTTGTAGGAAGGAAGGAATGTTGTGAAACCTTATTCTTTACCCCACCACCACACATAAGCAAAACCATCGTTAGGATTTAACCAGCCTGTTGGAGACAAAGGCAGATCTATACCTATTTTCTCCAGAGTCTTTCAGGGACTCATTGCACGGTTGCAAAATTATTTTTCTTTGTTAGTGGTAAAGACCCATTGTTTTTCAGATTGTAGGTAATATTTTCTGGAATTTTTGTTGCATTCCCCTCGTCCCCTTAAGCAATCCGTTCAGACTGAAATGAGTAATATATTATCAGAAAAACACAGCAGAAAAAACACCATGCTCCAGAGCAAAACATCCGGCAATTCCCTTTAGGATGAGCCTTTGCAAACGTCCTCCAGAGGATCTTCGTCAAGCACTGGATGGAATTCCAGACGCCCCCGCACGTGATATTGTCACCAACCACATTTTCAAGAGCCAAACTGAGGAATGCTGGGATGCGGGACTTCAGCTCCTGGGCAGAGCCAAGGTGTGGCCCTCAGTCAGTGCCCAGAGTTGGCTCCCGTCTCTCTCTGCCTCTCCCCTCAGCAGCGGAGGAAGCTGCTGGGCAGCGCGGGGCAGCAGGGAGCAACTGGAGGGCTGAGGACTTGGGAAGGGACTCAGGGATGCCAGCAAGGACCGGCTGCCAGCACAGCTGCACAGACCCCTTTACAGTGAGGGGATTTCATAGCCGCAGCTGCCCTGAGCTTCCTGTAGGTCCCCAGCCAGGGCCAGCTCCATCGCATGCTGAGGATGGAAACTGTCCCGCTCCTGCTGGGGACCTGGGACATGGCATGAGGGTGGCGAGCTGGGGAGACTCCTCGGAGGAGGTGTCCTGAGGCAGTGAGGGAGGAGACAGTGAGCAGGGCTCTGGGGACCCCAAGCGCCACACAGACGGCAGGAGTGGGGACGTTGCCCTGGAGCCAGGCTTGCAGGAAGTCTCATGGGAGTGGAGTGGGGGCAGAGCACAGGCCATTTAAAATGCATTCACGCAAAGTGCTAGGTAAAGACCCCTGGCAGGAGTAAAGAGCAGGCAGCAGAGCGGGGTCCCCTCCTTCACCACTCTGAATTCCAGCCACCCATCCTGTAGCTCAGGTTGAGACACTTCTGAGCGGCTGCACGATGTTTCCTCTCTTCTAAAAACTATTTTGCTTCCTATTTATACCCTGGTGGGAGCGAGGGCCATCTGTAGTAATATTCAGGGTCCACGCAGGGGTGGGCCCACGCTTTTCTGACAGCACATGGGTCTGTGGGTGGTGTCAGCGATCACCAGCTCCCACCTCGAGGCTCCTGGGCAGCGTGGGGAGCGCCGCTGGCTGAGAGCAAGGAGCTCTTCCCCAGCCCGCGGCTCCCCGTGACAGCTGCTGCCGCTCCCCCTCAAGCCACTCTTCGCCCCCGTGACACTCCGAATCCCACCACTGTCCTGCGCCCACCACAACGAGCGGGGCCTGTGGCTGTGCTGCCTGAGTTCTGGAACTGCCTGGCCCTGTCACAGAGTTGGGAGGCTGGCGCAGGAGCATGCATCCTGGATGGGCCGCAGAGGCGAAAACGGAGCGACCGCAGGCAGACCGGCCTTCCTCCACCTTCACTCTGGTGAAGGGAGCCAAGGTGGCCATCCCTGCTCTTCCCAGACCTTGCCCATTAGCGGAGGGCCGCAGACTCATCTGGAAACATCAAGCTGGTTTTGATAGGTCAGGCATGACTTGGGGAGACCTTAGGAGCAAAGAGCCACCATCAAAACTGACAAGTGAAAGAACATCCACGTGCACCCAGTCGGCTGCCCAGGTGGCTGCCTGGGGGAAGGGCGGCCACCCACCCAGGGGAGGATCTGGAACTTGGAGCAGGTGCGCTGGCCCATGCTGCTGTGCGCCACTCAGCCTTAACCTTCCAGGGACGGCCCAAGCTGAACTCCCAAAGGATAACTCTCTGGGAATATTCACAGAGATCATTGTAATAGATCAACATTGAGTTCACAGGATTTTTTTTTAAAGGAAAAATCTGTTTGTATCCTTCTCGTTCTCCAGAGGCAGCTGCTTAGTGGCAGCAGATCATTCAAAGTGGATATTTGCTAAGCTTCTCTGTAAAACTACTTTGTACAACACAGACAACCGGATTACTATCTGATAGGAAGGAGACAGCTGAGGTTACAACGGGTTATGTGTCAACTTTCAAGTATATAATATCAGGAAATAGTTAAAACAGGGTGCGTGGGCATAAATCAAAACCTCAAAAGCCCTTTGACTGCCATCAGGTGAATTTTATCCAGTCTTCGCCCTGCATACCTGGTTTTATTTATTGTGTTTGTATCGTCAGGATGATTGAAAACATGGTCCTGCCGAACAGCTTCGGCCCTTCAGTGGCTCAGCTGCTGCTTAGTCTCCAGTTTCTAGTCTGCATAACCAATTTACATGTCAAGGGACCAAGGGACACAACTTGCAGAAACCATTAAAAAGATGTGAACACTTCCTCAAGAGCAACACCTCTATTACCACCTGGAACCCCTGGAGGGTAGAGAGGATCAACAGCATCCTTAGATTAAACATAGCGAAGCATTCAGAAACCCCTGTGATCACTTGGCCAAAAGCACTGGCCCTTATGGCCATTTGGTCCACTCCTGGGGGCACAAAATCATCCCCCGACAATGGGTAACTGCAAGTCTCATTCAGATGGCGGCTTCCCTCTGCTACTAGACTCTGGTCTGTGCTCAGAGAAGTGGTGAAATCGTGCCTGCACCCAGTCTTACCTCCACCAGGCCAGGCATCCTCCTGTGACATCATAGACCCTTCACAATCTTCAACCAGGAGGACCGATTCCCTGGAGGAGACACCAGAGATGAATGTCTCCGGAACTGCTCTGGAAGAGACCATGTAAGGTGCTGTTCACAACAAATACGACCCTTCGCCGTGAAGGAGAAATGCAGACTTCCACCAGTCGGAAGAATACTCCCATGGTGGACCTCAAGGGAAGGTTCTCAGAAGTCCTCAACGTTCCACAGCTGACACGTGACCCCCTGAACCAGTAAATGACCTCAGAAAGTGGGCCGCTTTCCCTCAGGAAGGGGACCTCAAGTCCTGTCTTGCTCATCATCTGCTTTAGTTGATCATTCTTCTTCTTACTTCCAGGACCTGTGGCATACACTCATGGGGTCCTTCTTCTTCTTTCTTCCCTCTTTGTGAAAATTGCTAGTTTGGAAAATATTCCTAATGCATCCTTAGAATATCCCCAAATAAGCCACTGCCCTCTCTCTTCCCAACTGCTGGATGTTGTCATCCTCAGAGTCCAGTGGTAAATATCTCTGGGCAGTTTTGCCTCATCCTATGAGACCACTGATAACTATAGCCAAAGGTAGGTCAGCTTTCACCCACCTGGAAAAATGACCCCAAAAATCAACCTCTCAGTTCGCTTGTTTACCTCTCCTCCAGAGAAAGAAAAGGAATCGTCACAATCTGTCATTCTGACTCTAGATCATTCTAACTCTGAACTAAGCAACCCTCATAGTGCCATGGAACAATTTCCCCTGGAAATGGACTAACAGAGACTCCAGTATGTAGCTCAGCTAATGGTAGGGCTTGGTCTGACCTTGTGTCATGAGAAACTCTTGTTCCTGGATCTGTTTGTGCCCGGGCACTGGGTCCTGTTTACCTCAAATTCTTACCTAATGGATTTTAGGAATAGATTTCCAAGGCTTGACTGTATATAAATACCTTAATTCCATAAACCAACTCAAACCCAAGATCCAGAACAGGACCACCCTGATTATTCAGGTATTATCTGAAGGAATCATTGATCTCTGCCTATGCAAGCAATTGGGCAGTGTTCCCAAGAGGGGGAGTTACATGAAAGCTGATCTGATCTGTAAGTCTGGGGCTGACCGTATCTCCTCGTCCGTGCAGGACAAAGTTCAGTCTCAGCCTGCCGGCGTGGTCGTCATGGCTAATCATGTTGTTCTAGATGTCTTCGTAGCTAGCTTTGGCTGCACAGGTGCCATTATTAATGCTTCCTGCTCACGTGGATCACTAAGACAGTAAAGGTGGAATGGACTACATGTCATTTTAAGATAAAAGCTATTTGGCTCCTTGAGGCCATGGGATTTATTCTCTTGACTCGTTTGAGGGGTTCCAGGTTCTGAAGCATCTCACAGGGGTTCTTATTGTTTTCATTTCAGACACAGAAGCCATGGAGCTGGTCCGTCATGTTCTATCCAGTCTTGAGGACTTTGTGCAGCAGCATTCCTGGCAAATAATTGTGACGAGGACACAACAGCACACAGGTTGCCATTCACTGTGAAGAGAGTGGGCAATGCACAGGGATGAGGACACAGACCTAGACGTGCGGATCATCAGTGAGGATGACCAAAAAGGTGGAAAGAGAGACAGAACCAGCACAGGCACTGTGCTGTGCGATATGTGGCAAAGCCACACTCCCCTGCAGCCACCAGCCAAGAAGCAGCACCACAAGGGTGCAGTCATTGGCCCAAAGAGTCGGACTCCAAGCTTCTTTTCCCCCTCCTTCCAATTCAGTACCAAATACAATACTTCACATGAAGGCTCCTGATGGAGTCCGCCTACCTGCCGCTTCCCGGTGTCCACAGCTGCAGTCAGAGCACAGCTGAGCCACTCTTCCACCCTGAATCCTTCCCACTTCCTGCCTGCAAGCTCTGAATCACCAGCCTTTTGTTTTCGTTGGCCGTCTTCACATATTTATCTTCAAAAACAACAACCGAGTGTGCACCACGTGCGGTTGGCTGTGCTTGGAGTCGGGGACAGAGAAACGAGTCACCATTTCTCCTACACGACTTAGCCTGTTGGATAAATACCAAGGAGAGGAATAGTTGGGTCATATGGCGGAGCCATTGCCAGTCTTTCGGGGAGTCCAAAATAGCTAAAATCAGCTTGCTATAGTGACACGCACATTCCAATGTTTACGGCAGCATAACTCACAATAGCCAAGTTATGGAACCAGCCCAGGTGCCTGTCAAGAGACGAATGGATAAAAAAAATGTGGTAAATTTATACAACAAAGTTTCATTCGCCATAAAGAAGCATGATAATGCTATTTGCTGATAAATGGATGGAACTGGAGAACATCTCACTAAGCGAAATAAGCCAGATCCAGCAGGTCAGAGGTCAAATGTTTTCTCTCATATGGAAAAGCAAAAGAGGAACAAAGGAACAACAGGAGATGTCATGGAACAGAAGGGAGAACAGTAGAGTAGAGAAAGCGGTGGAGGGGAAGGAGAAGGTGCTAGAAAATGGATCCACCAAATCAGGCCACAAGCATGTGTGAATGCAGACTAGAGACTCCCACTTTTATGTATAATTATAATACTCCAATTAAAAAAAAAAACAAATAGAAGGAATGCCAGCAGAGTGGATGAAGGAGGTCTTGGGTGGGAAAGGGGAAGCACTAGGGAAGTAAATGGAGCCAATCATGTTATGCACGCATGGAGCATGTCACAAGGGGCTCCATGATTATGTGTAATTATAATGCACTGATGCATAAACCAGCTCAGAGTCTAGCAGAGAGGTCTACATGTGAACCAGAACAGCAAGTCCCAGTGTGAACAGCACAGAGGAGTGAGGGACTTGCGTCAGCTCGGAGATGGGAGGGAGCGGTGCATGCTGGGTGAACCCGGTGGCTTAGGCCTCATCAGCAGCCACTGGTGGACATTTTGGAAAATTCTTATGGTCAAATGAAATACGTCTAAGGGGGTAATTCAGCCTCTGAAAGACCCTGCTGTAAATTATTAAGTATAAAATGTTTAGTGAATGTCCACATGGCAAACTTCCCATGGCACAGGAACGACCAGCGGCATCCTTTCCGCCTGTGGGTACATGCGGGAGACAGATGGCCCTCACGCCGAGAAGATGCTGCTCGCCACCAAAGATTGCCCAGGACCCGCCACTCACAGGAGACCCAGCCACATGGAGAGCGGCAGAGGGGTCCCGCCCTCCCGGCTTCTCAGTTCAAGTTTCACTTCAGAGTCATTGCAGAAAACACGAGGCTTGTTTGCAGAAAGGATGGAGAAACGCATTAAATGTGAATGTGAAACAATGATAAAAATAAGCATTTGAAGAGTGAGAAGACACAGAGCTTTTGATCTGACACTTCCCCTCTCCTCTCCAAGGCGGGGTGTTGAATGCCGTCAACGGCCTCCCTGTTTGCGACTTAATGAGGTTCACCAGCCCCGGACTTGACACGTCATTGTCTATAAAGCTTTCATCTGAAAACTAGAGATAAAAGGTATTTTCCTTCAAAGAAATGTGATTTTCTTTGGTATCTGGTATATTGAAGTGGCTTAAATTCAGACACACTGTATCAGACCTCACTGACAGCCCGTTAGAAGTTCCCCTTGTTCTCCAAGTCTGCACAGATCATTGTCTTCCGAGTGATAATTGGTCTTTATGAACAAGAGTGATGTCTGCGTAGATAAACATGTTTGCACAGGTGTCTTAATTTAGAGCATGAGTAATTAGGGCAGATCTGGAAAACAGAAGAGAATGGAGAAGGGAATCCACTCCATAAAAGAGAACACAGGACTATAAATATAAATATAAAAATATAAATATAAAAACACAGAAAATATAAAGGAACTTTAACAAATGCAAAGTCAGGTTCATCTCAGATTTGTAACTCAGGAAAAGCCCAGTCCTGGCCACTCAGAGTCATTGCTTGCTTTGTGGGCTCTGTCTCCAGGGCCTAAGAGGGTGACAGGTGGGGGGCAGAGGGACTGGTTTCCCCAGGACCCCGCAGCCTGGTGGAGCCGGGAGGCCTCAGGGCGGGGGGAGGAGGCGAAGTTTCTTTAATCTCTACTGAACCAGTTCCCGCTGCACCTTCAACACACCCTTGGGTCAAAGACTGGTTTTGAAGCAGACAAGGCAGCGTCCCTCTGTCTCCGATGTCCTGGGTTGAGCCAGGTCACAAGCACAGGCTTGGGTGTGGGGCAAGTGTGACTCCAAGTTGGCCTTGTCCACTCTGCCGGGAGCCTCTGGTCCCGTTTCCTTATTTAGTCAGTTTTAGTTTTAGCTTTTGTTTGTTCTGTTTGACCCTTTTCGTGTATTTTTTGTTGGTTCTTTTTAGCTACACATGATAGCAGAGTCCGTCTGATATAATTATGCAGAAAGGAACCTGTCTTCTAATCAGGACCCCATTCCTGCGGACGTGCTCCCTGGCGATGCTCACTCTGTTTACTTTATATCCAGGCCTGGGTCAGTTATCCACTACGATTTTGGCTCCCTGCTCACAATGAAATGAGATGCAACCAAATACACGAATTGGTCAGGCAGTGGCGTGTGCTCTTCTGGCCTCTGGTAAATTACAGATGATTCAAAGCTTCTCAATGTGGAATAAACGTGGAGAATGAGGGAAATCAAGACTTCCTCCCTCCAATCCCCCTTTCCTCCCCAAATAACTACCACTCTTCCCAAGCCCTACAATCAACTCATGTGCTTGAAGGGTTACACAGGGAATTTTTGCTCTGTAAACTCTGCAAACCACCAACTGCAAATTATTATTACCAGGGAGGCGAGAGAGCTGTCAAGGTGGCTGGAGGGGAACGTGATTTAGTGACAGTGCTGTGGTGGAGGCGTCCATCTGAGCTAACGGACAAATAATCAGCTCGGACAGAACCAAATCAGCATCCACTTCGTTTCCATCCTGTGCTGTGTAATCCTGCCTGACACATATGTTTCATGGTGTTAAACATGTTCAAAATGAGGTTGCTGTGCGTCAAATTTCACAGGCCAATTTAGGCAGGTAAAGTAAGGTATTTGAAATAAAATATACCAACAGTCCTTCCCTCAGATTCCTATGCATTCTATAATAGAGAAATCCAGATATTTCAAGTTACAATAATTGCACCAAGGTTTGGTTTTGGAAGAACACAGACTAGGGGCTGGGGATGTAGCTCAGGGGCAGAGTGCTTGCCTAGCATGCACTACTGTGCCGTGCGTGGTTTGATTCCAGCAACACACACACACACATACACACCCCAACAAGGGAAATAACACATAATCAAACTCTGAGTTTACCATAAAGATGGAGGTATAGTAATGCAGCATCTCATAAAGTCCAATAACTGTGTGTGTCTCACAGGGCATTTGTGGGGATGCTGTGTCAGTGGCCAAGTGCTCTGCTGGAGTTGGGAGGAAGGAAGACAGTGTGCTCAGCACCCATTCTACCAAATGTCCCCTGGGACACTCTGATCTCTGGGTCTTCTTCTGTCCCTGTTTTCTTCTCACCCTCCTCCTCACCTTTCCAGTGGCTCCTTCCCATCAGCATTTCAGTCAACTGAAATCATTTCCATATTAAGGAGAATCAAACCCCCAGATTCTCTGCCAGCCAATCTGTTTTCCAAATTCCCCTCGTCTAGAAAATGGAGGCCGATTTGGGTCCGGGAAGTTGGAGACCACCCCAGGGAGATTGGAACGTCAATGACTCCAGAGCTTTTGGATTACCGGGATTACCTGCTACACTGCCCTCCCAGCAGGTTGTTAATGAAGCACCCTGAGCAGACAGGGAGCTGCTCATTAATGCCCTCTGTTAGTCGGCCCCTCCCCCTGCCCATCGCTTCCCCACTTTTTGCCATGTCACGGGCATTGCCTGGGCCTGGTCACTAGGCAGGAAGGAGAGAGATAAGGGAGGAGAGAGCAGGAGAACAGGACCTTTAGTCTATAAAAGAAATTCTGGCCTCTCACTTCTGGGGATACCAGGACACCAACCGTGCCCCTTCTCCCTGCGGGGAGGAGTCTGCGTTACTACCTTTAATAACTGAGGTGTCACGAGGACTCTAGGTTTCCGGTCCTTTCTCTGACTGGTCTCAGCTTTCCACCCACAATATCTGGGTTCCTTCTTGTAACCTTGTGTATATTTAGGTTCCTTCACCGATGCTTCTGGATCCTTCTGACGTATTGCTCTTCCTGTTTTATCCAGTGTTTCCATCGTCGTTGCCTCTGCTGTTCTGGAGCAAGCTCGGTGAAGGAGGGGTCGGCACCTCTCCTGTCCTCTATCTCCAGCCCCCGGGGGACCCACAGACACCCTGTGAGCCGTGACCCACATGTGACCCGGGGCCCATGCTCCTTCCTTTACTCTGCAGCTGCTTCTGGCCAATCCAGAAGCTACGTTCCATTTTAACATCCCTGTTCAATAATTCACAACATTGTCCCTAGAATCTGTCACCGAGTTTGCCAGATTTAACTGATTGGACGAGCTTGTTTATAAACTTGATTTTCTCTTTGCCAACTAATTATATACCTTTCCTCTGCATTCAGCATGGATTCTCATAACCAGAGAATGCTTTTCTAATCAGGTAATCAAATATAAGTTTATCTAGAATAATAACTTTCACTTCAGAAAAAAATAAATTCCAAGAGCAAGTATGCTCCTTTAATTGCTAGAACTTTCTTTGAATTCGTCTACTCCGGGGAAGTCAGGAAAGTTGGGTCCGCAGGTGGAATTCAGAAAGTAAGACAGCTTTTGCATCTCATAAAAATTTATTATAATGTGAAGGAATCTAACAAGAAAATATTTATGGCAAGCTCATTATATACATAAAGGCACTTCCTATCCTATTAAAGAAAATGGGCAAACTGCAACTTTATTTGTTCATTAAGGAGAGGAGTGCATGATTATTTCAATAAACTCAGAAAAAAAAAACTTTTTGACAGTACATGATGCTGTTAATATACAGAACCAGGAATAGACAGGACTATTCTAATCTGCTAAAGGACTCGAACACGGTGGGGTCCAGCCGTGCCCAGCACAACAGAGGAGAATGGGCACACGGTTTCAGAATGCTGGGGACAAAGAGGCCAAGTGTGAACCCCAAAGACCAAGAGCCCAGGAGGAAACACGACCGTCTCCTGGGGGGCCTCAGGGCACCCCCGTTAAGGGAAGCTGCAAGCTGCACCCCAACTCCTCTCTGCCTCGAGATATCCCTGCCCTGCCCCCAGCTCCTCCGGCCTCTAAAGACCTCTGCCCAGCAGGATCTCTCAGGTCACAAAAAATGGTTTTAACAAAGGAAAAGAAATCTCGGTTCCTGGAAAAAGAGGCAGATAGAGCGGCCTCCCCTCACCACCGCCCTCGCCCCCACGAAAAGCCCTTTCTTCCCCACGTTCCCACATGGTCTCACTAAGCACCAAACAGGAAGGAAGGCTTCTCGGAGGGGCGCAGAGGCCTGAGGCTTCAGGCTGCTGCTGTTTTCTTGCGTAGGAGGGAGGGAGCTCGAAATTCCGAATCTTAGTTTCTGACATAAAAAGGGACAAACCATGAACAGGAGCCCGCTGGCTTCGGCCCTGTCCACAGCCACTCTGGGAGGCGGAAAGCACCCTGGAGGCCCTCCACGTTCCGCAGGAAAGCCGGGTAGCTACTGCAGCTGGTGATGGTGCACGCAGGGCAGGTGGAGCACAGACGTCTCCAGACTCCCGCCAGGAGCCCGGGAGGGAAGCTGCCGGATGCAGGGCTCTCCCCGTGAGAGAAGAAGCCAGGGGCACGTTCAAGGGGTCCGGTGAAAGGAGACCCAAGGCTGGAGAAGAGCTCCCAGAAGGATGGCTAAAGAAGTCCCCGAATGTGCCCCCAAGTACGTCCAAGAGTAAAATCCATCGTTACGGTTTTGGGGTGGAGTGTCCCCAAAAGCTCCTATGCCTGCAAGAATGCTCAGAGGTGAAAGGATTTGAGAGCGAGAGCCGTAACCTAGTCAGGCCATCGGGTCTGAACGGACTGACTGGGTGGCGACTGTGGGCAGGCGGGGCCTGGGGGCTGCCTGCCAGGAGGGGTGCTTCTTCCCTGTGGCTTCTCCCGTCTCCCTGCTTCCTGGCCCTGCTAAGGCAGCAGCCTTCCTCCGCCCAGCCCTTTCTTCCTGGTGTGCTGCTCACCCGGGCCCAGAGCATGGGAGAGCCGTCTGTGGACTGAGGCCCTGGGCCCAAATAGACGGTTCCTCCTCTGAGCCCAGGCGCTTGCCAGGGCTCCTTGACAGCATGCGAAGGCCGGCGCAGGCAGCCGTGCATCACAAGAGGGCAGAGCTGGGACTTTCAGGAAGCTGAAATGGATGGATGACTGGGTTTTCCAAGCCAACCGTTGCCTGGATGTCTGCGTGATGGAAAGGGAGATAGCGGCGGGATCTGAGAAGAGAGGAGATGAAATAAGGCCAGAGCGGAGCGATGGCCGGGGAGAGAAGTGTGAGGAATCGCATCTCCCATCGCAGGTAAGGGAGGCGGGCAGCAGTTCCGGCTGGGGAGGAGAAGGGGCTCCTGCAGCAAAGGGAAGAGAGGAATTATGAACATGTTTCTGGGAAAGTCTGGCTGTCTGCCCAGCGACTGTGGGTCTCAGCAGATCTCTGATCCACAAAGCATTAGAGGTAAATTGAACCCGGGGTGAGACCTCCTCCCAGCCACTTCTTGGTGACCCTGGGTGTGTTCAGGAGGCCCCCTTTCCTCACCTGCACAGGGTTGGGAATCCCCACCTCTTGGCCTTGCAGTGACAACCACGAGAGAAAGTGTCTGAAGATCCCCAGGACCTGGCTCCACAAATAATTAGGTCCAAGTAAGTGTTGGAAATTATGATTATGCGAGACTTTTTGTTTACTTGAATTTCTAATGGGATTTCCAAAACAAAGTCTGAGTGTGAGGAGCAAAACAGATGTGTCTTAATCTCCTTTCTGCCGCTCCCCTGTCTGCAGCTCTCAAAAACACATTTGTAGTCCTCATTGTCATGGAGCGAGATGCACGCCTTTCGGGGAGAATGGTGTGAAATAGTGCAGAGAGAGAAGCAGGGCCGGTGAGTCCGGGCTGCAGGAACGGGCATTGAGGGGGTTCAGTCCTCTGCCACCCGGGAGGAGAAGAGCTTCCTCTTACCATGTGAGCTGATGGGCCACCACGTCCACGTGGTGGTCATAACTCAGCCTGGTAGCCTCTCCTTCTGGGAACTTCAGCGTCCGCGGGTGGTGGGGGGAGGGCCTGTTTCTGACCTCGAGGCTGCAGCAGAAGCTCATGCTGTCTGGCGTCTGAGTCGCAGGGATGCCCTCCTGAGGCTGCACGTGATCCAGAGGCACCCCGAGCCTGCCCCTTCTTTGCCTCCGTAGATTCCAGTGTGGCTCTCCACTGTAAGGAGCCCACTTTGAGGACCTGGGTCAGTCCGCTGCGTTTCCAGGGTTCAGTCTGGGTTCGCTTATCTTTCCTGCTTCCTTTCTTTACGAAGGGCGATATGCTGTGATTTATATTTAGACTGCTGTGCTGTGACAGTTGCAGTCATCAAACACATAGCTTGACAGGGAAGGAAGGAGGGAGGGAAGGAAGGAAGGAAGGAGAAAAGAAAGGAAGGAAGGAAGGAAGGAAGGAAGGAAGGAAGGAAGGAAGGAAGGAAGGAAGGAAGGGAGGGAGGGAGGGACGGAGGGAGGGAGGGAGGGAGGGAGGGAGGGAGGAAGGAAGGGAGGGAGGGAGGAAGGAAGGAAGGGAGGAAGGAAGGAAGCAAGGAAGGAAGGAGAAAAGGAAGGAAGGAAGGAAGGAGGGAGGGAGGGAGGGAGGGAGGGACGGAAGGAGGGAGGGAGGGAGGGAGGGAGGGAGGCAGGCAGAGAGGTTGATGACTTTTTCTTCCACCTCCTGAGCATCTCCTCACCCATTGTTAGCTATTAATATTTCAGTTATAAGGGTATAATATTCACATTCAGGACTGGCATCAAAGATGCATCATTTTGATATTCAATGATAAATTATTTGGCCCTTGAATTTTTCCCTGGCATGAAGCTGGGACCATTATGATTTCAAATACAGATTTCAAAGTCTGTCCCTTGACACTGAGTTCTAAAAGATACAAAACGAGGTATCCAAACACTGTGGCACAGCTCCTGGGTTTATTCCTCAGCATGGCAGATCCCTCAGTCCTTGTCTCAAAGCGAGGTTCACCTGCAGACCTGTTCAGCCATCTGATCCGCCCTTCCAGGAGAAAATGGGCTGTAGGTCAGGTGACCGCAGGTCCCGTGGGAAAGGTGGGGCAGGTTCGCTGGTGGAGCACTGGGTGCCAGCATTCTCAGGAAGCATCCAGAAGGAGAGAGACTTCTCCTCCTGTGACTCCACGGGTCGAAGCCACAGGGCCTTTCCATAGCAATCATGCTCCTGGGTCAAAGGGGAGCCCAAGGCAGACACAGTGACTTCTAAGTGGTGAGTTAGGTGAGGACTCAAAAACTACTCCAGTCCCTGTAGGAGCAGGCAGACCCTGCGTGGGAAGCAGGCCCGGGCAGGGGTGAGCAACTTAATCCTGCAACAAATCCCCTCGTGCTCTTTGACTCAGGTAAGCCATAACTGACAGGTGTCGATCCTAGAGACGAGCCATTACCTGCCACACAAGGCAGCTTTGTTGTCTCCCTCTAATCAAAGGACAGGAGTCACCCAACCTTTCCAGTGTTGCCAGAGATGATGCTCAAACTAATTTCAAACCTCGGGGTTCCATAGATCAAATCCAAAGTTTAAAAATAAAATTCCTGCACAAAGTGAAGCTGTCTAGTCTGGGCCACTCTGATTTATATCATTTCATACCCTTGTGTACACATGGAAGTGTCCGCAAAATAATCCGCCTTCTGTAATCAGAGGGGAATTGTTAGGCAAGGCAAGGAGAGAGCGTGCACTGTTCCAAGCATCAGAAATGGAGTATTCACTTCGTATGCAAGCTTAAGTGTGATCAGCTGTCATTCAGATCAAACAGAACGCAGTCAGGAAGACATACGTCTAAATCAACCTCAGACAGAGCTGGAGTCAGCTTTCTAACAGCAGCTGGTAAGCTCTGGGGTTTGGTTGCTTCCACTCTGAAAAGGAAGAGCAATTAGAATTCAAAAAAGTCACGCTCCAAGTAATGCTCAGAGGGCAGCCAGGTTCTAGAAGCAGAGAGTGTCTTATTTATCTAGAGACGTTCTTTTTTTTTTTTTTTTTTTCACTTTTCTGTAGTCATTGTTCAATCTTTAGTTTCTTTTTTTTTTTATTGTAAACAAGTGGGATACATGTTGTTTCTCTATTTGTACATGGAGTCAAGGCGTACCATTTGTGTAATCATAAATTTACATAGGGTAATGTTGTTTGATTCATTCTGTTATTTTTTCCTTCCCCCCCACCCCTCCCACCCCTCTTTTCCCTCTATACAGTCCTTCCTTCCTCCATTCTTGCCCCCCTCCTTAACCCTAACCCTAAACCTAACCCTAACCCTAACGCTAACACCTCCCACCCCCCATTATGTGTCATCATCCGCTTATCAGCGAGATCATTCATCCTTTAGTTTTTTGAGATTGGTTTATCTCACTTAGCATGATAATCTCCAATTTCATCCATTTGCCTGCAAATGCCACATTTTTATCATTCTTTATGGCGGAGTAATATTCCATTGTATATATATGCCACAGTTTCTTTATCCATTCATCAATTGAAGGACATCTAGGTTGGTTCCATAGTCTGGCTATAGTGAATTGAGCAGCTATGAACATTGATGTGGCTGTATCTCTGTAGTATGCTGATTTTAAGTCCTTTGGGTATAGGCCAAGGAGTGGGATAGCTGGGTCAAATGGTGGTTCCATTCCAAGCTTTCTGAAAAATCTCCACACTGCTTTCCAGAGTGGCTGCACTACTTTGCAATCCCACCAGCAATGTATGAGTGTACCTTTCTCCCCACATCCTTGCTAACACCTATTGTTGCTTGTGTTCTTGATAATCGCCATTCTAATTGGGGTGAGATGAAATCTTAGTGTAGTTTTGATTTGCATTTCTCTTATTACTAGAGCTGTTGAACATTTTTTCATATACCGGTTGATTGTTTGTACATCTTCTTCTGTGAAGTGTCTGTTCATTTCCTTAGCCCATTTGTTGATTGGGTTATTTGTATTCTTGGTGTAGAGTTTTTTGAGTTCTTTATAGATTCTGGAAATTAGCGCTCTATCTGAAGTATGAATGGCAAAGATTTTCATCTGGAGATGTTCTTTAGGTAGCATGGACATGATGCTTCATGCCCATTGACTCATTTCTCAGGAACATGAGAAATAAGTTGATGCCAACAAGAAGGAAAATCTCCTGCAAATACTGGGAAAAGCGAATCTAGCTGGGGATCTGTCATTCATTGTCAGATCCCTGGATGATATGACTTCATCCGTCCCAGCTCTAGAGGAACCCTCTGTCTAGTGGGGACTGAGTCATGTGATCTGTGAACCCCTCACTTCCTTCCATTGTTACTACAGCCCAGGCCAGAGATAACATGGGGAGCTACTTGTAGGGTGATAATTGGGGACTCCAAGCAGAGCAGATGAACAGGGCTGGGTTCCACTCTAAAGGACTCACAGTGGAAAGAGCTGCTTTGATTTGGAGGAGACAGAGGTAAGTAGTTGACTCATCCTGGTTCCAATGTGGCAAAGGGCACTAGCAAAGATTTAGGATGCTCTTTGGAGAGAAAGCTACCTGGTAACACTTCTCTAGCCCGTGCATTTGTTCTGGGTATGTGAATGCTTCCGTTTTCTATTTTATCTTCCTCTCTACAGTCAGATTTCATATCACTTCATATCCCTCCTGAGTGATGTGGTGGGCGGTTATGAGGGAAAGGGCTTGGACCTGGCGTATCTAGACGATTGTGGGCGTGTTTCCTCTCCCACACTGCAGGTCTCTTCTTGCTCCTGTGGCTGGGCTCATGGCTGCCTCCTGCTGCACGCTCACGCATTTGAGATCCTTGCTCTTCCTGCTTGCCTTCCCGTCGTAGTCAGCCGGCTTTGGGGTTCTGCCCTGCAAACAGCTTTCTCCGCTTCCATCTCAAGGAGGGTGGGTTTTTAGTCTATCGGAAAATTAAGACAAGAATATGTTGATTTGAATTTATTTTCCTTCTGTGCAAACAAAGATCTATGAAGCCAGGGTTTCTTTTTAAGTCTTTAGGATTTTTATCAACATATAGTAATTGACACACAGTAATTGAACCCCTCTGTGGGGTACAGAGTGGTATCTCAACACATGTATGTGATGTGTGATGATTAGATTGGAATCATTGGCACATGCGTCACCTCAGACACTTGTCCTTTCTTTGTCAGGAACATTCCAGATCCTGTCCAGTAGCTCTGGTGGGCGAAACCCTGGGCCCAGGGTTATGCCACGTGCATCTAAAGATGGCGACTGGCAGAGAGCAAACGGCGTCCTGATTATGCCTGGAGAGAGGCAGGAAGCGTTTATAATTGGCTGTATGATAATCAGTTCAGCCGCCTAGCGCGTGGACAGATACACTTTACATGTGTGCTCGAGCGAGTGACTGCTTGGCCTTTAACAGGATTGGATGGACATATCTGGTTACAATTGCTTATGCATGAGACTGCTTACATATTGAGGGTGTTATTTGAATAAAGAGGAAGCTGCTTCATGAACCTTTGAAGAGTACGTATCTTTTGTCTCGGTGGTCGGGCCGAAAGAGCAAGGAATAGCGCGAGCCGCTTGAAGCAGCCCTGGCTGGGAGCAGCGGTTGTCCGTAAGTGGTGGCCCATACGGGGATCAGACGAGGATCGGACTGGGAATTGGTGAGCGCTCAGGTAAATAAAAGGCAGTTTTGCTAGTGTAATTAACGAGAAGATTTCCCTATTTGAGGAAACGGTTACCTTAAGGTTTTAACTGAAGATTCTCCTAGAGAGGGAATATTAACGGAAGAGTCTCCTTGAGAGAGAATATATTGAAAGGCTGTCCCAAGAGACAGTGAAGGACGTCCCATAACAAATATATGTAAGTTGCTATTTCTGTTACCTTTCCTTGTTTGCTTTCTGTTTGTTGTTGTTGTTGTGACATTAGTTCGTTTCTGTCTGACTTCCAAAAAATAAAAATCTCAAAAAAAGTTAAGAGAAGGGGAAAAGGTATTAGAAACTGTAGAAAAAGAACAATCAAGTCAAGTTTCTGAAAGAGAAAGTAGATGTTCAGACCTCTGTGCCTCTGCCACAGCAGTATTAACTCCAGAGATGGGAGTACAACCAATGTCAACTTCGGCTGTCCGCCCATTACCTATAGGAACAGTGGGACTAGTTCTGGGGAAGAGTTCTTCTGCTTTAAAAGGATTAAATATTGTCCCTGGAGTTATAGAACCTGATTTTACAGGAGAAATAAAAATCCTTGCTTCTTCACCAAGAGGTGTAGCAATAATAGCTCAGGGTGATCGCATAGCACAATTGTTGGTCTTACCCAGTTGCTATGATCAATAGCCATCAAAAAATATTATTAGGGGAAACAAAGGGTTAGGTTCTTCTGGCCAAAATATGGTCATGTTAACATGGGGTTTAAAAGATAGGCCTATGACAAAGTTAGTGATAGAAGGCAAAAGTTTTGAGGGCTTATTAGATACTGGGGCTGACAAAAGTATTATCAAACTTACAGAATAGCCAAAAGCCTGGCCACTTCAACAGGCAGATCGGACTTTAAGGGGATTGGGTATGGCTTCCAATCCTAACAAAAGCACAGCCATATTAAAATGGAAGGTGGCTAACCAGGAGTTATGTTCTGATACTGCCCGATGTGATGCAGTTGCAGGCAATCCTCAATGGAATCTAAACATGCTGACAGGCCAAGGACCACATGAAGGGCAAGGTAATCAGATTAATTTCCACCCTGGTGTGTATCAACACATTAACCCTCAACTTTATTCTATCATTATATGGATGATATTTTGCTAGTTCATAAGGAAAAACCTGTCTTAGAGCAATGTTATAACTCCTTACTAAAGTCACTGGAAAGATGGGGCTTACATATTGCTATTAATAAAGTACAAATGACAGATACCAAAAACTTCCTGGGTTCTATCATAAATGCAACTATGGTTAAATCCGCAAAAATTACCGTTCAGGTGGACGAGCTTAGAACTTTAAATGATTTTCAAAAACTTTTGGGTGATATTAATTGGATTAGACCTTACCTTCACTTACCCACCTCAAGTTTGGGCCCCCTGTTTGATATTCATAAAGGTGATTCCAACCCTCTTTCTAAGTGGGTGCTTACCCCTAAGGCTTGAACAGCTCTCAAGTTTGCTGAAACAGCTATGGAAAAGGCTCATCTTGATCGTATTGACCTAACTAAGCCTTTATTATTCATTGTCTTGGCCACAAATAAGTTACCCACAGGAGTGTTTTGGCAAAAGGGTCCTATTCTATGGGTTCACATGAATTATGCCCCTAACAAGGTCTTAGCCTTGTTTACTGAATCTGTGGCAAAATTAATCCTTAAGGCATTAAAAGTATCCCTTTCCACCTTTGGTATTCAACATGTCACAGGAATTCCTGTAATCCTACTGGACGAAGCATTGTTGAGCGTGCCCATTTAACGCTTAAAAACATGCTTTATAAACAAAAACGGGGAATAGGGGCATCATACAGATCCCCAAAAGACAAATTGTCTGTTGTCTTGTTCATTTTAAATTTTTTAAATCTCGATTCTGAGGGTGGATCGGCTGCTGACCGTCATTCAGAGCCTAATAAAGAGCATCTACCTCAAGTGCTCTGGAAGGACATTCTATCGGGACAATGGAAAGGCCTGGATCCGGTGTTAATCTGGACCCAAGGGTCTGTTTGTGTTTTCCCACAGGATGCACAATCGCCAATTTGGGTGCGGGAGAGATTGGTCAAGGCCTCATCAGAGACCCCAAAACAGGAAGAAGATGAGGAGGCTTCTCCCGCTGATGGTGCTGGCGAATTCTCGCCAAGTTAATGGAGGAGATTCGCATGAACTATGGGGGATAGTGAAGATGTGGCCCTATCCTGTACCCCTTACCAACTCCTCTATTCTATATCCTCCTATCCTCCTATTTTTACAGCATTTGGCCACATTTCTGCAGTCCACTGTTCTATGGGGAAAACAATGGTTTGGGTTTTTGTCCAGGGGAAGTCTCTTGTGTGTTCTATCTGTCCTGTGCATATAGAGTTTATACAAAATGCATATACATCCCCACAGAGAAACAGCCATTATTTGCCAAGCTCTCCTCACAATTGATGCTGGCCCATCCCCCCAAGTCTGGTTAAATATGCTGGACTGGTAGTCAAAGACTGGTAAGATTCATGGGGCGCTCATACCAACCTAAGACAGGAAATGAGGGCGAGAGCCTCATTGTCCAATGACGAGTAAGGATGTTGCTCTGCCGTGGACAACCTAAGACAGGCACGGTCCCTTTTATAAACAGAAAGGGGAAGTTGCGGCGGGCGAAACCCGGGGCCCAGGGTTACGCCACATGCATCTAAAGATGGCGACTGGCAGAGAGCAAACGGTGTCCTGATTATGCCTGGAGAGAGGCAGGAAGCGTTTACAATTGGCTGTATGATAATCAGTTCAGCCGCCTAGCGCGTGGACAGATAAACTTTACATGTATGCTCGAGAGAATGATCGCTTGACCTTTAACAGGATTGGATGGACATATCTGGTTACAATTGCTTATGCATGAGACTGCTTATATATTGAGGGTGTGTTATCTGAATAAACGGGAAGTTGCTTCATGAACCTTTGAAGAGTACGTGTCTTTTGTCCCGGTGGTCGGGCCGAAAGAGCAAGGAACAGCACGAGCCACTTGAAGCAGCCCGGGCTGGGAGCAGCGGTTGTCCGTAAGTGGCTATCTTGAAATACAATTACTTGTGATTGCTCCACTGTGCTGTGGACACAGGGGCCCCTCCTCCTATGCAGCTGCCTCCTGTGCCCACTAACTGCCCTCTCTCCTTCTCGCTTCCCCACCACCTTCCCAGCCCCTGGAAACCACTTGCTTCCATGAGGCCGACTGTCTTAGCTTTTGTATAAAGTAAGAACATCTGGCATTGTCCTCTATCTGTGGCTTATTTCATTTGAAATGACATCTCCCAAGCTTATCCATGTCGGCACAAATGGCAAGGTTTCATTCTTTTCTTAATGAGCAAATGATATCCCAGGGTGCAAAGGCAAGGAGTGTCCTTGCTCCTTTCATCCATCAGCAGACACCTAGGTGGATTTCACACCTTCGTGACCATGAACAAGGCTTGCATGAACTTGGGCCTGCAGGTGTCTCCTCAACATATCATTTCTTTCCAGCATACCCCATAGTGGAATTACTGGATCATATGGTAGCGATATTTCTAGCTTTTTGAGGAAGCTTCATACTGTTCTCCATAATTCAGTCTAGAATATGGCTTCCAAAGACTCTGGGTTTCTGAGTTAGGTGGTTGGCTTCAAAGGTTGACCTTCTTATTGCCTTTAGAATGGTGTATTTCTAAAATTCTTCCCACTACCTCTTCCACCTAAGGTTCTCCTCTCGGTTTGGTTTTAACCCTCCTCTGCCTGAGTTGTGAGGTCCATCTTCCACTCCCTTGCACTGGGGGGCCATGTTCTGGCTGAATCATGGCCTGTGACTTCCACGGCCAGGTCATAAAAGGCTTAGTCCTGGTTCTGTACACAGGCCTTCGCTCAGAAGCTGCCATGCCATGAGGGTGCCTGAGTGTCCATGGTGAGGTCAGTGCCGGGAGAACGAGGCCCCTGGAGCCTCCCTTGAGGTCCGACACCAGTTTTCCAGCTACTGGATTGGTGGTGTTGGCAGTGAGCCCTGTGGTCCCCAGATGAGCAGCCTTGAGTGATGTCGTGCACGGCAGAGGGGACTGTCTTCCAAGCACTGCAAGATATTCTGTTTAAGCAAACTGAAGGTTAATATCACACACACACACACACACACACACACACACGCACGCACACACGTGTTAAGGTGTTTGGACGTTTTGCAATAGACAACCTTTGCTTGGGTGCTAGAGTTTCATAAGGTGGAGGAAAGAGGGGAAGAGAGGTGCATTTCCCCAGCTAAACACCAGCCTTGAAGACTCCTCTAGATTTAGAAGTTAGACTAACCCTCATTTTTGTGGGAACGTGGGGTGGTTTATACCCTCTTTCTTGACAATAAGTACTGGAGAAGGAAATAGGACTCGTTCACACTGGGCCAGCAGCTGGACGCCACAGGAAGCCAGATGCTTCTCATGAGATGTGGGCAAGAGGCAGCTTGGGGCCGTGGAGGCAATCGCAAAAGCCAGTCCCCGAGTTCACACATCCGAATCCGGCTACCGCACACCTGAGGGCTGTGACCTTGTCTCACTCCCTCACCTGCTTCCACTAGGAGCAAACCAGGGCTCCCGGAAGCACGTGCTTCACGGAAGCAGGAAGATGGATTGAGCTAATATTGTCATGCCCCAGAAGAGGTCTCAGGGTCTGCTATGCAGCGATGGCACCCGCGAGGCTTGTCCCCCTCTACGATAGCAGCTGGGGAGGGGGAAGTACTGATGTCTTCACGGTGGTGTCTCCCTCTCGGGCTCTTCAGGGCAAGACAAGTAACGTAAAATATGGAAAATCCCAGGTGCAAAAATTAGTTACCAGGCGGACTTGGAAAACTTGGAAGGACACCAAGCAAGGGATGTGGCTACCGAGGGAACGTGGTTGAGACCATCATATGCTGAGTGACCTCAAGTCATATACTACTATATTTCTGTTCTTGTGGGGAAATAAATGCCAAGGGCGCAGAGCTTGAAATCATGCCTCTGCCCCTCGTAGAGACTGCGCTGCGTGGGGAGGAGGGATGTTCCCCTTTCAGAAGCTGAGACCAAGACACTAGTTTTGTAAGATATCAGAATTGCCGAGTTCTCTTTTATACCTAAATTGACCTCAAATTTCTCCCATCCCCTGGATGACTCCAAGCATTCTTTGTGATCTTCAGGGGAGAAAGGGCTTTTTGTTCACTAGAAATATAACTTTGAAATAAAGTGTAATATGCATTTGGAAAGAGGTCAATGTACTTTCAAAAAGATATCAAACCTTTGAAAACAAGAGGGGGTCCCCAGGGTTTGCTCAAAAGAATGGAAGGAGTGTGACTTTGGAAATCTCTAAGGGGTATGATGTCTGTTTGAAGGAAAGAAGCATCCGGGATACTTTATCACTTAGCTTTTCAAGCAAATCAACAACAGAAAGTTTTATTGTGGTGAAGCTGCTCACCCCAGCATGCTCTGTGGTTGATGCATGGTGGGCACTCACTAAGAGTTTGTGAGGTAAATAATAATGGCTGCAGCCACCAAATGCCAAGCTTTCAGTATGCACAGCACCCTTGCTGTCCGTGGGAGTCTTGCTGATGATCCACCATAGCTGAGAAGGGATTCGAATCCAGGCAGGATGGACTCCAGAGTCTGACTCCTCAACTCCTCAAGAACCAAGTGCCAGAAGGAAGACCAGAGGGAGGAAGAAAGACAGAGCAGAAAACAGAAAGTCGAGAAGGAAGGAGGAGCGAGGGCAAGTCCCAGGCAGGCCATTAGGGAGTAGTGAGCAGGATTCTAGTGGGTGGGTCCAGAAGACTGTTGGGACGAAAGTCTGGGTGGAAAGGATGAGGAAGAGGGAGGACCCTGGACCTGCGGGGACATCTGGGAGGGGCATGAGCGGTTGAGCAGAGCGGACGAGGACAGCAGGGTGGCGGATGAGCAGAGTCCTACCCGGGTCTGCTTCCTCTGGGAATTGAGGAGCTGGTAGCACAGGGGTGGAGACTGGCTGGGCAGGTGGAAGACAGACCTGGCGAGGAGCGTGCCTGGATTCATGTCACAGGATACTAGGTGGACTAGAGGGTCAGCTGAGGACTGGAGTCCAGGGACTAGCAGATAATATCCTCATGCAGGCCTTGACGGTCTTGGAGTCTGTGATCGACATGCCCAGGGTCTTTGTGTGAAGATAATTAAAGAGAATTGCCCAGGAGACCCACGTGGGGTGGGATGCTCACCAAGGAAGGGTTCGTGGACAGGAAGGACAGGAGGGTTGACAGAGAAGGGACCAAGTGAGACCTGAGGGCAGGTTTCACCAGGGAAGCCCTGAGAGGGGGACGGCAGGGGAGGCTGCAGCAGCAGGACGCTGAACAGGCCAGTGGGCAGGGCTGAGGCTGCGGTCCTCAGCTCCACGTCCTGTCCAGAGCCCAGGGTCCCCCGTCTTCCGCCGTCCTCCTCAGAGGCACGGCTTCATGTCAGGGAGGGGCCCAGTTAGCCATGGGGAGAAACACCAGCCACCCCAGGGCTGCTTAGCAGTGTTCACGTTTAATTACTTCATTTCATTGGGAATGAATCTCTTGTCTGAAATACATTGTCCCCATGTTCATATACTTTAAATATTTAACTTTAGATAGGTGAGCTCTTATGACCTCCTACATCAACTGTGATCTCACTCCTCCCAGCTTCTGTTTAATTGTCTGTAAAACAAAGACTGTAATCATACCCTCATCCTGGCGATAGCAGCAGGATAAACTTAGACTATATTTGCTAAGAAGATTCAGTTGATAACTCAAGTGTTGATATCAGGGTGAATTAGCTGCATATCAATAGTACTTTCATTTTCCTGACTATTTAAATTGGCACCATAATGGAACAGTTTCCTTAACTAAGATATAGCTGTGAAATAATGTGATCCTTGATGCTTTCTTACTAATTAGAGTAGCATGTAATATTTCCAGTTATTCAAATAAAGTAATATTGCCTTAGCACTTCCCACCACACAACGGCTAAATTGACTTGTCTCAAAGTTGAATGAAATACAACTTCGATCTGTACTTACACACATGGGAACTGTTCTGAGCCCTTCTTGGTTCACAGGAGATCTCCTCTTGGGAAGATTCTTGGCAGTGACCTTGGGCTGGGAGCATCTCTGTGGGACCAGACATGACTGAGTGGAAACAAGGCTTCAGAAGGCAGAGGAGAGGCGAGAATGGACGGAGGCTCTCGCCCACGTCTCAAGGGGAGTAGAGGACATTGAGGGCGAGGAGGTGAGGATGGGGAGATGGAGATGGAACCAGAGGGGTGCAGGGAACTGGGGACCCTTTCCAGAGACCCCCAGTGTCCTCAGTGAAGTCACCGGTGGGGTGATGGCCGCAGGATGAACATCAGGGTACTGAGAGCTAAGCTAGACATGGAGGCCAAGCACTAGCTAGAGAAACCACATTCACAGAGACAGGAGGAGTGGGAGGAAACCAGGGCTGGGGCTGGAAGACGCAGATCTACTGCTCTGTGGTGTGGAGTTTCGGTTCTGCAAGACCAAAGAGTCCTGGGGATGGTGGTGGGGGTTGCCCACAGTGTGAATGGACTCAACACCACTCAGCTGTACACCCCAAACGGCTAAGCTGGTAAATGTTTAGGTGTCATGCATTTTACCACAATTAAATTAAAAATAAACGATGTGTCAGGGTAATCGGTCACCAAGATAGTCTCCAAGGGTCTTTCCCTTCAGAGGCAAATAGCTGGGAAGGAAGGAAGGAAGGAAGGAAGGAAGGAAGGAAGGGAGGGAGGGAGGGAGGGAGGGAGGGAGGGAGGAAGGAAGGAAGGGAGGGAGGGAGGGAGGGAGGGAGGGAGGGAGGGAGGGAGGGAGGGAGGGAGGGAGGGAGGGAGGGAAAGAGAAGAGAAGGCATGGGAGGCTGAGGCAGGAGGATTACAAGTTCAAGACCAGGTTCAGGAACTCCATGAGGCCCTAAGCAATCTAACAAGACCCTGTCTCAAAATTAAAAAGAAAAGAAAAGAAAAAGAAAAAAGGTCTAGGGATGTAGCTTCATGGTAAATCCTCTGGGTTCTGCCCCCAGTTTCCATTCCCAATGAGTAAATCAATAGAGGGTCTCTTAGAACTTGGATGAAAATCCAACTGGCTCTGGATGTTTCTTTGTTGGAAGGCTTTTAATTGTTGCTTCCATCTCACGGCTTGATATTGGTCTCTTAGGTTTGCTATACCTGCATGGTTAAATTTGGTGAGGTCATATGTTTCTATGAATTTTCAATCTTCTGTATTTTCCAGTTTATTGGAGTCTAAACTTTCAAAGTAATTCCCAGTGACCCTCCGGACTTCAGACTGCTATAGTTCCTCTTAGAACTGCCTTCATACTGTCTCAGGGATTTGATTAGTTGTATTTCCATTTTCATTTTTTCTAAGAATTTTTACTTTACCCCTAATTTCTTCTATGATCAATCCCTCATTTAAAAATGCATTATTTAATCTTCATGGGTTAAAATGATGTCTGTATTTTGTCTTGTCATTGATTTCTAATTCCATTCCATTCTGATCTGATCGGATGCAAGAAATTATTTACTTTTTGTATTTGATAAGACTTGTGTCTAAAATATAGTCTATTTAAGAGAAGAATTACAAATATTGAGAGGAAAGCATATTCAATTGTTGATGGATGAAATATTCTATAGATATCTGTTAGGTCCATTTGATTAATAGTACTTTTTTGTTCTGCAGAGGGTTTGCTTAGTCTATGTCTGGATGATTTACATATTGTTGAGAGAAGTGTGTTGAAATCACCCTGTATTATTGTATTGTGGTCTATTTGATCCTTTATATTGAACAGGGTATGTTTTATGTATGTAGATGAACTTGCATTTAGGGTATACATATTTATAATCATTACACCTTATTTTTGTATGATTCTTTTAACCAGCATGAAGTAATATTCTTTTCCTATTCTGGATAATTTTAATTTTGGTACAAAATCTACTTGGTCTGATATGAGAGTAGCTATCCCAGCTTGCTTTTGTTCTCTCTTTGTATGGTATAGCTTTTTCCACCCTTTTACCCTCAGTCTATGAATATCTTTGCTGTAAGGTGAGTCTCCTGTAAACAGCATATGGTGCTCCTGTGTAAGCCCCTTTATGAGGAATGGTGTTTTGTGGGCATGAGATTCCCCACCAGCTGCCTGGGTTTATCCTCGGGAAATGCCTTCTGTGAATCCGTGCATCTGGATGAGAACCGAGTGAACTGGCAACTCTGAGACTTCTAGCTGTGGACTCTCCTTGAGGTGCTGGATCCTGGATCTGAGCTCCCACTGCTGGGAGCTGTGAATCCCTGAGTGTCTGCTCACCTTCGCAGCCACTTGCATGTAGAATGTTATCTAAGCACTTGGTGGATCTCTGCAACTCTGGGGCCTGAGGGTGCAGGCTCTCGGTGGGACATCTAGGGCACAGGGCCTTCAATCAGGCTGCTGCAGATCATGGTGACAGAGGTAAGGTAGCTATGGTTGCCTGAGCTCAGGGTCAGCTGTGTTTTCACTGCTTCATTTCTGGGCTATGGAGGAATTGAGCGTGGCTACCCAGATCTGTTTCACCATCTTCCTCAATGGGTCATAAATATTTTTAATAGCATCTAGGAAACTGTAAGCCAAACCTACGTGAACCCTGACATGATGCAGTTATTTCACCCTGACATGCATGAAGTGAGTCCTTTCTGAAACATGGCAACAGCAAAGGGGTTCAGATTTGAGACCCCTGGGGAGGAGGTAAAGTGCAAGAGTCACTGGGCACAGGGTGCATGCACGCTGAGGAGCTCTGGATTTGGATGTTCTCCTTGTCTCTTACTAGCTGTGAGATGATAGGCCAGTGAACACCACGGAACATTTATTTGCTTCCTCATCTCTGAAATCTGGGGCTAATTGTGTATTCATGTAGAGTTGGGGAAAGCAAAAGAGGTTGCCATGAAAGTTAGTATGAACGTCCTATTCATGTGCTGCTAATGCAAAAATAAAATAAGCGATTGTTCTCATTATTGCTGTGCAAGGGGTAGCCATTCCTTCTAAAGCCCAAAGCTCCTGTGGACTCTATCGTATCCATGTAGATGTGATTGTAGAGGAGAGTTTTCTCCTGAAAATGTTTTTGGAAAAATGTGTCATTTGTGCCAAAAGTAGTGGCATGATTCAATCCTTTTACTATTAAAGGCAGAAAGCTCGACTCTATAATGCTACTGGAGCCGTGCAGCAAGTCCTCTGAGAGGCCCCCTTGCATGTTCTATTTACTTCTCTCAAGTTTTGTGAGTCCAATTGACCTCATGAGGTCTTAAATCACTTTTTCCCTATTTTCTTAGGGTATCAAGAAGGCAGGGCCTGGACCCACCTGTGCACAGAGGGGCCTGCAGCAAGAGTTCTCTAGGTAAGTGGTGATGTTTCCATTACTGCCCAGCCGGCCAGACCTTAATTAAGAGTGATCTCAATTACAAGTGGGGACAGAGGGTAAAATTCCCTTAATAGAATAAACCGACTGATGCACGGCTTCTGGACCCTGTGGAGAGCTCTCTTTCCATGAGGTCAAAATTGAAAGCTGGTTGTAATATCTTCTTTAATGAGGAGAACTCATTGCTGGCCTGGTAATTAAAGAAATGGCACGATTGCTGAAATTGAGAGGACCATCCCGCAGTCCCGGCCAGGACTGAGTGACCGGTGCTCCTGCCGGAGAACTTATTAGAATAGATGAGGGCAAAATCTCCCGGAGGTGGGAGCGACGGGCAGAAGCCGAAGGCTTTAGGGAGTGCGGCTTCTGAACAGAGAGGAGCGAGTTCCCGATGACGCTGCCTCATTAGAGTCCCTGGGCAGGGGAGACCTGGGTGCGTGTCTGCATGCCTGCAGGCAGGTCTCTGGTCTCCGTGGGGCCCGGCTTTTACCTGCCTCCATTTGGTGCCCGTGCTGATCATCCATTCAAAGAGTGTTGACCAGGCGCCCACTGTGTGCCATGGAGACCACGCATGGGACTGGAGAAAACCCAACATGCAGAATGACTGGGGGACAGAGGGGCCGTGCTGGCCTTTCAGGAGAGGTGACGCTGAGCTGAGTGTGAACCAGCGAGGGCAGGCAGACTCCACCCGCAGGCAAGGCTGGGTGCTGGCAGCGTCGGGCAGGAAGGGCTGACCCGGGCTGCTGGGTGGGGGCTGAGTGTGCTGATGGCCCCTGAAGTCGCCAAGCCTGGGGGGAGACCGAGGAGCTTGCCCTGCCCCGCGTGCTACACCTTGGCCTGGACCCTCGAGCTCTACGTGGGTTTCTGGGGAGGAAGACTCTGCAGTCGCTTCCCTTCATCGCCGTCTGTAACCTGGGCACTTGGCAGCGTTTTCTCGCCCTCTGCTCCTTCCCGACAGGAGCCAGCCCAAGACCTCCCAGGTGCTGCCCAGCCCAGCAGAGCTGGCACGGGAGTGACCCCAGGGCCCAGGGCTTGCGCACGGGTGCTGCTGGCTAAATATGGCCTGGACATGCATTTTTTTTCTAAAATGTTTTCTTCATTTTGACTCAGTATGTGTGGGAAGGGAGAGGGATGTGACATAGAAACTCAACAAATCAGATCATCCCACTACAAAGCCTCACGCCATGCTTCATGTGCAGGTGGGAAACAGAGATGGGGTGTTGGGGGAGGCATCTGTTGGAGGCCGTGTACTTGAAGCCCTGTGCTTGAAAAAAAAATCAATCATGTGAAGATTCAGGGCCCTAAGCAAAGATTTTGGTAAAGTGTCAAATAGTAAACATGGCTGGCTTTGCTGGCCACCCAGTCTGTCAGAATGACACTGTGGTATGAAGGCTGCCATAGACCATCCTTCACTGGAGAGTGTGGATTGGTCCAAATAAAACTTTATTTACAAAAGCAGTCAGTTGGACACATTTTTCCCAGGTAGGTCATAGGTGGCTGAACTTTGATCTCAGGAAAAAGACACCTAGAGAGAGGACCAGGAAGTGCAAAGGCCCTGAGGTACAAATGGATTTGCAAGTGTATGTTGCAGAAAGAAGGGCCCGTAGGTCAGGAGTCAGTGATGGAGTGTGGCCTGGGAGCAGGTGCTCAGGGGTCCCTTAGATGGGTAGCACTGGGAGGGAGAAAGGCAGAACAGTAGCTAAGATTCCTAAATTGATTCTGATGCATGCAGGATCCTGCATTTTTTAAAAGCTTTGTTGACCTGCCACAACACTCATAAATATCTATGAACTACTCATCCCGGACTCAAAGCTGGTTTTTTTGTGCATATCATCAAATCTGATCCCTTCTAAACAGCTCCAGGTAAGCATCCTCAATGTCTGAAGTGAAAGAAAGACCTAGTCCTTGTCTGGATTTTAGTGGAAAAAAGAAAATATGATTGAAGCAGAAAGTGTCTCACATGATGAAGGAAGCAATATGTCTTGTGGAAGGACAGCACCTTGTTAGTCCATGAGAGTCCCTACGATTCTCTGAAAAGTACTGAGCTGTTTGGGATATGTTACGGTTCTTTCCAGATGTTTTGGTCTGGAATATTCCAACTTGAGATCAAGGTTTCTGATAGTGTGAAAGTGCTACTTACTACGATGCTTTTATCTCCATAGACAAGGGCGAGGAACATCAGGCAGAACCCTGATCACAAAGCCCAGCGTTTCCCCAACCGGGGGAACACGTGGCTGTGAATATGGCATCTGAAACCCTGTATTAGATAGTGAGGACGCTGTTCTTTGATTATTTTGATTACACTCTGCGAACAATCTGTTTCATACGGCCGTATTTTTGACATTGGTTCCTCTGCCGTTTTCCAAAGAGAGGGTGACCCCGAGGTCAGAGCAGCAGCCACGCCTCCCAGTCCCGTCCCTGTGGACCCTGCTCTTTCCTCCCCTCCCTCCCCTGCTTCTTCATCCTGCCCTCTGCCCTCTGCCCTCTGCCCTGGGAGGCCGACCAGAAGGCACTACAGGGGGCTTGCAGACTCTGCTTCCTTGGGGCTCTCAACCCACAGGTGGACGAGGCAGGGAGGGCGCGTGGCCAGAGATCACTCCCTGACTTCTCTGGGGAAGTCCCCTGGAGGCAGGCGTGGCTGCTCTGCCCCACGTTCCCAGAAGCTCTCCCTCCCTCAGTCCCGTGGGCCTTGCGAGGCATCGTGCACACAGAGTCCAGGCCTGGGTGACTTGTAAGTCTATCCCTCTTACGGTTTAGCTGTGAGGTGTCCCCCAGAAGCTCACGTGGGGGGCAATGGGAGAAAGTTCAGAGGTGAAGTGACTGGGTTACGAGAGGCGTCACCTAGCTAGTGCATCAACACCTGGATTACCTGGGTGGTAGCTCTAGGCAGGTGGGGTGTGGTGGGAGGAGGCGGGTCACTGGGGGTGTGCCTTTGGGGTGCAGCCTTGTCCCTGGTGAGCACAGCCTCTCTCAGCTTGCTGGTGCCACCTCCTCTGCCTCACCTGGGGCCCAGCAATGGAGCTGACCATCTAGGGACAGAGACCTCGCGAGTCCCAGATAAACGTTTCCTCCTCTAAAACTATTCCTATCAGGTCTTTTGGTCGTAGTGAAAAAAGCTGAGTAAAACAACCCCCTCACACTGACCTTCTTTTAATGTTCCCTTTCTTCCTGATGGAAACTGAAAAACACACCAGGGCATGTCCATGTATGTCACTTGGATACGAACAGCCACCACCCAGAAGTTCACTCAAAAATAACCATTAAGGTTTCAAAGTGATCTTTCAATATCAGTATCAAAACAGTAATACAAGCATTGTATTACTGACTTTGTCCAGCTGAGGGTTTTTTTGTTGTTGTTGTTGGTGGTGGTGGTGGTGTTTTTGTTTTGGGATGTGATTTTATATTTCACGGAAGCAGAGAAGGGAAGAAATGTGTTCTGGGTCACTTAGAAAATAAATGGTTAGGTCAACCGTCATGTTAGAACCCAAATCTCCATGAGTGTGTGGCCAAGACTATCTTTATTATATGATGCAGCTCATTCCCTGCATTTATGACGTGGGCTGAACAATACACAATATTGCCAAATGAGAGATGGTAAGTTCTGCCTGTCAGCTGTCCTACAGTCTCCTCCTTCGTGGCTTCTCAAAGTTGCACCGAGTCCAGTCATCTCAGATGGCTTAAACCAACGGCTCCTGCATCGTCCAGAAAACACATACCACAAACACCTGCCCAGCACAAATTTCAGTCCACTTCCTGGGTACAGTTGAGTGGACACAGAGAAGCTGGCTAACCTGACTGACACTTCATGGGAACACAGGCAAAATCCAGAAGTCAGGCAGCCCCAGGGGACAAGAAGACAACCAGGAGCTGTGAGCTTCCATGGAAGGGAATCCAAGGGTGATGTGGGACAGAGGTGGCGCTGTACAGTGGCTTTCTGGGAGAGGGTGAGTTGTGGCGTCTGAGACCTTCAACCCCCTAAGGAAACTGCCAGTGTAAGCTTCATTTTTACTTTTATAAGATAAAAATCAAACAAACAAACAAAGCTTCTTCCGTAGAAAGTGCAGAGTTTACCTGTGGTCTGGATCCACCACACTGGCAGAAAAAATTTAAATTAGTTCCTGAAATTCAAAACTGGGAGTCCTCATAGGAACATCTAGATTTGTATGCTCTCTTGAAATGGTTTTATCTGGTACTTTTGAACCTGGATTCTGACTTAGCGTGCGTGGCGGGGACCAGATGTTAATCCTCCTAATTCCATGTGCATCGCCTGGTCAGGTTGGTTTTCCTTCCTCTGGTGCTTCGTTTTTGGGCTTTGGGTCTGGACGCTCCACACATTTCCATCTGGAGTATCCACAGGGAGGGGGAGATTGAAACTGCTTGTTCCTGGTGCTGGGTCCCTCGAATTCTCAGAGCTCAGACCCAGAATCTGGTGGAGGCCCGGAGGCAGGGAAGGGTCAGCTCCTCTGGGAGCTGGTCTCAGTGAGCCCTTCTAAGCCCTGGTTGGTGGTGTCCTGTCAATCAGTGCTTTTTAGGAACTCTACTGCCTAGAATTTCTTCACTTTACTTAATAACCGTCTTTGTGTCTGCCGCCTGAGTGAACTGAACACAATTTCTTTTTATATCTGTCAAGCTAATCCATGTGCTGTCTCTTGCATTTTGAGTCAAAACAAATATATACATATATTAATCTTTAATGTATGTCATGAATTTCATTATATCATGTGAGACTAAAAGAATGGCTTGATTTTGATCCCCAAGATATATTCTATGAACACTTTTTAATATCCCATTTACTCAGCAAGTTGAATAAATCTAACCTGCTTGCAACCAGGGATATTAAGCATGCTCAGATTTTTAATGCCTCTGATTCTTCCCAAATTTTGACTGAAAAAAATTTTTTTTCCAAAATAAATTTTTAGGTCACTTGCTAAAATAATCTTTTTCCTGTAAAGTTCATTACAGAAGAGTTTTAATTTGTTTCATGTCATGAAACAATTGCCTACCTTTAAAAAATACCAAGAGTGTTTCCACAATTGTTTAAGGGATGGAAATCAGAAATTACGATTAGAATTTTTTGCTTCTAAAGTATGGTTATCACATTCTGAGACAGCTACTCCCCCTACGTGATCTGCTTCATCTGCAAGTTGCTTTTTTTTGAGGAACTGAGCGTGGGAGTTCAAGTGCAGGGGCAGCCTGTGGATTTCTCGCCATTAGCTCGAGCACAGATCGAGTGCTCTGCTCAGGCAGATGTGACCCTCCAGGGTTTTGCATGCACACGTGTTCCCTGGGCCTCTGGTTTCCATTGCTTTTGCTCTAAATGGCACCAGAAGGCAGCCTGTGAGCAGGCAGAGGGGACTGCAGATGGTTAACAGCACAGGGTCCCTCGCAGGGCACCCTGGTTGGCATCTAGCACAAAAGCAAACAGTAGGACAAAAACTAAACACACCAGCAAACTATTGAATATCCGTGCCCAAGATGTGGTGACAATGAGCTAGGACATGAGCTGCTTCCCCTGGCCATCACGTGGCAAGTTGGGAGCTGTGACTCCCTCCGTCATCCAGCAGCTTGGGACTGTCATAGCACATATCGCCAGCCCAGGATGAGATCAAAATTCAAAAATTTGCAAGTACATTTTGTGCTACATGCATGTGATTTTGGCACCATGTTGTAGTGGGGAATTTGCAAGTTGAACCACCCTAAGTCCCCGGAATCTGTACATTGCAACATCTTCTCTGTGACCCAGGCCGGAGTCTGAGCTTGTCAGCTTTCTCAGCGAGCAGCCCTTACACCTTCCGTGCCCACAGCTACGCGTCTTCATTAGAGGCTGCTCCCTTCCACCCGCACAAGGGGCTCCTTAGACAGACGAACGCGCTTTCCCCTCCAAGGGTGGTGGAAGTCTGATTTCTATTTGCTGAGGTACAGTTTACCCCAGGGAAGAACTGGGACGTGTCAGAACACAGAAACAACAGCCTTCTGCAGCAATCGGCCTTATCAAAACGTCACAGTCCTTAATGCTTTGACAAACGGGAAGTGAGCCCAAAGGAATTAATTGCTTCTGTTAAAGCACAGAGAGCCAATCCTTTCTTCCAAAGTTAGTCTTCAAAATGGGGGAAAGCAGCAGCATTTTATAAACAAAATCTAATCTGCAGTCGCCCACCTGGAAGTGCAGACTCCCGTTGGGTTTCTTATAATGATCAGATCCTAATAATGGCGCAGCACAGGAGAGGAGTTATAATTAGAAGTACAGTTACCCAGGAACGCAATCCTCTGAGCTGGATGATTCTGCAAGACTTTGTTGCCAAATATTTTCACACCTGCAGTAGAAAAACTTAATTAAAGGCCCTTATGTAAATGGAAGTGAATTGTGTGCTAATTGGAGTTTCATGTTCTGGGGTTTTCCTTTTTGGAACTCAGGTAGCGCAGAATTCTAGCTAATCCACAGTCAACAGCACATAAATATTGTGCATTCATGCAGAGATCTCTCTCTCTGAAGCCTTTTCCAGTCTCTGTCCTGATCTGTGTCTCCACTAAACATGCCTGCACTGTGTCTCCCCCAGATGTGATTGATCCATGTTCTTGGGTGATGTTTCTTGGGAAACATATATTAATGGTGTATGTCTTCAATTCACCTTGTGCTGCTGCATTATATAGCGGGTGTTTCCTGGTTTTCTTTGCTCAGACTATGCTCTGGAAATCTCTCAGGGGTGCTATTGGCATGTCTAGTTCCTAGCCATTGTGATTCTCAACCAATGGAGCTCTGTCTCACTGCCCCATTCCTAAACACACATCAGGAGAATTTCTGCATCCACTAATTCAAGTAATTTCTCAACCCTGCATTTGGGTGAATTTCATTACCCCAAACGTAGCTTTTGTGCAGACAGACATTATGTTTGCCTAGCTGTTTTTAAAATGATATTTCAATACATTACAACAAAACTTCAAAGCTCATGTTTTCCCTAAACTTAAGTTCAACTTACAAACCTTAGTATTACATCTGCGAAGCTGATAAAATTTGCAATTTAAACTAACTTAAATCTCTTAATGTCACGTGCCACATAACTGTGTGCTGGTGAATGGCGGCCACAGAGGCCCTTGTGGCTGGGTCACCTACTGACACAGGACCCTTTCTAGTTTGTAAAAATATATTCTATGTGACAAAGCCACCCTAATACACCGTTCTCAGAATGTGTCCCCATCATCCACTGCTCAAGACAACGTTTTAAACTGCATGATACACTTAATGTTTTCACTCGTTTCAAAGTTATTAAATTGCTCATGAAGAAGAAAACAGTCTGAGTCCTGAAATGACCTTAGTCGGTGTTGAGTGTTAAACTTTGAAGCAGGGTGAGCTCCGGTCCTGCTAGACGTGCTGCTGCTGTTGGAGCTGGAGACCAGGGCGCGGAGTGGACAAGCCAGCCACGGAGAGGCCAGGGCCACGTGGCCTCCCCCATGCCTGGAGGAGAACCAGAAGGATCGGGTGGGAGTCCCGAGGAGACCAGTGCTTGCCGCAGGCTGGGGGAGACCCGAGGGCCAGACGGGGAAGGGTGGGCAACGGGTGCAAGTCACCCGCGGTTGGGGGGAATCAGACCTCAATGCGCAGCAGGGTGGCCCCAGAGGAGGACAGCGCATGCGTGTCATGAAAAGCTGTGAGAGAGCTCTCAGAGGAAGCTCCAGGAGACGGGTGCTGCTCAGATGCGAGCAGAGCACAAGGCCTGCCTCGGCGGAAACCCCACGCCACCCCAGGGATCCGCGCGATGCTCGCCTGTCCATTACAGTCTTTTAAATAAACTGAATCACCTGACAGAAACAAACACACAGACGACAGTGTGCTGACATCATTTGAGAGTTAGATGTCCTTTAAAGTCTTCCATCTGAAATTCACTCTGACCTCATTTGCTGAATCCTGCGCTTTCATGGAGACAGCAAGGCTAAAATGTTGCCTCAATGGGCAAAATCTTAAAATTTCAAATATTTGAAGACAGCATGCACTGAATTTACCCCTCTAACAACACTCAAGTACTAAGAGAGGGCCGATTTGCTCTGTGTCTTTTTCACTGGTGCATCGTAACTACGCGAAGCTGGGACTCCCTGTGCCGTATCTGTACGTGCACGTGACGGAATTGGAGCAATTTTCTCTCAGCACATTCTCTGTCCCTCTAGTCCTTCCTCCCCAGATCTGCTTCCTCTACTCTACTGATCTCCCCCCAACTATTGTTCCTGTTATTTAAATTAGTGTGTTATAATCACATGTTTATTACACTCTATGTATGTATAAGTGGCTCATCGTGGTGAATTCATATGTGAGCTTAGCATGGTTTTTGGCAGATTTCAGTCCCAGCTCATTCCCATGTCCTTTGCTCCGCCAACCCTCTCAATCCTGTTCCTATCTTGTATTGCTTTCCTGCCTATTTATGTGAGATCACCCTCTGACATACAGTTTTTAAAATCATTCTCTTTTTTCTCTCTCTCACTCACTCTCTAGCTTCTGCAAGAGAAAAACATTCAACCTTTGACTTTCCGAGATGGGTATAATACACAAAACATAATGTTCTCAATTTACATCCATTTACCAGCAAATGACATAATTTCATTCGTTTTACGGCTGAATGAAACTTCATTGTGTATATACACCACATTTTCTTTATCCATTCATCTGTTGATGGGCACCAGGGCCAGTTCCATAACTTGGCTATTGTGAATTGCACTGCTATAAATATTGATGCGACTGAGTCTCTACAAGGTTCTAACTTTAGTTCTTTTGGATAAATACCATGAAGTGGGATAGCTGGGTCATATGGTTGTTCCATTTCTAGCTTTTTGAGAAATCTCCATACTGCTTTCCAAAGTGGTTTTACTCCTCTGCAGTCCCACCCACAAAATTTGAGCGCACCTTTCCCCCCATCCTTCCCAAAATTTATTGGAATTTGCATTCTCAAAGATTGCCATTATAACTGCAGTGAGATGAAATCTCAATTTAGTTTTGATTTTCTGTTCTCTGATTGTTAGGAATTTTGAATATGTTTTTCATGTACTTAGTAGAGAACTTTCTGCTCGGTTCTTTTGTACATGTATTGATTGGGTAACGTTTCAGTATTAAGCTTTTCGCGTTCTTCTGCACTCTGAAGATCAATTCCTTGTTGGAGGAGCAGCAGAGAAACATCTCTCTTCAAGCCTTTGTTTCCTTTGCTGTGCAGAAGCCTTTTGGTTTGATACTGTCCCACTTACTGTTTCTTGGTTTCATTTCTTGAGTTTTAGGAGTCTGCTTAAGGAAGTCAGTGCTTGCACCAATATGTTGGTGTGTTGATCTCATGTTGATCTCTTCTAGCGTTTTCAGAGTTTCTGGTCTTTGATTCCTAGGTTTTTGGTCTCTTTGAGTTGACTTTGGTGCAGGACAAGAGGTCGGGATCTAGATTAATTCTTCTATATCTGGATGTTCATTTTCCAAGAGCCATTTGTTAAAAAGGCTGTCTTTTCTCCAACATATGTTTTTGGCAACCTTGTCATGCAATAGGTGAGTGTATTTATGTGGGCTTCTTTCTGCATCTTCTATTCTACGTCACTGGACCTCATGTCTGTTTTTATGTTAGACCCTGCAGTTTTTGTTGCTCCAGCTCTGTAGCATAATTTGAGATCAGGTATTGTTTCGCCTCTAGCCTCTTTCCTCTAGCTCAAGATTCCTTTGATTACTCTGTGTCTTTAATTCTTTTACATGAGTTTTAGGATTTTTTTCCTACTTCCATTAAGAAAATCATTGATATTTTGATGGGCTTTGCATTGAGTCTGTAGATTGCTTTTGGTAATGTGACCATTTTGACAATATTGATTCTGTCTATCCGGGAACAAGGGAAGTCTTTTTATCTTGTGGGGTCTATAATTTCTTTCTTCAGTGTTCTATAATTTTCGTTATAAAGGTCTCTTGCCTTCTTAGTCGGGGGTCATTCCCAATTATTGAAGCTCTTCTGAATGGAAAAATTTGATTTCTTTCTCAGCAGACTCATTATTGGACTACTGCAAAGCTATTCATTTTCAAGTGTTGATCTTATAATCTGCAACTGGCTCCTTAGAATGAATTTGTGGGTATTCCCTCCCTTTCTATTTCATGGAATAATTTGAAGAAGATTGATATTAGTTCTTCTTTAAAGTTCTGAAACTCAGCTGAAACTTCATCTGAACTTCAGCTTTCCTTTTTGGAAGGATTTACATTTTTGCTTCCATCTCATTGCTTCATATTGATCTGTTTAGGTTTTATCTATCCTCTTGCTTCCATTTGTGTATATCATAAGTGTCTAGATATCTGTCAATACCTTCTATATTTTCCAGTTTATTATAATATAATTTTTCAAATTTGTCCTTAATGATCCTCTAGATTTCAAAAATGTCTAGGGTGATAGCTCCTTTTTCATCCCTAATTTTATAATTTTGGGTCTTTTCTCTCTTTCTTTGGTGAGTTTGGCTAGGGGTTTATCAACCTTGTTTATCTTTTCAAAGAATCAATTCTTCGTTGCACTGACACTTTGTATTTTTTGTCCTCAAGGTAATTAATTTCAGCTCTGATCTTAATTATTTCATGTCTTCTATGTGTTGTAATAAATTTGTCCCTGCTTTGCTATGGCCTTGAGATGGAGCATTAGATTAGTTATTTGGATATTTCTGTCTCTTTAATGTAGGCAATTGATGCTATCGATTTTCCCTCTAGAACCACATTTACAGTGTCCCAGATATTTTGATATGTGGTATAGCTATTCTTATTTGATCCCAGAAATTTTGGAATTTCTCTCTCATTTCTTCTATGATTCATTCCTTGTTTAAAGGAATGTTATTTTATCTCCTTTTGTTTATGTGGTTTCTATAATTTTTCTTGCTGTTGATTTCTACTTTCATTCCATAATGTTCTGATAAGGTGCATGGGATTACATTTTGTTGTTGTTTGATTTCGTTTGTTTTGTGACATAGAATTTGGTCTATTTTGGAAAAATTTCCATGAGCTGCTGAGAAGAAAGTGAATTCAGCTCTTGTTGAATGAAATTTTTAATAGATGTCAGACTCATTTGACTTATACTATTATTAAAGTCATAACTGTCTTTACTAATTTTATGTATAGAAAACCTGTCTAGTGGTGAAAGAGTACTTTGAAATCAATAAGTACTATTGTTTTGAGGTCTCTCTGGACCTTTATGTTAATAAGTGTTTTTATATGTGGTTAGATGCACTGACATTTGGGGAATAAATATTTAGTATTGTTATATCTTCTTGTTGAATTGTTCCATTTACCATGATACGGACGTTACTGTATGCAGATTTTTCATTGAAATCTGCTTTTTCAGATATGAGAATACCTGCTTCTGTCTTTTTTTGTACTTCATTCACATATAATATCTTTTCCATCCTTTTACATTCAGTCTATGGTTGTCTTTGCCTATGAGATAACTTTGTTGCAAACAGCACATAAGTGAGTCTTGTTTTTCTATCTGTTTTTTAATCTTTGTCTTTAAATTGGAGCATTGAGACAATTCACACTCAGAGTTATTATGAAGAAATGCTTGCTGTCTTTTATTGATTTTGATTTGTTTTATATATTTAATTCCATCTTAATTTTTCTTTACTTAATTGCCGTCCTAAAGAGCTCCATCCATTTGACAGCTCTGGGATTTGTTTGAGTTCCTCCTTGTGTAATATTTCTTTAAGTATTTTCAGTATTGCTGACTTAGTATTTGTTTATCCATATTGTAGAAAGTTTTTATTACTTCTTAGATTCTGAAATATAGCTTTGCTAGTGATAGTGCTCTTGGCTGGCAAATGTTTCCTTTCAGAGCTTGGGTTATCTAATATCAAGCTCTCCTGGATTTTAGAGTCTGAGCTGAGAGATCAGAAGTAAGCCTTATTGACTTTAACTCCAAATATGTTATGACATTTTTCTCCTAAAGTTTTTAATATTCTATTCTTATTCTATATGTTAGACATTTTGAGTATGATGTATCCTGGAGAGATTTTTTGTTTTTGATCTTGTCTGTTTAGGGTTCTATATGCATCTTGTATTTGAATGTATACCTCATTCCAAAGGTTAAGAAAACATTTTTTGATATTATTTCACTGAAAAGTTTCTTAGTGCTATTATCCTCTGTCTCCATGCCCTCTTTTATCCAAATGATGCAATTTTTTTCTCTTGATGTTGTCCAAGAATTTCCTGTATATTCTCATTGTGGTCCTCCCCCACCCCCTTTATTGCACAGGAGTGTTCAAGTTCATATACCTATATCTGAGTCCTAAAGTTCTGTCTTCAAGGATTGAAACTCTATTTTCTATGTAATTTAATCTGTTGGTGATATTTTCAAGTGGATTTTGTATTTGATTCATTGTCTTTTATTCTAAAAGTTCTGACTGTTTTCCTTTCAGAATCTCTCTTTATTGAAGTAGTCCTTCACTTACTGTGTTGCTCTCAATTAATTTCTCAGAACTTTGAAACATTAAACATTTTACCAATTAATCTTTATAGACTTTCTCTAGAATTTCATCCACTTTCATATTGAAGGGTTCCTTTGTTTAGTGATTGTAAGTATTGGGTGATGATATATTTGCTTGTTCTGTCATATTTTCATAGATCTTCAGCATGTACATGTATTGACATGATTCCTCCTTCTATTTGATGAGTGTGCCCTTTGGTGTACAACTATCTCTTTTATAGTAAGTACGGTGTTGCTGTTGTATCATAGCTTCAACACCTAGTCTTGGCATAGTCTCAGTGTTAATTTCAATCTTCAATGCCACTTAATTTGTTGCTGTAAAGAACTGCTGAATTAATTCATTCTTGGAGAGGTTTTGTGACACTATGGATTCCTCTAAACCATTTTCTTAGAAACTCCTTCTGGTTTTGCTATATGAGTAGATTCCAGGAATGGGACTGGAGGTCCCCTTCTAGCCATTTCTACTTGGGGACTGTTCATTGGTTAGGGGAGTCTGTCTCCCCTATTCTATTAGTTATAGTATTGTTGGAGCTTTGGTGGAGCTAGTTTTTTTTTTTTTTTTTTTTTTTTTCTGAATTGAGGTTTACTGTCATTTGGATGAGTTTGGGGTATATCTCAGCACCAGAGTCTCTACCCTATGAACGTGTAGTATCCTAATGGATTCTCAGAGCTTTTAGAGAAAGAGGAAGTGTGCAATAGCAACAGTAGTCGAAACCCATATACAGAACTAAAATAAACACCTGATGTCTCATATGACATGTATGATACTAATATACACATAGAAATTGTGAGGTCAGTATATAACTTCAGTACCAACAATAAATAGCTGGGAATTAGAGCCAGCATTAAAGTAAACATCAGGTGTTAACTACACCATCCACAGAAGTAATAACCGCAAACATATGAATGACGGGACACAGTAATTAGGTAAAGTAAATAGCCATAAAATATAGTAAAATTACACACTGCATGAAAAAAATGGAGTAAGAAGGCAAAGATGTTTAAAATATTCAAGAAGTGAGGAGAGAGAAAGAAAAGTAGAGGAAGCAGGTGCAGCAGGAAGCAGGTAAAGAAGGAAGATTACAAAACAAAAGTAAAAAAATCAAGTGAGAGAAAAGATGAGGAAACAAGATAATTTTACTATTAGATGGGTAAGGAAGGAGAAAAGGAGTAATAATAAGAAAAATAAGGTAAAAACAAATAAGCAAAATATCAAACTAAAACCCACAAAAAATCTGTAACTCCAAAGTCAATACAAGGCTAGATAACAAACAGGTTAAAAAAATCTTGAAAATTAAGGAAAATGTAAATATCTGTATACATATCTTCTCTAACCAATCAGCACAGCAAGAAAACATACACATATAACACAAAAAACGAGAAAAAGATTTTTAAAAAATCTTAATGAAATTTGTAGAGCTTGTCTCCAGTGAGGTGATTAAAATGGTAGACAAGCCCATTTCTTCTTGGCCTGCGTACCCTTAGAACAAGGACTTGGAATTGTTAGAAACTCCTTCTTGATGTTACTCTCCCAGCTGACCTGAAGTGACCTGGAACTGAGGTGGTTATAATAGTTCTCAGGCTCCCGTCCCACTAGTATAAGGTAGGACAGACTAGGATGTACTGAAAATTGCAGTGTTCTCTGAGCTGACTAGGTTGATGCATTCCCAGAGTAGGGCTGATGCAGGGTTCTAAACAGAAAATTCCAGAAGCTGGTATTTAGTTATGACCATCCTTTGAAACTTTGTCAGGTGATGTTTACTTCAAAAAGATCAGATTCCCAACCCCTGATGCTGGTCTGATGCCCATCTCTGCTGCACATCTGGGTCTCAGGGGCTTCCTTTGAACTCCATTTGCAGGGTGGGCAATGAATTCTCCACCCGTCTCACACATGGCATCACTCATGAGCACGGTCTTCCCAGGATAAGACCTCAAGTGTAAATGTGCCCACCTCTCTCACTGCTGGATTCTCTCTGGCTGGTACCATGAACTTCCAGAAACAGAGAAAGTGAGGCTCTCTCACCTCAGTAGCCCCAGCCTGACCCTCCCGGGCACAGTCCTCTCTGTGCCTGTTTCTATCACATTTGGTGCACTCTGAACCCCATAGCAGGCATTTGTGTGGCAGTCTGGCAATACATCTTATGTCTTCCTAGGCTTCCAGGGCAAAAATTGTGGCATGACTGCTTCAAAATGCCTCTGGCCTCCCAGCTCCACTCACCTGCAAAGAGACACTGAGCACGTTTCAATCGCCATCTCTCCGTACTGTCTCCGGATGCATTAAGATCAGATTGCTTCTCTGTTCACAGGTTCTCCCATGCCAAATTTATTTACAGTGCTTTTCTCTCTTTCTGCCTGGGTTGCCCCCTCTTTTGGCTGTGAACCCTACCACCAGCTGCTGGCACTGTTGGTGGGATGCTAACATACTCTTGCTAGTTCTATTTTCAAGTTCTGAATTTCTGTGTTTCTATGTTTATTTTATTACCCCATGTCAAATTTCAGTGAATTCCCTCAGTAAGCCACCGCTCTGAGAAAGAATCCTCCTGCAGCTCCAATCTCTACCTGTGAAGCAACTGTAAAACATACCCTTCCTTCAGTCCACCATCTAAGCCTCTACATATCTCATTTTGGCACGTCCCTGTTATGAAAGGTCCACTGTTATGGTTGGAATATGAAGTATTCCCCCCGAAGTTCATGTATGAGAGAGTGAAAGAATTTTCAGAGGCAAAACGATTTGAGAACCTTGATCTAATCAGTGGATTGATCCATTCATATGGATTAATGGAGTGTAACTGTAGGTAGGTAAGGTGTGGCTGTAGGAGGCGGGTCACTTGGGTATGACTTTGTGGTTTATATTTTGTCCCTGGTGAGCAGAGCTCTCTCTCTGTTTCCTGGTGGCCATCTCCTGAGTTGCTTCCTCTGCCATCTCCTTCCCCATGATGTTCTGCCTCACCTGGGACCAGAGCTATGGAATCAGTCAACCATAGACAGAACCTCTGAAACCAGGAGCCAAGATAAATTTTTTCTCCTTTTTTCTGTTCTTATCAGGTCTTTTGGTTACAGTCATGCAAAAGCTAACTAGAACATCCACTGTGGAAATAATTTACTATCTCTAGTAGCAAGTATCCCATTGCAAAGAAAACTGGGATTTGTTGGCCTACAATGTTCAGAGTCTTCTCTATTTGATCTAGTGGCTTGTTGACAGGACATTTTTAAACAGGACAAAATCTGAACCTGTAAATATTCCTTGGGATTGTTCTCCCCAAGGAAGGGCTGCTGGCAACTTTTCCAACGTCTTATGTCATCCTGGGCTCTGAGTCTATGGTCCTGGCAATAGACCCTCTGATGGCATCACATGATCTGATTATGATCTCTTTTATCCAAATGACCTCACCCCTAGCCAGAATAAATGATTCTGTCTGCTGCTTCTGTTCTAAATTCCATCTTTCCTAACTGTCAGGGCCTGTACAGTTACATCACGCACATTCATTGCTTTTTCCCAATTTGAAATGTTTTAACATCCAACGCGATCTATAAAGATGACTCCCACAATTGTTATTTTTACTTTTATAAAACAACTTTATGCCTTTAGCTAATTTTCTTGCTAACTTTATTAAAATAAGCAAATGACTGTTTTTAAAATTTGGTATGGATTTTTTAATATTAATATACCTGCTATAGTATAAGTAATGTATGCAAATGCTGTTATCATAAAACATTTTACCACTGTGTTTTCATTTTTCCATATTCTGAAATAGCAATAGAATAGACTCAAGTGACTCAAGTTTTTCACTTTTTTACTAATGTCTTTCACTAGATCTATAGACATGATTCACAACCATCACTAGTGATCACGATTCATGCTGTAGTTTGCATCTCAAGTGTTCCACAAAGGCCCAGATGTTGAAGGTGGCTCCCCAGCTTGTGGTGCCAATGGGAGGTGGGTGGAGCTTCAGGGGCTGGACCTAATGGGAGGAAGTGAGGCCATTGGGGTGTGCCCTTGTAGGGAAGTGGAGACTCCAGCCCCTTCCTCCTCTCTACTCTGCCTCCCAGCCACCGTAGGGTGATCACCTTCCTCTACCACATCCTCCTGCTATGATGTACTAGGTATCAGGAAAAAGCAATGAATTTGATATTTCTGAGAAATGTATTCTAATGTATAATGGGGTTTCTGATCCACTTCTTCCACTCTGGAAACCACTAGTCCTCCACATCTTTGTGATTTCCAGAGTGTCCCATAAGTGAGATCACATAATGTGTAACTCTTTGAGACTGACTTTGTTCACTGAGCATAATTCACCCAGAGTGTTGTTCTATCAACAGAACTGTATTTGTTATTGCTGAGCAGAATACAATTGCATGGATTATCAGTTTGTTTATTTAGCTCTTGAAGGAAATCTGGGCTGGATTGCTGTTCTTGGTTATTATGAATAAATATTTCATAAGCATTTGTGTGCAAGGTTTTGTGCAAACCTAAGTCTTTACTTCTTTGTGATAAATGCCCAGGTACACAATGGCTAGGTTAGGTGATAATTGTGTGTTCAGCCATTTAGAAAGTGAGCAAAGACATTTAAAGATTAAATAAGACACTGTGCATCAAGAAGCTCCTGTGAAACACAGAGTGAAATGATCTTGTTGTTATTGATTTTACTATTAGTGACAGAAATAGCAGTGGTGAGGACCGCAGTTTAACCAAGTGTGTGATTAAGTCATTGATTGCCACCTGGTGGCATGTGCAGTCACCATCCCTGTTCTCTCCCAGTGACCACGCTTGGGACAAGTTCATCTCCAATTATAAATGGAAACAAATGAAACAAGCAAACAAGCAGAAAACAATCAATTAATTGTCATGTAACCCCAGAATTTATAATGTTAAGGACCGTCTTGTGCCTGAGTTCACCTGGGGATGTGGTGGGAGGGACTCAGTTTACCCTCCCTGATCTGGTTCCTAATCCACTTCCCATGCTCCTGTGGATGAAACTTGAGCTAGCTCTCAGGCCTCTCACAGGGCTTTGTAGGTAGACAATGATCATCAATTCATTTTTAAGTGAATACACAAAAGATGTAAATCACATTAATAGCTAATGCTTATTAAGCAGACAGCATTTCTCAGAAGCTGTTCTAAATACTTTGCTTCTATTAACAGCTTTCTTTGTCACAGAATTATAGCCAAAAGAGGCTTGCTCAGTTGATAGGATGAGCTATTAAAGAATAAAGAATCAGAAATAAAATGTGCTTTGTGGGCACTGCAGCGATACTGACATGTTGCCCAGGTCCTCCTATAGGACAGGACACTCCATCCCAACCACCAGGAGTGGTGGCAGTCGATGGCTTCCAGCAGCTGATCCCGTGGGTAATGCAGAGCGCTGAGTCCCTTGCCTCAGTCAGGGACCATGTGGACAGGCCACCTCTGCTGCATAGTTCTCTGTGAGACTGGCTGACAGGCTGCACTTCAAATTCTCTCCAATCCTGACCCCTCCCCCTCTCACTGTTGCCACCCCACCAACAGTCCCCAGTATACTACCAGCGTGCAAATTCCTACATACAGTGTGCACCGCTGCTTTTTATAGATGCCTAATTATTGCTTTCAAGTGAGAATCTTCATTACAGAGAAACAACTGATAAGAGGGACTTTACAGACACACTTAAGGAATGATCTGCACAATCCAGCCGCATGTTTACCCATGGAGGCAATTCTGTGCAGGCTAAAAATAAGAGCCCACATTTATACTGGAAATATGTAGATTTCAGAGCTCAAAAATGCCAGAGCTGTAAAGCTATGCCTGAGGCCAACGAAGCACAGGAGCTCAATTTGTATTCACTGTTGGTCGGGGGGTGGGAGGTCCGAGGCTGATTTTAGAGTTACCACCCACAATCATCTGTAGAGATAAAGATGAGCTAATTTGTAAACTTAGGACCCAGCATTGATGACCACAGAGGAGTCTGTGACCCCAGCCTACAGATTCCCCAGTGGGACCAGGCGCCCGCACTCACAGAGAGGACCGGATGCTTGTGGGCTTCCAGATTAGTTCATCCCAAATGGGCGCATGCTATTTCTCACTGGTTTTGCTTACAGGAGCCCAAAGACCCTACAGACCTAAGCTGGGGTCACAGGTCCAAGACCCCCTATGGTCAAGCTGCCCCATAAAGAGTGATGCTGGACTGTGGGCCTCAGGCAGACTGGTGTGGGCCTGCCTCCTGCCCCACTGCCAGCCACTGCTGCCACGAGGGAGTGTGCCTTGTCTGCCACATCCTCTGTTTCTCCAAGAGGAGCCCGGCTATGCTTGCGTTTTGGTGTGAGATTTCTCAATATTGGAATATGGATAACTAATTCAATTTGTTTTCAAACTGCCACAAGCCACACACCAAGCCATGCTTCCTTGTACCTGAAAAGTCAACGCAGGATTTCACTTGAGGTTAAAAATGCAGGGATTACTGGACAACTGTGTCCCCCCACTCTTCCTCCTTAGAGTTAGCAGGAGCTGATTCCGCGTCCGTCCCTGCATCTTGCTTCCACCCGCACCTCTGGCTCCGGAGGTGGGCATGTGAGAGGCGCCTGGCTGATCAGAGCGTCTCCTCCTGCAGGCACCAGCACAGGTCTGCCACGTGAGAAGCCACTGAGCGGGGACCTTGTTGAGGTTTGCGTGGTGTTGAAGCCCATACAAAGGTGCCCTGGGGAACCCCCAGGAGCAGAGCCAGTGGCACGTGGAAAGAAACCAAAGGAGAACAGAGCGGAGAGCTTGAGGGAGAACGAGCGGCTGAGGCAAGACCAATGAGCTCCTGATGTGTTTCAAGCCGTTTGCGATTTTCTTCCGGTTATTTAAAACCCAGGGCCCTCTCCCTCTCTTTGATTCAGGTTTCCCTAACAGCAGAGAAGCCATTTGCAATGCTTTGCAAAAAGACAGAAGGTCTTCTGAGCGACTCTTCTTAGTGAATTAAGTTGATCATTCTTGCATGAGCATTTCTTATGAGACTTAGAAACAAACAACAACAAAACCAGTAGAACTCTTTTCGAAGAAATAAACTTGAAGAACAACTTTAAAACATTCTAGGCATGACAATAGACAGGAGCAGAAAAGATGTTTTTAACGCCGCCCGATGGATCCACAAGACCGGGGGTCTTGGCCCATTTTGTGCTGTCCTAACAATATCGCAGACCTGGAGACCTACGAACAGATCTATTTCTCACAGCTCTGGAGCTGGGAAGTTCAAGGTCAGGGGACTGGCCTCTGTGAGGAAGGGCAAGAAGGTAAGCCTGAAGAGAGGGGAGCTAGCTGCACCCGTTTAATCAGGGACCCACTCCTGCACTCAGCAGCACACTCCGTGGTGACCAGTCCCCCTCCAGGCAGGGCTCTTAGGACCTCGTCAGATCTTAAAGCTGGCACCTCTCAAGGCTGTTACCTGACAATTCAGCTCCCAGCACGTGAACTTTGGGAGACAAGCTGGCACCACAGGAGTTTCCTGCAGCTCAGGAGACACTGAGGCCGGCCTGTGCATATCTGAGAACCTAATCAGTCACTTCTCACTATGTGGGCATGACACAGGAAGGGCAGGTGGCGGCCCAACCTTTATGCAGCAGACAACCTAGAGGAATCTCGTGTCCACTTACTCACTGACTGCTCAGCATGAAACAGGTTCCATGTTGCCTTTGAACAGAAATCGGAGACATAAAACCTGCAAAAGGAGAGGCCGCGACTCAAGCTCTTACCGTGGAGGTTCTGCCATTGCTCTGGGCTGCCTCCTCCCTGGTTCTCAGTGCCCATCCCTTTGTGTGGGATCACCTTGCTTTGGAGATCTGGGAGCACCCTCAATGACTGTCACACGGGCTTTCTTGCCTGCGGCAGCTTCAAAGGCCTTCAGCCCACTTTGGCGGCGGAGAGCTCTGTGTACGCTCAGCTGGGCCTGACGGCTCCTGGCAGCCCTGAGGTCACGCCCTGCTCCAGTGTGCTCCGAGGGACGATGACAGGGGAGGAGCATGTGTAGATGCCAGTGTGGATGTCCTCATGTCACCTTTCCAAAATGAGACAAGAGAGGGACAAGAGCAGAGGAAAGGACAGAAGAGATTGCTATTTCCAAAAAGGACATTTTCCCCATCTTGTAATCTATGGGATGACTGAGGAGTAAAGATGGCTTAATAAAAATGGATTGGAATGCTATTTTTGACGGGAGACAAACTCAGAGTCATGATTTGGTCAATGACTTATGAGCACTGGCATTGTGCTCGTGACTGCCTTTCGGACATATTGTCTGTATCAGAACAAAGAACATGTATGTATGAATATAAACTCATACCTATATATATGAGTTCATACAGTCATTAAAGACATACTTGTGTGTGTGTGTGTGTGTGTGCGCGCGCGCGCGTGCAGACGGGCAGGACAGGGCCAATGCTGGGCTCTCAGCATTCTGTCCTGAGTTCATTCATCAAGTTTTATTCCTGGGGTTCTCATCCAGTGAACAATAATTAATAGTGACAAACAATATTTTGGACAATGTTTTGAGTGGAACAGAGGAGACTGGAACTCAGTGAGTCCGCCAATCTAGAATATGGACCTGCACATTCGGGCCTGTATGTATATATACAGGTATATATGTAGATATATATACATGAACCTTTTCATCTTTGTTGAGTTTCTGAGAAGATTCCAATCAAAAGCACCTCTCCCCATTACGGAATAAACAGATATATAAGGTCTAGCAGGAAAAGCATCAAGCTGTCAGTCACTTGTCCAGGCAGAGGGGGCCGTACTGCAGATCACGGCTTGGGGTCTGTTAGGTGAGAGGATTCTCTGACACGAATCCCCAGGGTCAGAGACTTACTCACCTGGGAGGAAGCAGTGACAGTCCAGGAGGAAAGTCCTGCAATGCTGAGTGACTCGGGGTGGGATGGGAGCCCCCTGCTGACAGGTAAGTCCTCTGGGAAGGGACACAGTTGATCTGAGGACCCTCAATTTCCCTCTTTGCTTTCCCTAATCAGAAAAGCCACTGCACCTGCCCGGGAGATTCATCTTGAACCTCACTGCCCCCAGCTGCGGGGCAGGCAGCTCCTGCCATTACACTGACCCCCAAACCACTCCTCCTCTTTCTGGGCCTCTCTCGTTTAGCATAGTTTAATTAAGTTAGTTTTTACAAAAAGAAAACCAAACATAGTTTGCCAAATATTCTTTTCTGCTCAAGAAAAGGCAAGTGAATGCAAGAGGCTCAGTTGTCCATGGGAGATGGGAATGCAGAGCGAACAGGAACTTCGGCAGGTCTGCACACCGTCCTTTCACGAGAGAACTTGGCAGCGATCACGTGAGCATCACAGTTTCCAAAGAGCCCAGGTAGATTGGGATGAGAGGCTGGGAATTCCGGGTTCCCCTTGGAAGAATGAAGCACACAGCTGGCCCAGCTGGGTGGGCAGGCACTGGTCAGAGGTGGATCTTCCCTGGGAAGGGCAGCAGATTTTCAGATTCCCCTGAAGGTCAGTTTCTATGGAATGCTTCCTACTCAGCAAGGGGCCACATCTCCTCCTAACTGTCATGCAGCCCTGGGAGGGGGGACTGTCCTCTCTCCATTGCATGGACAAGAACACTGGGGAGTGGAACCGATGGGAAAGCCCCGCCCCCAGGACTCAGCTTCCAAGAGAACGAGCAGGATGCAAACATAAGGGCCGGAGCACCAATGTCACCTGTTCCAACCTCTCGTTCAACACCACGGCTGTGCCGGCCTCTCCTCGCCTTTAGCTCTGAGGATGACATCCTAGAAGGAAGTCGCCTCCTGAGGGATCCTCTGGTAGGGACAGGATTGCAGAGTGGGTAAGGAGGCTCAGGCGCGAATCCTGTCTCCTCGTTAGTGGGCGCTCGACTCCTTGATGTGTTCATCTGTGAGCTTGTTAGTGGTCTCATCCACTGCATTGGGCCGTTGGCTCTTGGTATGAGCTAAAAATGTAGTAAACGCCGTGGGTACAGACCCAGCATGACTACAATTCTGTCTTAACAGTCGTCGCCTCTACTCACGCATTGATCCAGGCAGTACGTCCACACTCCAGGCTCACATTCTCCTGGGAACACTTGGTGTCCCTTCTCTCCCTGAGTCATGCTGTGGAGTGTCCGTGGGATTAAGAAGGCTGGCCCTGGACTTCCCACCTGCCAAGTGGGAATAGCAGCAGGGTGCTAATGGGGAGCTTTGGGTAGCAATGTCTTTATTTATAAAGTCACAGGCAGCCACAGACACCTTTCAGGCCTAGGGAAACCCCTGCATAAACAAATACGGCTCCATAATGTGGATCTGGATTTCCTGCACCTCCACACTGCCTGACAGCCATGCGCCCTTTCCTATGTGGCTCTTTGCAATTAACCCGTGGGCTGACGTGGACTGAAAACCAAACTCCCCACCCAGGAGCCCCTGCAAACAAAGCACGTGCGCCCTGTTCAGGTCAGCGGGGCAGTTAGCATCCACATGAAAGCAGGACCCTGGACAGCTCGTCATGCAGAACAGTGTCCAGGGGACACCACCCTCCCAAAGGACACTTCTCTCCTTCAGCTCTGGGCTGAGGCGTTGGACCTCCTGGGAGCTTGACTCATTCCAACTTCTCTCTTTCATTGATTCTCCTTCCCCTCGAGCCACCACAGACCCATCGATTTCCCTGTCACAAGGAGTCCAGATGGATTTTGACCTGCTGATGGCCCACAGTGTCAGGGTCAAGTATCTGAAGAAAGCAACTACTGATAGAAGAATTAAAAGTAAAATGAATGACTGGCTTCCTTAAGGTGGGAAATGTTCTCCTTAAAGGTGGTGGTATGTGTGTGGGGTAGGTGAAGATTTCTTAAGACAAAGAGAAGCTCAGTTCTCAAAAGAAAAAAAAAATGATGAGTTAGATTTCATCAAAATTAAAATATTCCACTCCACAAACATTACCATTAAGAAAATAACAGAACATTCCACAAACTGGGACACATTACATATAATACTTATATCTAGATTATACAAAGATCTCTGATAAATTAATAAAAGGCAAACACACTAATAAAATATGGCCCAAATAGACTGTGAATTCACAAAAGAAGATACATGAACGGTCAGTAAGTATTTTAAATGATACTCACCCTCATTGGTCATCAGGAGTGCAAGTTAAAATTATAGGGAGATACATTCCACATGCACTAGAATGGCTTAAATTAAAAGATTAAAATTATGAAGTATATTGACTGCAGAACAGCAGGAGACCTTGGGCATTGGAAGCAGGGATGCAAAATGGCCTAGTCCCTCCAGAAACGATTTGGCAGTATGTTAGGAAGTCACACTTCACAGCTACCCTCTGATCTAGTGTATTTCATTCTAGTATTTACCCAAGAAGAATGAAAAACCTTTTCCCACATAAATATCTGCACATGAATTGTTATGGTTTAGATATGAGGTGTCCCCCAAAAGCTCATGAGCCAGACGATGCAAGAAGTTTAAAGACGACGTGATTGGGTTCTAAGAGGTGTAGCCCAATCAGTGCATTAATCTCTTGATTAGGATTAACACTGGGTGTGGCTGGAGGAAGTGGGTCATTAGGCACATATTTTATCCCTGGAGAGTGGAGTCTGTCTCTCTCTGATTCTTGGTGGCTGTATTCTGACCTGCTTTCCTCCCACACACCCTTTCACCGAGATGTCCTGCCTCAAAGATGAGCCCAGAGGAGTGAAGTCATCTGTCTATGGACTGAGACCTCTGAAACCGTGAGCCTCAAAATCATTTTTTTCTCCTCTAATTGTTGTTGGGTTTTTGTGGCCACAGTGGTGATAAAGCTGACTGAAACAGAAATGCTCTCACAACAATTTTATCTGTAATAGCCGACAACTAGAGTCAACTCAAATATCTACCCATATGTCAATATATAAATCACACAAGAATGTAACGCAGGATAGTCATGCATCTCAAGCTTTTCCGCAGCGAAGGGAAATCACTGTGGATTCGTGCACTAGCAGTAAGGGATTTCTAAAACAAAGGAACCCAACAAGCCATAGTCCAAAAATATAAAGAAAGAAAGAATACGTCGAATACGATTCTGGAAAACGCAAACCTAATCTTTCTGGCGGAGACCAATGCAGCTGTTGCCTGTGGTGCAGGATGAATTGGTAGGCAAGGCCGAGGAGAGCAGCTTGCTCTGCTGAATGTAGGAGAGGCACTCAGGAAAGCTAGGTGAGTGCTGTCGTGAGGGTGCTTCCCCTCTGGAAGGGGAGAGTCCTGTGCCTTTAAGAAAATGAAAGAGTCAGATCACAGCAATCATCAGTTGCACTCAAAAGCATCACTCGGAACAGGGACCCAGATGGCCGCATCATCTCCTCTGGCTCATCTGCATGTTTCTGCAGTGGCATTTGGTGGGCAATTCCTGCTAATTTGTTGTGTGATGGGTTTGCAGTCTCTGAAACAAACTCTGGCCACAAAGACAATGAGAACCAACTCGATCGACCTCTTTTTAAAACACAGAGAAAGAAAGAGTGCGGTACGTGGCCACACACAAAATTATTGCACATTTATCAAAAAGATTCGTTCGTGGTGGTGAGCCAGGGAGGGGTACAGCTTGCATTTTATGTTGAATGCTTTCAGTATTGCCAGTTTTTCTCTGAGAATGTGCATCTGAGCTTATATTATGATAGCATCAACAAATTGAGGCCGCTGATGAATGTCCCTCTACGTAGGAATGAATCAGCAGGACTAAGCTCCCCGAAGCCTGTGCATTTGCTGTGGGGCCTATTTCCTTGGCCGGCCCTTGGCTGCTCCTGGTGAAGGAGCTCTCGGGTCCCCTCCATGTTAAGAGTGTTCTGCACACTTTGGACTCTGAACCATGGAGCACCAATTTGTCCAAACAGCTTGTGCGACTGATCTCATTTATGGAGAGGACTCCTCCTGGGAGTCTGGGACTTTGGTACGCGTCCGTATCAGCAACTCCAAATAAACTCACAGCTCGGGTGAGCTTCCTGGTAGACCGCTGTCCACCTGAGTTGTCATGGTGTGCCTCTGAGCACTTAGTGTGTCCCCTGTGTCTGCACTGGGAGAAGGCTTTGTCAGTTTGCACCTGGCTTCCTGTGACCTCGTCTGTCCCCTTTCCTTCTCTGGGTTGGCTTTGTGTCCCTTTTCTGTAGTGCATCTTGCTCATGAGCACTACCACTTTGGAGTCCTAAGAAACATTCCTGCAAATCACCCCATACAACTGCGGCTGTCTTGGGGACGCTAGCACCTCTCTGTTAAGAAATCCAAGTTCATCCACACAGATTCTCCAAAAATTCCCGTGCAGGACCACCTAACTCACTCCCACGGGGCCAGCTGTGCCTTTTACCACCTGGACCGCAGCCTTGGCTGACCAGGGCTCTGGGCTCCTTCATGACACTATCTCTTGAGCCCACACCATGCACATCTGAACTCCTCAGAGTGTGATTTTTAGCTCTACAGATTTTTCCCCCTTAGACAAGACGGAAATATAGACAGTATATTCTACTTCCAAGCCCAAGTTCCTTGCTGATAATCCATCTTCACTATTAAGTAATAGGGAGATTATCTTTCATTTTCAAGTAGGTATTTGTTACTGCAATTAAAGGTTTAAATGTTCATTGATATGGCATTCAAAAGAATTAACGTTCTAACAAAACATTTTTATATAACCTCAAATTAATTATATAGCAACATGCTTTTCTTTCACACCTTTATTGAGATGTAATTGACAAAAATAGTCTGCACATCTTTTCAGAGGACCATGGGATGCATTTTCACACACACACACACACACACACACACATCCTGACCCACCAGGACAATAGGACAATGAGCAGAGCCAGAACCCACAGGAGCTGCTCCTGACTCACCTCTCACATGCTCCAGGAAACATCGGATCAGCATTTGGTCACTGAAGGTTAGTTTGCATTGTCTAGAATTCTAAATCAATGAAATGATATCGTGCACTCTGTTTTTCAAGGCTGCTTCTACTCAGCCATTTGCTCTGAGATACATTCACGTCCACTCTGGCTTGGTAAAGGCAATGCTCACTGGAGCTGCTCGGAGACCCAGGTCACAGAGGGTTCATGCCGACGATGCTTTCACGTCACCGCATCAGGGAGAAGAGAACTTTGTGCAGCAAACACTGTGTGTGTGTGTATGTGTGTGTGTAAAGGACACCAAGAAATCGGTCCTCTTAAATTAAAAAATAATGAAGTTTATAATACGTATTTTTATCATAGGTACAACGTTCCACTTCCTGTTGCTGGAGAGGAGGAGAGTAGCACCTAGCTAGACTGAAGCTTCGTGGTCCTGGGTGGGTGATTCTCCATTCCCCTGCTCACAGCCCCTGGTCACCACCGCTCTGCTCGGTAGCTGAGGACTGGACTGTTTTAGAGACCGCGTAGGTGGGATTATGGAGAACTGGCCTTTTCTCACATAGCACCATGTCCTCCACATTCATCCATATTGTTGCCTATTCCAGAATTTTCTTTTTGTCAGATAGTCTTCTCATCCACTGACGCCTCCCACCCCATCCTCCCACTCTCAGCCCCGTGGAAGGAGATCCTTCACTAATCTTTGGGGCAGAAACCGCAGTTGGGACACACTTCCCCTTCGGTCCTTAGTCTTGGGTTTCAATCATAACATCCATGGGAGGCAACAGGGCTTGGTGGGGAGAGGCAGGAAGTCGAGACACAGGAAAAAGAAGCCAGTGGAATCTGAAGACCCAAGATTAGAGTACTTGCCTTATTTCTGGGCCTGGAACAGAACAATCTGGGTGGAAGCATTTGAACACCCAGGTTTCAGAGATGGCTGTTGGCTCCTCTGTTCTGGGTCCCCTCTCCCGACTCTTCATGCTGCACCGTGCAAAGCACTCTTCTGTCACCAACCCGGCTGCCTCTCTGCTCCCCACACGGAGCTTCCTCCCTGTCATTCTGTAGAAAGCGGCGGCCTCACCCCGGCTCCATGGGCACGTCCCTCCCTTATCTCTCCCGGCTCTCTGGCTCTCCCTTCAGAGTAACCTCTCAGAATGATCCGCAAAAAGCACATCCTGCATCAGCAGCCTTCGAAAGCGGTTCAGGGAGCCCGGTCAACTCAGCCCTGCTGTTTCCTGCAGCAATTTCCTGTCTTTCTCACTTCCTGAGGGGTGACCCTTCTGCAAATCTTCGTGCAATGGAAGGAGGAATGCAGAGAGGAGGCTCAGGAAGCGAGGTGGCCGGGGCTCTCACTGCCCCATCCGCAGCACTGGCCCTGTATTCGTTCTGCGAGCTTCCATCCCAGGTCAGGCCAGGGAGGGATGTCGGTCACTCCTTGACTTAGCATCCTTTAAAACAGATGCATTCTGGGAAAGAGAGGCCCTGCAACTCCCTCTGTATTCTGTTCCTTAGAATTTGCTCAGAAAAAAAAAAAAAAAAAAAAAAAAAGCCTCAGCGCTGGGGAGATAGCTCAGTTGGTAGAGCACTTGTCTCCCATGTGCAAGGCCCTGGGTTCAATCCCCAGCACACACACACACACAAACACACACACACACACACACACACAAAACCTCAGAGGGAGATTGGAAATGTGAATGAGCAATTTCTTCTTCACAGAAATAAAGGACTGAAGTTTTTCTGAAGCCTCTCTGCCTAGTGTTCCTTTGTGTTAAGTGTATTTTTATGGTTTGAAGAATATTTTTTATACCACAGGACTTCTGAACAATCACGTTACTTGTTATGCAACCCACAGACCGTGTTCCCCTTGCTCCTGGAGGGAATCCTGGCTCTGCCAGCTGTGATGTGACCTGACCCGCTTTACCCCCTGCATCCCTTCGTGACCCAGAGCAGAAGGTGCAGCTTCACCCCTCCTTCCACTTGACCCAAGAGGTTCTATGTTAGCCGTTCTTGCATGAGGAAGAGAACTTCTCTAATCCTGACCCACTGATCGGTTAGGTGTTCTGGGATTCATCCTTCCTGCCCCCCAGAACTATTTTTGCTTGAAGACTGGGAAGGGCAGTGCGTGATCTAAACGAAAGGTCGCCAATGCCAATGCCATTTCTCTCCCACGGTTCTTTGAAAGCAGGCACCTCCTGGTGGTGATCTCTGGGTGAGACATGTAAGCCCTTACCTGGGGACACGGGAGAATCGTGCAAACGCCACAGTGCAGTCAGGCGGGGACCCTTGGGTACTCTTCAAAGGTCCGCTGACCAATGGCAGTCAAGATTGCTAGTGGACAGGAGCAGGTAAGCCTGCCAGCCCACCACCATGGGGTGACTGGACTGTGCCTGGGGGGACAGCACTGCCTGGGGCCTGGCCCTCCACTCTGGGTCTCCTGGCTGTGGGTGTGATGGGCTCCTGGCCTGTTTCTTTATTCCTGCCACTGGGCTGTGGTAAGAGGGTCCGGGGGGGCCTGGAAGAGTGCTAGTGTGCATTGGCATATTTCTGTGGCATTTTAAATTTATATATGTATACACACATATGTACACATACACAAATACACATCGACAAGCATGCGCACACATACACACCATGCTAATATACATATATACATATGCATACAGTTGCAGGCACACACATATGTGCACAAATACATATATACATAGACATACACACACACATATGCACACATGTGACATGCGTCTCTGTTCCAAGTCATGTTTCCCAATTGTGCAAACATCACAGAGCACACTCATAGGGCAGAACGTCACCAGGTGATCCACTCTGTGGCACGACCACCCTACGTGTGGTCCATTGCGGTGAAGAATGCCATCACACTGTGCCTGACTGCATACGAACACACACGGTTCACAGGCCGAGCCTCCCCTTTCTGCAGGAAGCACGCTGACATGACTGGCAGCCCCACACCATCCCTTGGAGCAGGGGTCATGAAGCACAAGGGCCACGCACGCCTGTGCAGAAGACCCCATCTCGCTGTCTGACCAGCAGATTCCCACAGCCCCACCCTCCGCAACAATTCTCAGGTACCACCCGACCCAGAAGCAGATCTGAGGGATTTTCTCTTTCGTTCTCTGGCTCGTGGCCCCCTTGCTGGCCAACCGTCCAATAAAGCTCTTTCTTATTGCAGAATCTGAGTGCCATGGCCTTGGCTTCTCTGCACGTAGAACCATGGGCTCTTGCTGGGTATTAACAACGTTAGTTGCACACCCCGGGTCATTGGTGCTGCTGCCCTGGTACTCACTATAGTGCCCCCGTTCTGCTCAGGGCAACCCTGGCTGTGTGCGGATATGGACTGGCAAGCTATGCTGGCCCTCCAGGTGGCCTTTGTGGGACCCTTATTTTCCAAGCTTTCCTTGCTGCTGGGGCCACCGGGTGACCCAGAGAGAAACACAGTGGCGTTGGCCCAGGCACATTTCCTACCTGGGGAACCAGAGCCAGGTTTCCCTCTGCCTTTGAGACGCAGGCCCTGGGGGGCTATGTGTGGGGCTTCCTCGGCCACCCTGCCTCCATGAAGGGACATCCTGAGGGTGGCACAGAGCGTGACTGCCCTGGAAGCCAGAAACAGGCAGTGAGCCAGCAGCCCTCTCCTCACCTCCTCTTCCTGCCCAGCCCATAGGACTGAGCTATCCTAAGTGACTTGACGGGAGGTTTCCCTTGGCTTTGTTTAAAACCATGGAAGTAAGACACGCTCTTGCCCAAAACTTAAGAAAAAGAGAAAGGTAGGGAAAGGACACGAGCACCTGTAATCCAGTGTTGTAAAGGCTTTCCCTGTTCCTCGTCCTGTCCTCCGGTCTTCTGAACTCCACCCTCCGGCTGAGCCAGGAGCACACGCTGCCCTGTTTCCTCACCTGCGGCTTTAAGTAAATTCACAGCCGTGGGTTGGAACCCCTCTTTGGATGATGCAGTTCTGCACAGACCATTGTCCTCTGCTGGGCTCTGGGAGGCCCTGCAGCTGTTCCCAGGACAAATGCGGGCGTGGGAGAGGTAGACCGCCCAGAGCCAGGCTGCGCTTGCTAACTCCCACCTGCGGAAGCCTGTCTTCTTTTCAGACTCAAGTCATTTTGGAGGATTCACGCTTAGGTGACTAGGTTTTAACAGCGAGATAATCTAGTTACAATGACTGGAAAATATTCAAAAAGAAAAATAAATCATCATGCGGGAAGATTTGGTTCTGAATAGCAACTGATGAAAAGGTGCTGTCTTTCATTCACCCTGGAGGGCAGTACAAAGCGGGCAGCCTTTCTGTTGATGACTGAGGGGACAAGGGGACAGGCAGGTCGGGTGGTAATTAAGTGGCCTTTTCAGCAAGTTCGTATATTCACGATGCAGTTTGAATATTTGAGTTCAAAAGGAGATAAATAATCCAGAGTGCAAGGACATACGTTGGCTTTAAGGCTACTTTTTCAAGTCAAACACTTGAAAACTCATTGCTAAGATAATCCCTACAACCCTTTCTTTTCAGACCTGATTGTAAAAATGGGGCTGATCTTGACAAAAGTGTGAAAGGTACCTTTGTAAGTTAAAAAAAAATGTTTATGTATGGACCTTGTTGAATTTTTAAGTATGCAAATCTGTTCTCCCCATAGGAATGGAGGGTGCTTATTTTCAAAAGTGCATGTCAGGGCCTTGATGTGGTTAGAATGGAGAGAGTGTGTTGGTCAGGAGGCATTCCTGAGACCCCTGCAGATTTCATCATCTCTGAACTACGCAGGAGCAGTAACTGGAAATTAAAATTGGGCACCTGGACCTGTTTGAAACAATCGACCTTTGTAAATCTGCAATTGGTACATTGTGTGTGTGTGTGTGTGTGTGCGCGCGCATGAAGCTGGGTGTGGAACTCAGGGCCTCGGGCATGCTAGGCCAGTGAGCAGAACTCCTGGGCTCCAGTGAGCCTTCTGCCACTGAGTGCTGGGGTTACAGGGAGCACCTCTGTACCCCACTCATTATTTTAATACAAATAATGCAGCTCTATTAATATTTACTTCTTCACATTCTCATTAGTAAGCAGGAAACTTACTTTTCTATGTTATAGCTGAGGAATTACTTCCATTTCATTAGCTGCAGCCGTCAATTACATGGGCTCTATGTGGATAAGCGAGTTGGGACGCAGCAGCAACTCAGGTGAGCCTATGTGGAAGCTGCAGAAGAGCCTGGGACAACGGGGCTACAACCCCAGCACAAGCTTCTGCTTGTTACATACGGGTGTTCTCCTCGTTAATTGCAACAATGTAACATTGACTGCCAGGAAGTGAGATGTGAGCAAATCAACAGAGCAGCTGGAACTGGCAGAGGTTCGAGCTCTTCCAAAAGAGGCTTCTAGACTCTTCATGGACTCCAGGCACTTACTTTGTTCATAAGGAGGACCTTGCTTTGGAGATGGAAGGGGCACAAATAGGAACACAGAGATCAAGCTGTACAGGGATGGAGTCTGCGCTCCTTCTCTAATTCCAACTCTCTCCACCAAGTTCACGTAAGATCAGGCTGCTGAAAGGCTCATGAAGCAGGAACCCTAAGCCACAGCTCCTTCAGCTACACAGCAAACCCACCTGGACCCAGAGGCCCAGCAAGTGGCCCATGGGCCTTTGCTCTCTGATCTCTTGCTTCAGGCTCCATTCCTGAGACCCATCCATCTCCATCCTCAGCTGCCCCACCACCAGGAGGACCAGATCTGTGTCAGTTAGATTAATCCCCCTCTCTAGTGTTTATAGCCAAAGGGTCTTAAATATTCCCAGGAAAATTATTGCTTTTAGTTTTTAATACAATTAGCTAAGCTTTCTGGAAAGAGAGTTCAGCATAGGGAAGCATAACATGGAAGAAGCTTTATATTCTGATACTTAAATGCATGGAATTTTAATTCAGGTGGCCTGTCCAAATCCTAGCTCTAATACAATAGCTGTGCAAACCTGGGCAACCTATTTAACACCTCTGTGCCTTGATTTCAGCTCCTGTGAAATGGGAAACATAATAGGGCTGCTCTCCTAGGGTAGTGAGTTCATGACTGGGAAGTTTTGAACAGCAGTTGGCACAAGGAGAGTTCTCCACGTTACCTGATAAACCTGTTACTGCTACCCAAACCTTTTAGGAAACAATAGCTAGTGACTTCCAGGTAACTTCTGTGCTTCGCTTTTCCCTCATCTCTCCTGAGGCAGTGATCAGAGATCTGACTGTGAGAAGGTGATGGGGGTTAATATCCCACAATGCTATTTCCACCACAAATAAGTGAAGGGGCCTGAAGACACACACTCTTAGAGACGCTCGTTGTCAGGTCTTACAGCCATCCTAACATAAAGAGCTGCACCATGTTCTGCTCTATATGTGAAAAAAGGGCAGAATATTCCTGCTCAGGTGTCCAAGGGGGTAATGAGAAGAACATCCCTGAAACGATTCTGTCACTGCTGTAACTTGACTTTCCTCGGGATCTGGCAATGCTGGGGAACTGTTAAAAGTAAAAATGTGGGTTTCCCTAGACAATGTTCTCTCCAGAAAGATGATAGATGGCTTTCATCCCCTCAATGCAAATCAGGTATTGAAATGGATGAAGTAAGTCTGGAGTACATAAGGAGAACAGGGCTTGGATTCCTTGCCTCCAGGCACATGGAGCTGGGAGCCCAATTGAGCATGATTCAATATGGCGCTGAGGCCTGCTATTGAGTGATTTCTCCTAACACCAAGCCTGCTGTCTTCCTGGCATTCTTTCCTGGTCATATACTGTTTTGCCAGAATATTTTGACTGCTTGGGAATAAAGTTAAGTCCATTGATAAGGTTTATAAGAAGCTTTGAAGAAGGAGGAGGGCAATAGTGTTGGGAGCCACCATAAATACTGGCTCATGGAGTGTATATCAGGTAAGTTGTCATCGCTTGGGAGAGGAAGTCTGTGTCAGGTGACAAGTGTGTGTTTAACTGTACAAGAAATGCTAGTGGTTTTCCAGGGTGGGTGCAGCGTTTCATATTCCCATGAGGAATATGTGGGAGTTCTGTTGTCTTCTCCATATCTTCTTCAGGACTGGATGCTTTATAGTTTTTGTTTTTGAACCATTCTAGCAGGCGTGGAATATGTCGCCTCATCTGCACTTCTGTACTGAGTAATGGCATTGAGTTCCTTTTCCTATGTGTGCTACCAACACATTTCTCCTTTATGTTCAAATATGTCCACATTGTTTTTGAGGCTACATTGTTGTAGATTGTGTGAATTCTTTATGTGATATGGACACGGGTGTATAATTAGATAAGCACATCACACATACCAAGTTTTGGCTACCACCTCATTTTGGAATACCTGGAACCCCAAAGCAAGTGGAGTTAAAGGTGTTCACAAGATCTTATTTGTGAACCTCGATGCAAGGCTTCTGGGGAAGCTTAGGGCAGGACACAGACCCAGACAGCTTCCTGGACCCACGGGTATTTTTTTGAATTTTTAAGAGGAACCTTTGCCTAATCCAAGTTCATGAACGTTCCCTTTGATGCTTTGCTTCAGATGCCCTATAGTGATAGGCTGTACATTTAGTTTTGCAATTAATTTCAAGTTGATTTTTAATATGGTGCAAGTAAAAGGTCAGACTTCCTTTCCTTTTCCTCTCCTGTAGGCCTGTGAGATTGATCCAGGATTATTTGGCAAAAAGCTCCAGTTTCCATTGGTGCTATTTTTGAAAATCAACTGACCACCGATGTCCTGGTTCCTGGGACTCTTCCGTCCTGCTCCATTAAACCTCATACCAGTCCAGCACTAGGTGGACTGATACCACAGCACAGCAGGCCCTGAAGTAGGACAGCCAGCACACAACACTGCTCTCTACAACTCACATGGGCTCTTCCGGGCCTTTTACTTATTTTAGACAAATGTTAAAAGTCAACTTACTAATTTGAATAAATATCCTGATATAATTTTGATTGGAGATCCTTTTATATCTATTTGTTCAATTTGGAGAGAAATGATCTAAAAATATTGAGTCTTTTCATCTATGGTTATAATGCCATGAATATGGTAAGTTAATTGCATTTATTTAGGTCTTCACTAATTTCTCTGATCAACAGGTATTAGGCTACATTTTTTTTTTTGTTTCATATACTTTGTGGAATTTACATCTACATAGTTCAACTATTTTATGCTGTTGAACATGTTGCTAAAATAATATTCTGACACTGCTTGCAAATTATATGTTTACTGATCTTGAATTCAGTGAACCTGCTAAATTAATCGATTACATCTAATAGCATTTTTATATGTTCTTTGGAAACCTATGTGGCGGTGATGTAATCTGTGACGCTGGACAGTTGTAATCATTTCTTAACAAGCCATCAGATGTCAATGTTTTTTTCTTGCTTTCTTGCACTGCGTGAGACCTCCAGTATAATATTTCATGAAAGTGGTGAGAGTGGGTATTCTTGAGTTTCCTTCAAATCTTTGGGAAAAAATTCAGTTTCTAGCATTGAGAATGTTGTTAATTGTAGATTGTGTTATTCAGCTTTTTGTTCCTGTGGCAAATACCTGAGAAAGATAACTTAAAACAAGAAAAGATTTATTTGGGCTCATGGTTCCAGAGGTCCTAGCCCTGTGGTGAGGCTATTATATCAGGAGGTTTGGGCAGAGCAAAGCTGCTCTGCTCAAGGCAGCCAGGAAGCAGAGACAGGGAGAGACAGAGGAGGGAAGAGGCCAGAGGTCCTCCTGGGATATCCCCAGTGACCTGCTTCCTCTAACTAGGCCCCATGGCCTACGGTTCCCAATAATGCCACCAGCTACGAATTTCACCCACTGAGGATGTCAGAGTCTTCCTGGTCCCGTTACTTCCCCAAATCCCCACCTCTGAATGTTGCTCCACTGGGGATTCAAGCCTTTACCACATGAGCCGGTGGGGAACATTCTAGAACCAAGCTCCAATACAGGTATTATGAAGATGGTCTTTATTCATATGGAAAGAATAATTGTCCATTCTTTATTGGGATAATCATGTTTTGTTTGTTTCCTAAAGTTGCTGACAAGGCAGCACACACTCACACACACACACACACATGCACACGCACACACGCACATGCACACAGAGTCATACCTCAGTAGGGCAGGAATTGGCCCTAGGACCTCCAGCAGATACTAGACTCTGCAGATACCCAAGTCCCTTCAATAAGACAGAATTGTACTTACATGTGACCTACGCCGCCTTCCTGTATACCTAGAAACCATCACTATGTTCAACACAGTGGCAATCAAAAAATTAGTTTGGACCCAGATGCAGAATCCAGGATTACAGAGATCCCACTGTAGATGTTTTCTAATGTGACGTCATTCTTACTTTTCGGCCCCCACTTGACCAAAATGTTTTACCACCTTCAGACACTGCCGTTCCCAAAGTGCCTGTGCTTCGTTAGTTATTCTGGACCAGTGCTTCGGAGGCGCATTGGCCGGAGAGAGGAGCCGCTGCTCCTTGCCAGCAGTGGAGGCCTCTGCGCACTTTGAGGGAGGGGCCCAGGCAGGGGTTGGGATCTCAAGGTGCCTGGAGACGTCACACAATCACCAACTGAAGGTCTGCACAGCCAGGAAGCTCTAAGGTCTCGTGCCTGTCCCCCACCCTCCTCCTGAGCCTCCTTTGGAGGCCCGTGGAAAGGAGCTTGTGAAGGACCACTCGTGCTTCCTGCATTTGGGGACTCCGGCTCTTCTAAAAGTACCTGATGCTCTTACTCAGAGCCTGTAAAAGCTTTAGCTGATTCCCTCCCTCTTCCTTACCTCTGTGGAAACCAAGCCTTCCCCCCTCCCATGCTCTGCAAAGTTGAAAGTGTTCCCATATATTTTCTTTCCATGGAGGGGCCCATCCAGGAATGTGTTATGCTCAGGTCCCACCGACTCTCAAGAGATCACGAAAATCTCTCCCCATCACGTGCTCATTGACCATATGTCAGTAGCCTGAAATCAGCCGTGGTGGGAAGATGTGTTCTATGGACATGTGCAGACACTGAATGTCGGGGCTGTTCTCCACCAAGAAGTGGGCTGCTAACATTTACCCGCGTATCAGTGGGCTGTTCCTGTTTGGAATGAAGTTTAAATGGAGTTTCTTATGACTCATATTTATGAGCTGTGTTAGTCTCAGAGAATTTTATGATATGGCAGATCCTTTCTTATTCTCACAGATGTGGGAAGGTAAGTCTTCTGGCACTTTCTACATCATGCGTAGATGGACCTTTTCATGTTCAGATGCAGATTTAAAAACTGCTTGTTTATTAAACACTCATATAAATGAACAGGCAACAAAACAGAAGCAGCTGAGTACATAGCATTTTAAAATTGTAAATATTTCCTTGCTTACTGTGATGTTTATTTTATGGCTTTTCTGTATCCATGTGTTTTCCCTTTGGTTTTGGAAAATTTCCTGAATAAGGTAAAATTCTGTTTTATTTGGATCCAAGTCTTCTTTCTTTGTGTGTGTGTGTGTGTGTGTGTTTTCTTCTTCTTGCAATCGAAGACCCTAAAATAAGGAAGCAGGAAGTAATCTTAAACGTTACTAACAAACTTACCTCTTTCCCCTTTACTGTGTGGTAAGACCTGGCTCTTTTTGCTTGAGAAAACAATGAATTATATTGTTTCTAAAGTTCCTCTACATGGGCATTTTTATAAGAGAAAGGAACATAAAACGCTTTCATGGATAACACGTTCTCCACATATCTTTGACCTTCTTCGTTCCTGACAAGAACCTTACTGATTTGGGGGCTGGATATTCAGACTGCCTACCTTGGTCCTGACTGCTAGTGTTATTGGTCTTCTCTGGTCTGCCTCTGTGATGCCGAGATTCAAGTCTCATGACTCTTTCTCTGAACTGGCTGTCCAAGCAGTGTGTTCCAAAGGCTGCCCTCTCCTTCCTCCCTCTAATGTTATGACTCCCCCCCCCACGTTTTTATTGGTACATTATGATTGTACGTAATGGTGGGATTCACGTCACATATTTGTGCATGCGCGCACCATGATGACATAATTTGGCCAACATCATTTCCAGGATTTCTCCTTTCCCTTCCTCCTCCCTCACCCTGGTCCCTTTCCTCTGCTGATCTCTGTCCCCTTGTCATGAGAGCCCCGCCCACCTTTCTTTACCTCTTCTTCTCTAGCCTCTACTATAAGAGAAAACATGTGACCCTTGACTTTCTGAGTTTGGCTTATTTCGCCTAAGATAATGTTCTCAATTTCCACCCACTTTCCTGCAAATGACATAATTTCATTCTTTATGGATGAAAATAACTCCATTGTGTATAGATTCCCCAGATTCTTCACCGTTTCATCTGTCAACAGACCCCTGGCGGGTTCTGGGGTTTGACTCTGGCGAATTGTGCTGCTATCAACATGGGTATGCATGTATCACTATAGCATGACTTTAATTCTTCAGGGTAAAAACAGAGGGATAGTATACAGGGTCATATAGTGGCTCCATTGCCAGTCTTTGTGGAAACTCAGTATTGATTTCCATGGTGGTCGTACTAATTTACAATCCCGCTGAGAGTGTAAAAGTGTTGCTTTATCTCCACGTGCTCTCAAGCATTAGCTAGCATTTGTGTTCATGGTGGCTGCCAATCTGACTGGGGTGAGATAAAATCTCAGTGTAATTTTGATTTGTGTTTCCCTGACTGCTAATGATGTTGAACATCTATTTCATATGCTTGTTGGCCATTTGTAACTCTGATTATGCAAGTGTCTAGTTCAGTTCATTTGCCCATTAACTGTGTTATTTGATTTGTTGGTGGTAAGTTTGGGGGGTTCTTAATCCTCCATCAGGAGAGTAGCTTGCAAAAATTTCCTTACATTATGTAGGTTCTCTCTTCACATTCTTAATTGCTTCCTTTGCACTTTAGAAACATTTAATTTGATGCCATCCCACTTATTAACTCTTGGCATTACTTCCTGAGCTTTAGGGATCCTATTGAGGAAGTCGTTGCCTGTGCCTATGTGCCGGAATGTTGACCATACATTTTCTTCTGGGAGTTGCATGGTTTCATATTGATTTTTGTGTGTTGATTTTATAACTTGCTACTCTGCTGGAATTTGTTTATTAGCTCCAACAGTCTTATGATGGAGCTTCTTGGATCTTTATAGGATCATAGCACCTTCAGACAGTGAAAATTTGACATCTTCCTTTCCTATTTCTTCACTTTTACGTCCTTCTATCACCAATTGTTCTAGCAAGAATTTCTAGGACTACATTGAATAGGAGAGGTGAGAGAGGGCACCTTGTCTTGTTCCAGATTTTAAATGGAATGATTCCAGTTTTTCCCATTCACTATGATTTTGGCTTTGGGTTTGTCTTCTATAGCCTTTATGATTCTGAGGTAAGTTCCTTTTAACCCCAATTTCCTCAATGGTTTTTCATAAATGGATGGTGTTTCTTCCAAAACCTTCCTCTGCATCTATTGAGATGATCATGTGATTATTATCCTTGATTCTATTTTTGTGATGAATTTTATTTATTGATTTGCACATGTTAAATAATCCTTGCAACTCTGAAAAAAAACCAACTATGCCACGATGTACAATCTTCGTAATACATTGTTGAATATAGTTTGCTGATATTTTATTAAGGAATTTCCCAGCTAAGTTCATCAGGGATGTTAGTCTGTCATTTCTTTACTTAATCGGTTCCCTTTTGGTTTTGTTAATTGGGTTATTCTGACTTTACAGAATGAATTTGGAAGGGATCCACCTGTATGTCAGGTAATAATTTGAGGAGTATTGCCATTAATTCTTCTTTAAAGGTATGGTAGAATTAAACTGAGACTCGATCTGTTCCTGGGCTTCTTTCTATTGTTGTTGGAAGAATTTTTATTACTGCTTCTGTCTCATTGTTAGCTATCGGTCTGTTTGGGTTTTCCATGTCCTCTTTTTTTTTATACCTATAATGGCATTTTATTCAGCTTTAAAAAAGAAATTCTAATCATTTTGAAGACATAAGTAAAATAAGGCACAAAATAACATCAAAACAATTTTCCTTATAGAGAGTGCTAATGAAGTTCAGAGTGGTGGTTGTTAGGGGCTGGGTGTAATGGAAAATGAGTTGTTAAGAGGACAAAGAGTTTCTATCTTGTAAGGTGAAAAGACTTCTGGACATTCATTGCACAATGTGAACAATTACTGAGCTGTACACTTTAACATTGTAATGATGATAAATTTTGTTATTGGCATTTTAGAAATAATAATTAAAAAAAATTAGTTTCCAATGATAAATAAGAGCATATTTGTCTGAAGTCTTTCCACATTTACTTGTAAGTTCTTTATGTGGTGTGAACTTTTTAGTGCTGAGTGAGGTGGGAGTTTTGGTTGAAGACCTCCCACATTCACTGCACTCATAAACCTTTCCTCCAGTGTGAACTCTCTGATGACTAACGAGTGTGCAACTGTGCATGAAGAATTTGCCACGTTCACTGCACTCACGATTTCTTTCTCTGGTGTGAATTTTTTGGTGCTGAATGAGGAGGGAATTTGGGCTAAAGCCTTTCCCACATTTGTTGCAGCCATAAGACTTTTCTCCAGTGTCTAATTTGATTTGAGTTGTGGCTAAAGAATTTCCCACATTTACTACTCCCCACCTAAGGCCTTTCCCCACTGTGAACTCTCCGATGTGTATCAAGTGTGGGGTGATAGCTAAAAAATTGCCCGCACTGGCTGCATTCATCAGGCCTTTCTCCAGTGAAGCCTCTGATGTCTACAGTGCGAGGCAACACCTGAAGAACTTCCCACTCACTGCATTTGTAAGGGTTTTCACCGGTGTGAACTCTCAGATAGATAAGAAGTGTGGCGCTATCTATAAAGAATTCCCCACATTTGTTGTGCTCCTAAGGCCTTGCCCCTGGATGAACTTTCTGATGTCGAGTGAGGGTGGAGCAGTAGCTAAGCAACTTTCCACGCTGGCTGCACTCCTAAGTTCTTTCTCCAGTTCTTTCTCTGATGAACAGTAAGTGTGGAGCTGTACATAAGGAATTGTCCACATTCACTACGACAGTAAGGCTTTTCTCCAGCGTGAACTTTCTGATGCCTAATAAGTTTAGCATGTAACACAAAGAATTTCCCACGTTGGCTGCACTCGTAAGGCCTTTCTCCAGTAAGGATGGATTTTCTGGTGAGCAATAAGGTAGGACTGTGTAATAAAAGCCTTCCCACATTGACTACATGCAAAGGCCTTGGCCTGGGAATTCTCTGGTGCTCCATGAGGTCGGAGCTTTTCAGAAGAATCCTTCAACGTGAACCTTCTGGTGCTGAATGAGGTGCGACTTCCTAATGAAGGCTTTCCCACACTTGCTCCATTTGTAAGGCCTTTCTCCAGTGTGATTTCGCTGATGCTTAATAAGGTGGGAGTTATGCCTAAATAATTTCCCACACTCACTACATTCACAAGGCCCTTCCCCAGTGTGGGTTTTTGGTGCTCAAACAGCATATGTCAGTGGCAAAAGTCTTTCCCACATAATCTGCAGCCATAATCATTTTCCACTTTGAAAGGCCTCCTTATCCCAGGTGTCCAGGTGGCTTCCAACCACTGTGAGGGGCCTTTTGCTGAAAAAGTTGTGAATCGGCACTGAAGTCCTTCCCACCCGCTGCCTGTTAAGGTCCTCTCTGCTACGTGAACTCCTGGGCTCTGCTTGCCTCTGGAGCAGTCTGCGCTAAGCAGCTGCTGGTGGTGCTGGTACGGATCTGCCAACACTCGCACAGCTCATGCGCGGGACATGTTCCACCGCACTCAGCTGGATGCAGAACACCTTCCAAGCGAGCTGTGCGTCTCACAGGACTTCTGAGCGCATGTTCCCAGACACACCTTGCTCAGAAGGAAGCTCCATGCCAACAACCTGTGAGGAACATGTGCAAAGTCCCCGCCTCACATCAGGGGACGGTGCCTCTGGGCCTCATTAAGGAGTCCCCGCTCCTCCTGGAGAAGTACATGGCCACATCCTTAGAGACCACATGACCCTTGGGTCTGCTCCTTTATGAAGGGAGGTCAGGGATGGCCTCCTACCTCCCCCGTAGTGCACCTTCCAAGTCCGAGTCACCTTCCTCACTAAAGAGGCCACCACCTTCCCTGGCTTCCACTTTGGGTGCCATCCCAGCGACTCCACCTTACCCTGCCCTACAGGCACAAGCACACCGTGGTTCCCAAGCCCCTGACTCAGCAGCGCCCATACCCTTTACATGGTCAGGTGGCTGAAACCAGGCCCGCTCGGAGGCGCCTGGTTCTGGACACTGGCATACTGCTGAAGGTGGGCAGATGCCCTCCGTCCCGGCTTCGGCCTCCAAGGTAGGTCGGCCTGGGGATCCACCATCCACCTGAATTGAGTTCGTGGGCACAACCTTGGCCCACAGAGATGGGCAGAGCATGAGCGATGGGTGTTGGGGCAAGGCGGCCCAAGCCCCGCTCCGGCCTCCAGTCTCTGGGCAGCTGGCACAACGCCTGTCCTCCTGCAACACAACCGGATGCTCCCTCCATGTCCTCTTGACTCGGTTTTGGCAGGTTGTATGTGTCTACAAATAGATCTATTTCTTCTTGATTTTCCCATTTATTGGAGTCTATAAGTTTTCAAAGTGATCCTGAATGCTCCTTTGGGTGTCTGTGCTGTGGTGATTTCTCCTTCTTCGACTCTGATTTTATTGACTTAGGTCTTCTATCCTTTTCTTTTTGGTTTGTTTGGCTGAGGTATCCCAATCTTTTTTTTTTTTTTATCTTCTCAAAGAACCAACTCTTTATTTCTTTGGTTCTTCGTATTTGTTTATTGGTTATCTTATTAATTTCGGCCCTGATCTCAGTTATTTCCTTTTTCCTATTGGTTTGGGGATAGGCTTGTTTTGTTTTCCAAGGGCATTGAGATGATCATTAGGGGTTTATTTGGGGTGTTTTTCTTATGGAGGCTCTTGTGGCTGTAAACTTTCCTCTCAGCTGCTTTCAGCGTATCCCAGAGATTCTGGCATGTTATCTCACTAATCTCATTTGAGTCTAGGAATTTAAAAAATTTCTCCCTGAATTCTTCTATCACTATTCACCATTCAAAATCATTTAAAATGGTACTGGTCAATATCTGTATGGTTATATAAGTTTCTTTTTTAGTGTTGACTTTTTTCTTTTTTTCCCTAAACATGACTCTAAGTTCTTATTGGTTATACATAACAGTAGAATGTATTTTGAGACATTGTACATATATGGCATATAACTTCCCATTCTTCTGGTTGTACATGATGTGGAGTTTCATCAGCCATGTATTCATATATGCATATAGGAAAATTATGCCCAATTCATTCTACTATCTTTCCTTTTTCCTTCCCTGCTCCTTTCCCATCATTCCCCTTTGTCTCATCCAAAGTACTTCTATTCTTCCCCTACCCCTCATTGTGAGTCAGTATCCACCTATCAAAGAGAACATTCAGTCCTTGTTTTTTTGGGATTAGATTATTTAACTTAGCATGATATTCTCCAGTTCCATCTATTTATTTGGTAATGGCTTCTAATTTTATTTTACTAAGATGCAAGAAATTATACAAACATTTTATATTTGCTAGGAGTGACTTTGTGGCCTAAAATATGGTCTGTTTTAAAGAAGGTTCCATGAGCAGCTGAAAAGAAAGTGTATTCAGCTCTTGATGAAATATTCTATAGATGTCTAATTAAGTCCACTTGATTCATACATTTTAGGTCTGAAGAGTCTTTACTGAGTTTATGTCAGGGTTACCTATCTATTGGTGAATACTTGTTTGTAATCCCCAGTATTATTCTACTAGGGTCTATCTGGTTCTTTAAGTTGACTATCATCTGTATTATGTAATTAGGTGTACCAATGTTTGTGGCATAAATATTTACTGTTGCTATGGCTTCTTGTTGGAGTGTTCCCTTTAGAATTATGAAGTGAACATCTTTGGCTTAACGTCTGTTTGTTCAACCTAAGAATAGCTACTTCTGCCAGTTTTTAGGGTCTATTTTCATGATATATCAATTTCTATCCTTTCACTTTCAGCCTATGACTGTCTGTCTGTAAAGTGAGTCCCTTACAAACTACGTGTAGTTAGGTCTTGTTCTTTAATCCAGTCTGCTAGCCCATGTCTTTTAATTGGTGATTTACCATTTACAGTCAATGTTATTTTAGAGTGGTCTTTATTAATTCCTGCCATTTTGATATATTTCCAATGTTTAATTTGGTTCTTCTGTTTCTCATTTGTTTAGTTACTCTTCAAATAAGGTTTGCCCATTTGTGATCTCTAGGGTTTGTTTTTATTCCTTCTGTGTGCAATATTTCCTTAAGTATTTTCTGTAGTGCTGCCTTAGTAGTCATGTATTCTTTTAATTTCTGCTTATTTTGGAATGTTTTTATTTCTCTCCCAATTCTAAAGAATAGTTTTACTGGACATAACAATCTTAGTTGATAGTTATTTTTTTCAGGACTTGAACACATATTTGCAAGCCCTCCTGGCATTTAGAGTTTGTGCTGAGAAATCAGAAGTAATCGTAATTTATTTTCCTATAAATGTGACTTGATGTTTTTCTCTTGCAGCTTTTAATATTCTATCCTTATTCTGCATATTAGATATTTTATTTATAATTGTCATGAGGGAATTCTTTTTTGTCTTGTCTGTTTGGAATTTTAAATGCCTCCTGTGTCTGGAAGTTCATCTCATCTTAAGGTTTGGAAATGTTTTTGTTATTATTTCCCAAAGAGTTTATCCATACCATTAGCCTGCATCTCATAACCCTCTATTTCACTGATTCTTATGTTTGATCTCTCTTTGGTATTCTTGTCATGGTTACTTATATTCTTTTCTTTACTATGATATGAATGTTCAAGGTCATTCACTCTGTCTTTCAGCTCTGAGATTCTGCCTTCTGTATGGTCTACTCTATTAGAGAGCCTGTCAGCTAAGAACTTTATTTGATTTGTTGTGTTTTTCATTTCCCAGATTTCTATTTGGTTCTTTTCAAATATCTCTATCTCCTTTATTGAATTTCTCATTTATACCCTGTACTGACTTCCTTATTTTATCAGCTGTTTTGCTGGATTCTCTTGAAATTCATTGATCATTTATAATCATTCTTTTGAATCCTTTATCTGTTTTTTCATCCATTTTGATATCTTTGGATTGAATTTATGGGGAATTATAAACTTTAGAAGATAGTGCGCATGTGAATAATTTCTTTATTGGGGTTTGATCTTTTTAGAGAGCAGTATTCTCTTGTCAAAACATTCTGGGATATCAGGTTGTTGTGAATTTTTCAATCTACTTTCAAGTGGGTTTTATGGTACAGTTTTCCTGATATTTCTTTGGTCATGATTAGTGTATTTTAGTGTGATCACATTCAACACCCACCTACATAGATTCCTGACCCTCTTCAGCTGGTGACATCAGTGGCCAGATTCAAAGGGAAAGCAAGATGCATCCTCCTTGGATTTGTGACTTGACTCCCCTTGGACAATCTTTCTGCCTGTTGCACTCTTGTTCTACTAGGCACACCCTAGAAGAACAAGTAGTGCTTTCCAGGACAGTATGGCAAGGTGTGCTATGACCTCCCGACTCCCCCGCCACAAGCCGCAGCATGGCCTCCTCCCAGTGACGCCTGCTCAGCTCTCCATTTGCCAGCTGAAGCACTCAGAGTACTTTTCAAACACCAGGTCTCTGTGCGGCCTAGGACAGAAAGGCAGATCAGGCGGCCTTTCTGTTCTCCAGTTTTGTCCATGTCAGATTTTCCACTGTGTCTCCCTCACTTTTGTGTTATGTCCCCCCCTGTAGTGAACCAGTGCCACTCCTGCTACTGGCTTGGCTTCAATGTGCTCTTTTTTGTCCTTTCTTCAATGCACCCAAATTTCCGAGTCTCTTAGAGTCTCTGACTCTCCAGTACTGAGTTTCAGTGAATTTCCTCTTTCATCTACACTGCTGAAATGCCATATTCCCACTGATTGCTTCCTGAACCATAGGGCACTGGACATGCGACCTTCCTCTACTTTGTCGTCTTGCATCTCTTGAACTTGAGCTTTTAGGTTCTGATCTAACCTACAGTCAATAAAGAAAGAGTAATTCATCAGTTTCTCCCATCCACCTGGAACGACGACTCCAGGTGCTTGGGGAATATGTGGAGAAAGTGGGACTTTTGTCACACTTCTGATGGAAATGTCACATGTGTAGCTAAGTTCTCTTTTACCTTCTGTTCACCCTGAGCTCCTTGATTTGGCCACGTCCTACCTGGTTTCTTAAGAGAACACACCTTCACCCAGGGTGGTGGAGTCCAGCCCAGTGTGGGGTCTCTGCTTTGCCCTCCAGCTCTCTCTAGCCTGTAGGGGATAATGTCAGCCATGCATGAAGTGTTTTTGGTTCTTCCCTTTGCCTGTTTGGAAAGCACAGGACTTTGTAGTAACCCCAGATCCCTCAGCCTGAGTCCCCACGTGGCCATGCCTACTTTCTTTTTTCATGCCAAGAAAGCATGGAGAACTCCATGTGGGGCAGCTTCCGTTTCCAGATTTCAAGATTGTTTAGGAGAATTTCCACCCAGATGCCACATCTCTTTGCTTGCCTTTTCCTCAGACTGTCTCTTACCTGATCTAAGCACCTGGAGTCGTTATTCCAGGTGGATGGGAGAAACTGACAAATTACTCTTTCTTCTTGGCTGTAGATTAGATCAGAACCCAAAAGTTCAAGTTCAAGAGAACCAGAATCCTACAAATCAAAAACACATGGTTTTCTTTTGAAAGCATCGGTTCTGCATTGAGTTTCAAAATCCTACTGTGACTCTCAAAAGTGGAGGTAGACTTGTTTGCTTTTGATTGTCATTTCTCCTCTCAGTGTTGTCGCTAGGACAATAAGCCAGAATGCCCGACTTTCTTGATTGTACAAGAAGTCAAAAGAAAAGTGGGGGAAGTTCACACCTTGTTTGGTATTTTGTATCGTCCCAACACAGCTTGGCTGTGCGGCCACAATGGGATCACAGGCTTTGGAAGGCAGCCACTTCCAGTGCAGAGCCCCCCACCCCAAATCCTGACGCTCTTGCCTGTGCTGGGCTGGGGCTGCTTGATTTCAGTGTAGCTTCCCCAGGGCAGGGGGTGCCGTGGTTAGGAGAAACACCATCCCATGCGGAAAAAACAAGATCGCTCCCAGAAAGAAGACAGATCTAATTAAACAGGCCTCCTCCTTCCCTGGTGTGTCTGATATTCATTTAAATATTTACTTAGAGCAAATACATTTTAATGAATTTTCAGTTAAAGTTAAATCAACTCATTAAACCACATTTAAGAGATCAGAAATGTAAAATCAGTGCTGGGAGGGACTCGTTAATCTCTGAGTCTAACTGACTTGAACCAGGGAAACACGGGCCACGGGAGAGAGAGCACCATTCCCCTTCCTTAGACCAGACGGCCCTTCAGAGCGAGCAAGCCCTGTTCACAGCTGTTCCCTGGATAATGGGTGACCCATTATCCAGGTGAGGAAGGTGAGGCTGGGGCAGCCACACAGCCACAGGGATCCCCAGCCAGGAAGCTGTGGGAAGCAGGGGTGAGCAGAGGGTTCTGAGTCCAGTGCCAGCACCAGAACTGGCCTGGTGGAACGTCCATCTCCGCTTGCCATGTGAGCTGGACTTGCTCTGCTCGAGCCTCAGACCCTTGCTATTCCCCACTCGGGGGCCCTATCTTCTCACAGGACTTGGAGTTTTCTACGGGGAAGCCCAGGTGGCCTAGGACAGGAGGGGAGTACTGTCCCTCTTCTGGTGAGGTGCCTGCCTGACGCTTGTGCCTCTACCGTGTCCCAGTGTCCCTCCCCAGGGCTTCACTTCTGCCTCCGCATGACTCTGGCACCTCCCTTTGCCTTTCAGCCTAGAGGACATCAAAGCATCCCCAGATGCCAACCCTGGGCGCTTTCCCACCTCTGGGGACTCCCTTAACCCTGCCACACCACCTCCCTGAAGGGTCCCTCCACTGAAGTGCCTCTGTTGAACCCTCTGGGTGGACGCTGCTCATGTCTGACTTCATGGAAAGCTCCAGCAGCTGCTGCCAGGGCCTGGGACACCACCTGAGTCGTGTGCGCCTCTGCCTGACTCAACGTGGATGCCTCTACGTGGGAGCTGGAGGAGGCAGGCTGGGGTCGTGGCCAGCTCGGCCCTCCTTCTTAGGGTGTGCAGACATCCTGCAGTGGTCCTGTGTGTGCTGGGCATGGTTTTGATTTTTCCCTGGAAATTAAGAGAAAGTCAGCCCCAATACGTTTTGTTTGTTTTAATTTGTAGATTTAATGTAGATTCTTTTGAAATGTTTCAATTTTTTAAAGCTCCACCTTTGCTCTTATTTACGGACTGTGAGTTCTGAATATGTAAATGTGTAAAATAAAAAGGAAGAGTGTCTGATAATTCCATCCCAGATGTGCACAACACCTACCGTAGGTGTATGTTCTTTAGAGCTGGCTCAGGGTGCTCTTGTGTGTATGTGGTAGGAATGAAAACATACTCACTTTTCAACAAAAAGCAAATAATCCTTTGCATTTTTTCCTTTTTAGAGCACTATAATTATATGTAATATTTGGGTTCATTTTGACAAAATCATACATGCGAGGAGTTTGATTTCAATGCCCACCTTCCCCTCCCCACTATCCCCTCTATCCTCTCTACTGATCTTCTCTTCCCTCCTTTATTTATTTTTGTTTGGTGCTCTCCGCACATACATAAAGGTGAAATTCCCTTTGGTAGATTTATGTATGTGTCTAACACTGTTTTGTTAAATTCATCCCGTATTTTCTCCCCATCCTTCCTTCCTCCCCGTTCTCTGCCCCACTGAGCGTCCCTGGATCTTCATGATACCCGACACACACCTGCCACCTTCTTTCCCTTAGGTTGCTCTGGTTTCTATTTCATGGATTTCAACATTACAAACAGCTTTGGCCGCCTCACCTCCCGCTCCAAGGAACCAGCAGCACACAGCCAGCAGCACCTGCCCCAGCAGGCTGGGTTCTGAGTCCTGGGCCCTTCCTCCCAGCTTCCTCCCCTAAGAGGGGTGAGGTGAGACCTGAGATCGGCTCTTACCCGTCCTGCGGGAGATGGCCTCATGTCCTCCACCCCTGTGTTCTGCATGAGAGGGTTTCAGGCAGGACGTGAGAAGACTTGGTGAGGGCCCAGCAACACCTAGCAGGAGGAAAGAAAGGAAGAGACACTCAGGGGAGAGAGCCGGCATTCTCAGAAGACGGCAACAACTCACTCCTTTGTGAGCTCACTTTATTGGGGTAGGAGGGGAGGATCTGGAGAATCCCCACCCAGCACTGTCTCTAACCCTGAACTTGTGCTCAACAGCAGGATTACCGTCTCACGTTCAAGTCCCTCCTGCCCATTTCTAAAGGTTAGTTTGGTTATGTCAAGGTCACAAAGGCCTCTCTCCGCCCATTCCAGCCCAGATCAGGGTAACTTGGAGATCTGGGGCCTGTGGTCCTCAGTCCTGAGAAGGAAGATAAACTGAAAATAACAAGCTTGTCAGTCAGTCAAGGGTGTGATGTACTGTTGTCCTTTTAAGCCACAGCTGTTTCAGAAGGGCCTTGTGTGAGCTGCTTCAAAGAGAGGCCTGCAGAGGCTCAGCACCTCGGGTCAGTCTTTGGATTAACTTTAAACCCCATGACTCCACGGCTCATGTCTCCCTGCTACCTAACACTAGGGTACCTGCACAAGGGCGGGAGTCCCCAGCGGGTCCTGAGTCCAAGTTCTTGGCGTCCTGAACAAAGAATGGAGAAGTTGGCAGGCAGGGCAGAGGTCTACTGCGAGCGAGCAGACCTCACGCTACCCGAATGCTCAGTTCCTGGTGAATAAATGGGTTTGATGACAGGTCTCAGCTCCTTGGCCTGTCGTTAGAATCCAGTGAGGAAAACTCATGAAGTGCTTAGTCTAGAGCTGAGACACGGTGGCTGCTTTGTGACAAGCTGTTAGTGAAGCTCATCCTCAAATAGTTGGGGGTCACTGAAACCCACCAAGGCCTTGTGCTCCAAGATCCTCAAGTCTTAGCTGCAAATGACACCTCACAGGATTTACCTGTGGACATCCCAACAAAATTCTTCTGAATAAATGCAATGTCACAGGCAGGGCCAGGGTACGGAAGTCTTTCTCATGCAAATATGTCTATTTCTTGTCTTTCACTGAAATTTGGGACTAATTTTTTATTTATTTTTTTAAAATATTTTGGTACCAGGGATTGAACCCATGGGTACTCATCCACTGAACCACATCCCCAGCCCTATTTTATTCTCAGACAGAGTTTCACTAAGTTGCTGAGGCTGGTTTCAAACTGGAAATCTCCTTCCTCAGCCTCCTGAGTTGCTGGAGTTACAGGCATGCACTCCCTCACCCAACTGGGTTTAATTTTAAAGCACAACAGGCAGATGGAAAAAAAAAATGTATTACAGTTCATGCATTTAGCTTCTCCTTGACCCCTGAGCGGCTTGGAAAACTGTATGGTAAGGAGATGACACTGTAAAGTTCACACTGTGTTAACAATGGTCCTCATGAGTTTCAGGGGTCCCTCAGGTCCCTCAGCTCACCTCCATGCTCAGAGATTCCCCAGAAAGATTTTCAGAGGCCAGCACAGATGTGCTTACAGCTACATTGACTGTGGTGGTGATAAGCTGTTCTGCTGGATCGCAAAGGATGGGATGTTGGTGGAGTCTGCAGGTTCCATGCACAGAATTCTCACTTCCACCCCACGCACCCCAGAAACACACTCTTACACAGCAACAAAAATTCAGAAGTATATACTGTGTTTCTGCCTGGGGAACCAAGCCTTTGAAGACTCAGTGCCCAAAGCTGTCTGCAGGGCGCTGGTCACGTAGGCTGCCCTACCTGGCGAGGTCCCAAATCCAGACTCCCAGGATGAATGCAGGTGCTGAAATAAACTATCATTTGTGCACACAAGGAGTCTCTGTGGGCCCCTCCTTATGAATCGCCTGTTGGCTGGGGACAGTTGACATTGAGAACCAAGCACCCAGATGGGGAAGGGCAACCTTGCAAGAAGGTTCCTGGCCCAGGCGTGTCCGCCCAGCCAAGCCAGCTCTGCTCTGCACACCGTGCACTGGGGCTATCTGTGAACCAGACCTATCAAATGTGGCCTCTTAAATCCGCACAAATCTGTAATGGAAGCTTATTCTGCTTCTGTTTTGTTGGTGAAGGGACCAAGGCAGGAAGGAATCGAGCACCATGGTTGATGTCCCACGGCTGGAAGAGACAGCAATGGGATTTCAAGGAGACCCTACAACTGTGCCCCTGTTCCTGCCACTTGGAGCTTTCTTCCTGGCAGAAAATTCCGTGTTTCTTGGTCAGCACCCACAGAAAGCTCCTGGTTTCCTTTGATTCCTCCCCAAATCAAAGCCCAAGGTCTCCCACCAGCTTCTCTTTGGGGTCAGAGTCTTTGCCTTTGCACAGGTGAGCTGGGGATGATAGTAACCGTTCCCGTCCTTTCCCACGGTGCAGCTCTTGTCACCCTCCCCTGGGAGATAAGTCCTGACCCAGTGCTTCTAACTGAGCAGCTATTTCCCTAAGACTCACTTCCCACGACCCCTGGATGGGTCAACAGTGAAGGTTGCCCCAGCTCGACATAACCTTGCTCACTTCGGTTCTCACTGACTTGGGCTTTAATAATACACGCTTCTGTGTCATTCTCTTCTAACAGTTATTTTTATTGTATATTTTAGGTTTATATTTTGATTTTATTTAGTTAGAATAAGAGAGACAGAGGGTCATGAATTTTTTCCCAATTTTCTCACTCGGTAAGATCTTAAATTGCTCTGGCACTTTGCATCCATAACAGAAATAAGCAAAATACGGCAGATAAAATTTAGGTTATGTCAAATGTTTATGGCCCATAAAAAGTACAAGCCAACTGAGAAATCTTTCCAGGTAATTATATATGTGAGAATAATATAACTGTGGGACATTTTAGACCGAGTCCATAGCAATCACGTTAAAGTGGTTGTGAATGCATTAATTTATGATTAATTTACACAGTCCCCAGTCCTGCCTAGAGCTGAGGAAGCCAAATCCAATTCTGAGAAACCCTTAGAAAAGAAAAGTGTTGTTTCAGATGCAAAATGCTGGGAATGTCAGGGAACTTAAAGATGAAGTCCTCGTGAGGAGAGATGGGGGCGGGGTGCCACGTCCAGCCCAGTAACGCTGAGATCAAAGCACCTGTCAGACTAACTCATGGGCACACGGGTTGCTGGCATCTTCTCCTTAATGTATTACACTGCCATTTAGTAAAGCCTTCAGGCAAAAATAGGGAGGAGCCATCGAATGATATTTTAGCCATTAAAACATACGGTAAACATTTTCCAGAATTGACGTGTTCTTTGTGTTGGAGTTTCTAGCAACACACTGTCAAAGCTGTTGTGCCAAAGATGAGAGTAATATCCTTATTTGGGGAATTTACTGATGACCCATTACAGTGGCAATGAAATTGTTTCCCTAATCCACAGAAAATAAACGTGGGGTTTGTAATTGGGTTCCTATGTCATGATGGCAAAAGTGTTACCCACATTAGAAATTGCAAACAAAATATGCAGCATTTGGTGAGAAATTAACCAAGTTTATATTTAGGAATAATTCCTGGCTTGATGGAGAGAGAGAGAGAGAGAGAGAGAGAGAGAGAGAGAGAGAGAGAGAGAGAGAGAGAGAGAGGGAGGGAGAGAGAGAGAGGGAGAGAGAGAGGGGGAAGGTTTGAATCATTTTTGTATTAAAAAGTCATATTGCTTCTAGCCATTGTGTGATTCAGATTAAAGTGCTACTTGAGAAGGGTGACAAAGGATAGCTGTTAATTGTGACTTAAGTCTTTAGACTGTGCAAGCATCACAATCTGCAGAGCTGAAGTTGCTCCAGGAAGCACCTGCCACTCGCTGGCTCTGCCTCTGCTTCCAACAGGCACCCACAGTCCGGTGGGGGTGTGGCCTGGGGAGCAGCGTCCGTGAGCCAGTGGCGCCCAGCTAAAGCCTTCCTTCCCAGGGTGCAGTTGGTCTCCCCATGTGCATTTCTTCCACTGTGTGAAAGGCCTCCAGAGCTGCTCTGGGTTTTATTGCTTGGTGCAGTTCAGTATCACACATCGCCAGCGCCAGAAATTGGGAGGGATGAGCTGGGGCTTATTCTAGAAGTGTGATTTCTGTGCTAATTGCAGCATCAGACATTTAGAGTAACTAACCTTAGAGACAAGGACAGCCCCTCATACCCAGCCACTGTGTGCCTGAGCCATTGACAGGCGGGGTGGCATCTTCAGGGCCGTGTCCTTGCATGAGCCTTCTTCACCACAGATGACCCTTGGTGGCCTCCGCCAGCTGTCTTGTCTGCAGTCAGTCATGCGAATGTTCAAGAAGATTCCAGGTAGAAAATTTCACTCCAGCTACCTGACGCAGCCTGACAGATCCCTCAAGACTCCTGTGGAGAGGTCAAGGTGGCCGGCCCTCAGGGCTTCTCTGCCTTGGGATGAGATGGCAATCCAGTCTGCTGATACTCCACTGATTGGCGGGAGAGAGTGATCAACAAAGACAAGGGTGGCTTCTTGACTTCGAAGACATTTCACCCTTGAGAACTTGGGTATGACCCGGCCTCCTAAGAACCTCAAAATAGCATAAAGGATTGCTCATGCTCTGATCTGCTGCTGAGCCCCACAAACTCATCCTAACACCCAGGGCAAAGGCATCGGGGGTGGGGTCTTGGGAGGGCACAAGATCATGAGTGCGGAGCCCCTGCAATGGCACTGGTGCCCCCTTAAGGGGCCAAGAGCCTGAACTCCTTCCCTGCCATCACCCTGGACAGCCAGAAGGCTCCAACCTACCATGAAGCAGGTGGTACGGCGCCCAGCACTGAATTTGCTGGGTCCTGGATGTGGACCTCCCAGCCTCTAGCATGGCAGAAATGAGTCTGTGCTATGTATAAAGCGTGCAGCTGACTGCTGGCTACACACCGGAGCTAAGACCCCAGGAAGACTGACACGCAGAGGCTTTAGTTGCACATTTAGGTGTTAATGGGGATGAACAAATAAATCTATGCCTTTGGGTCAAAAGTAGTGAAGTAAAATGAAGGAAAAATGGCTCCATTGTAGACATTTGCCTTGATTTAGACAAAACTCACTAAACTACAGAAGTCCTCCTGGGGTTCAACCATCTGATGTGGCTATTTCTTTCGTAAAATATTTTATTTTTATTATTTACATGTAAAGTTAAAAAAAATCAATCTACATCACGAAAAACTTGACAAAGGCATTTCTGAGTGCCAATTTACTGAGAATTATTTGAGAATCATTATTTTTCACTGGTAATTTGGATTTTTCTTTTCTATCTATATGCAAATGTTGGAGTCCTTTGCCTACTTTTTTTTTTACAACCTTGTAATTTTGCCTATTTCATAAAGTTAAAATTAATGAAGTTCTGTAAAGATGGTGAAGTTTTCAATATCAAGTTTGGAAGATTCATTCCTTAATGTAAATTCTGCTATCATATACTCTTTTTATTGGCATAAAACTACATTTTACATTTTGATAGCTAAGTATAATGCATTATTGTAATATTTTCCCATTAATACAATTTATTGGTTCTCTAAAAAATTAGTCGTATTTTAAATATAAACGTATGATTCCCAGGAGCAAAGCCAGGTAGTTAAAGTTCCAACTTTGCCTCTGATTATCTGCAAGTCACCCTCTGCACAAGGACCTTTGTTTCAATCTTCTCTTTGCTCCTCAGTATTCATTTGAGCTTGATTTGATTGTCTACGTTTAAACTGTAATTTAGATTCCCTCTGGGAGGACAGTTTATAATTAAAATTATTCCTAATTGTGAGTTTTTATTTTACTCCTGCTTAATGAGAGATGAGAAAACAATTTCATCTGCACAGAGAGATCTCAGACCAGAGAGCAGTTTCTATTTTGGGAAAGATTTCTCCATTTTTAACCTCCATGATGCAAAATTGGGCACAGGTGAGATGGTATGTTTTCGGGGATCAGGGACCATGGTGGTGAGCCTGTGCAGGTTCTCCCTGGTGGTCGGCCTCAGGAATGAGCTGGGGAAGCTGGAGACTGTCATCTGACTTCAGGGCGTGACCACACCCCTCTCTTGCCCATCACGTGCATGCCAGTCCTCCAGCTGTCTGACTCTGGTGATGGTTGCAAAGGTTCTGCAAATCCTGCGTTGTTCCATTCCATCTCCTCTTCAGTCTCCCTCATCAACCTGACTTCTTCCCACAAGATTTTCGAAAAGAGGAGAATCCCATGAACATGGACAAAACCAGGGTTCATGTTCTTAGTGACTTGCCTGTAGAATTTTTGCTTAGATCTACAATGTTTTCATTTAGATTTACACTAATCAGCACAAGAAAATTGCTTCACCTGAGAGAGACAGACAGACACCAGATGGGAAATAAAATGTGTCTGTGACCATCAGAATTCATGAGTTCCCAGAGAAGTCCATCGATGGGTGTACCCCAAAAAGCTTTTGTTAAAGACAAAACACATGTTGTAGTCTGTTGTAATATCTGTCGATATCATTAATTTTAACTCCTCAAATATAAGATGTTTTTTATAATGTTCTGGAAACTAAGCAAATCTACTGGAAAATGTGGGCAGTTTAAGCTTTTCTCTGTGGTTACTGCTATTGTCAAAATGTTCAGTGATCTCTGCAGCCTACGCCTGTCCATGGGACCCAGCATTTCGGGAGGGATACATACAAGAAAAGGACAAGAAGGGGCAGATCCTTTGCCAGGTGTTTGCATGTTAGTTGCTCAAAAGATTGCACGAGCTAACAGAGACCAGGGCACCTGCTGCAGACATCAGCGAGGGGGTACACAGGCCTGACAGAAGGGAAACGTCACTGGGCGAGGGAGCCAAGCAAGCTGTTCCCAGGTACAGCTGAGAGCCAGGGGCAAAGGCGAGGAGTTGTTGGCACAGCCTGGAGGAGGCCAGAGCCCGGCAGCCCGAGGGCAGAGAAGATGCCATGTGGTGCTGAGAGGCAGAGCCAGCCCTCAGATGGGGCCAGCTGACTTTCGCTGTAAAGGGACAACAGGCAGTATTGTATTCTGTTCAGGTCGCACAGCTGGCGTCCTAACTCTCCAACTCTGGGTGGTGCTGCAAAAGCAGCCGAGACAGCACGTCCACCTCTACTTCCACACACACAGCTCATGGATCTGTTGGAATAAAACTTGGTTTGCAAAAACAGATGACGTTCTGGGTTGGACCCACTGGCTGTGTCTATGCAGACAGAGGAAGTGAGGTCCAGTGACACTGTCACATGACTTCTGCCAGGTTTTGAGGCTCTATTATCCCAGTCCACTCTCCTCCACTCCAGTCTCTCCTACTGCTCTTTCCCTTTTTCCTCTGAAGTCAGCAATCGCACTGCTTCTTCCTGCTGATGGGCTCTGGGTGATCATTTGAGTGCATACAGAAGTGCTGGTCTCCCAGGCCCAACCAACAGGGACAGCACTATCGTATTAGACGGTGTGGTTTCAGAACAGCAGGCACTATCTGCAGGAGACATCCTGAGATCTTGGAAATATACTTGATTCAGACAGGTTTCTGGGTTGCAAGCAGCAGAGAGTGCCTCCAGGTATTTTTTCAGAGAAAGGGGATTCGTTGACTTCATACTGGGTAGCTCAGAGCATCCCAAGAGGGCAGTAGGGACAGGCTTGGAGGACATCCACCTAGGGAAAATGCTCTAAAAAGGCATCAGTAAGGCTGATGAAGAGCCCGTGTCTCTTAACATGTAAACCCCTGATAGCGGGCGGAGGCGCTGCCGCTAAATGCACTCACCTGAAACCTGGGAGAATGGACGTGCCATAGGCACCACCCGTGTCAGGGCGTATCCCCATCTGTCAGCCAAGACTCTTCAGAAAAATGGAAGCAAGAGGAGAGAGAGGATGCAGCTGGATAAGCCGAGGGGCGACAGGCCCAGGGGAGGGGAGTTTCTCCGCAGTTCACACTGCAGCCCAGTGGTCCGCCCAGGGCGGCTCTCAGCAGTGCCACCGTGTGGTGGTGCCTAGGAACGGCCGCGTTCTGTCGAGCGCATTTCAGTGCTACTTGATTCCTGCGGACTGCTCGTGAACTCGAACGACGGTCCGGGAGAACCACGTGGAAATCCTTGATTCTTTAAAAGCAGTCACTGCGGAGGTAGTGGAGACGAGCCCTGCTGGTTTGGAGGTGCTTATGGATGTGTGTTGTCAGGGCTACCTGACTTCCATGACGACAGGTCCCCAGTGCTGTCCACAAACCTACTGGTGGGACGTGTGCCCTTGAGGAGCATCACTGGTCTACCACCCTTGTGGCAAACTTCACCCCATCCCTGTGCCTGGCCTTGGGATGAGCCAGCCAGCCCAGGTGTCCCCGTGGACACAGGTGGGCTTCGCTGGATCTTCTGGGCAGGCTGTGCTCCTCGAGAGAACAGTGGGAGAGAAGGGTCTTCTCCCGCCTGCTCTGCCTGGTCCTGCGGAGGATGGGCTCCTGCAGGGATGGCTGGGGCTGCCCAGGCTTCGCCTTCATGAGGAGAAGACGAGGGACTGGCAGATGCAGGGAGCACCACCTGCTGCGCAGTGCGGCTGAGGGATGCAGCCAGCTACCTCCTCGGTTGTCAGTGTAAACGGCTGTCCTTTGGGGTTTCTTGTCTTTTAGTACCAAGTGTTCCCCCAATTGCAGCTCTTCTCTAGTAGTATGCTGAGAATACAAAACTATTTTGTTTAAAAAAATAAACTTAAAACACACTAATAATAAAGCGGGTTTCCTGGCTATATGTTTAAGCAGAGTCAGGCGCTCCTGTGTGATGATGCTGGGATCAAATATAATTAAGGGATTGATTGGGAAGAGCCGTTTGGTATCCCCTTCTCCACTCGAAGGCAAAGTCCACAAGGGGCAAGAACCACGTCTTTCACATCTGTCTCCTCCTCACCATGTGAGAGAGAGTCTGACAAAACAGGTGAGTGTCAAAAACGTGCCTCGTCTACAAGCTGGGTGGGCCAAATGCCGGTTCTCACTTGTCTTAAGCACCGAGCTCTGTGCAGGGAGCCAGTGCAGCCTGCACTCAAACAAAGGCAAGGGCGCCTCCCAGGCGAATAAGCCTGGCCAGTCAGTCTTGGAATTGAAATGCTTCCTCCAAACTTTTGATGTATAATAAACAAAGGCCCAGTTCAGGCTGCAACAGTCACTTACCTCGGACAGACTGCATGTCTTCAGAGGGACAAAAGAGCCCAGATGAGGTCTAAAGGAGAAACTCACCAAGAGGTTATTGATTCCCTTTAAGTGTCCCCAGGGGCAGGGCTGGGCCTCATGCTGGGTGGCACCAGGTCGGCTGCCATCTCCTCTAAAAGCAGAAGCCCAGGGACACAAATTTCACTGCTAATATTTTCTAGGAAATCTCATGGGTATTTTGTACTGATGTGGCCAGCATTTTTCCAATCAGGAACTGAACAAATCTGCTCAGTATCATGGATCCCACTGCCTTGTCTAAAGATGGTTGGTACAGGGTGATCTGGATGACTGAAGCCCTCAGTCTTTGCTTGCACAGGGAGAGTTAGAGCCACCTGATGGCTGGCAGGGGTTCTTTGTCTTCAGTTGCTAAAAGACAAGACCCAAAATGGTCCATTCAGTGCAGAATAGGGTTTCTTTGGGACTATGGGAGAACAGTTGTAGTTAGCTCTATTGGTCATGAACTCAGCTATCTATAGTCACTTTTTCTTCAGAGATATATTTTATGTTCCCTTTAAGTTTCAAGAGTTATCCCATTTGTCCACATTTCACTTGGACAGTAAGAGGTAGGTGGAGTTGGCATTTGAACTCCTGAAAACCCTGAAGTTCATACCTTATCCATAGGGATGCCAATTATACCTCAGTTGGAGTCCAAAAAGATGATCTCACTGCCCAGGGCTGAGCTGAGATGCTTCTGAAGATGCATCTGGGGTTATACAGAAAAGTGCTGAGATTGACTAGCAATGTCTGCAGTGGGTGAAGAAGATGGAGTGGTCATGGACCGATATGTGGTCATAACTAAAGCACAGTCACGACAAACAAACATGGAACCAGCCTAGGAGCCCACCAGCAGATAAGTGGATAGAGAAATGTGATGGATATAAGGATGAAATAATGACATTTGCTGGAAAGTGGATGGAACAGGAGAGCATCATGCTGAGTGAAATAAGCCAGACTCAGAATGTCAGGGGTTGAATGTTTTCTCTCAGATGCAGAGACTAGAGCAGAACAGGCAGTGGTGGGGGGAGTGGGGACATGAAAATAGGAAGGGGGGTGAGTAGGAGGGAGGAGGGATGGGGAAGTCAGGGAAGTGGAATGAACCTGACAAGATTACCCTGGTACATATATGACTATGCCCAGTGAACCCACCTTTACATACAGCCAAAATGCACTAATTAAAAAAAAATTATGTATAAATAAAAAGTACCAGTAGACTAGAGAAAAGGTACAGGGAGAGAGAGCAGGAGGGAAAGGGGAAGGACTGGGGATTGAAGATGAGCCAATTACATTCTATGCATGCATGAATATGTCAATGTGAACCTCAACATTTGGTTTAACTATAATACTCTAATAAGGAAAAAAATAATAAGTACTGCTAATTACTGTTCTGGTTCTAAGTCATGATTCCTCCCAAGATGGACCATCTGCACCCTTGTCTGTTCTGTTTGTTCCAAATTTGATGCTTTGAACACTCATTATTTTAGTAGATACTCTTCTCTATCATCCAGTAACAACAACAAGTTAGTTGCATTTTCCTTCATCAAATGCCCTCGTTCTTTGCTGGAAATAGACATGTGCTTCATATTAGGCAGTAAATGCATCTTAGCCTCATGGCCACAGCATTCAATGAGGAAATGAGAGCTAAGGAGACACTCTGTCGCTCTTGTTGGGGACGAGCATGTTTCTAACAGGACCTGAGGCTACTGCACACAGCCCTCCCAACAAGCATCTTGCTTCTATGTGGAGCTGGATAGGAAGTCAGCACAGGAGGCCAGGCCCTGGGGTCACTGTGGGCATCCAATCCCATCCTTGCCTGAGTCCAGTGCTGCTTACAAACACCTGCACCAACAAATTCCTTCCATCCCTTTGCTATTTTGAATTAGATCCCTGTCATTCAAATAAAGAGTTAGACAATTGACCTGAAGAACTAGAGTCAAGGGTGCCTTCTTATGCTCAGGATAAAGGCCACCTTGAGCTCGTCTTGGTAGATGGATGAAGGGTGTGCTTACCCATTTCTGAATAACTATGGTTTTGCAGCTCACTATTGCAAACTGCCAGGGACACAGGGGCTGGAAATAATTCAGACGGAGGCCCTGCATTCTGGCAATGCCGTTGGGAAGCAGGCAGAAACACCTTCAGCTCAGGTATTTATGGGAATGTGTGCTGCTACATGAAAATGAAAAAGGGGGAATTTTTCCATCAGGAATAATCAGACAAATATTAGGCATTTAGTCCAGGTCTTGAGGGGTGCATGGGAAGCTGACAGAAAGGGATGGTGGAGAGTCTAGAGAGAAGAATGACATCAGGACATGTGGGTGGGGAAGCCCTGGGAAGTTCTAAGGCAGGGTTTGTGTTCAGGCTGACCCCCTCTGGAACTAAGTCCTCAGATGGCAGACAAGGCGAGCCATCTGCCACCCACCGTTTAGCAATAAGGAAATCAGGGATGGTTTTTGACCAAAAGTGGGAAAAAGGGAGTATAAATTTTGTAAGAATAACCATGTATGGTTTGGAAGGTAGGAGTGGGTGGATGGCACAGGTGCAGTGTTAGGGTTAGGGAGCCTGGCGGAGAGGAGGCCAGGTCCTGTGATGTCCCACTGGATCCTGCTGTACGAGGGTGGTGGGGGACAATTTTAGAAATCCGAACATGGACAGAACACAATGAGCGATTTCTTACTTTAGTTAGGAATCTGAGTTTAGCTGTGCAGGAAAGCCCTTATTCATTTGTAGAGCTGCGGCAGGTATTTAGGATGCACTGTGGTGTTTGTGATTTTCCTTCACGTGGTTCCAACATCAATGCATTTAGTAAATAAAAGTGTGAACCCTCATTGAATGGGGCCAGTGCATGTCGGCTGGCTTGTCACGTTTCCTTTAAATTTCTGTGTTTGGAAAGTTTTTTTCTCTAAATCATAACAAAGGCTCTTAAAACAGGAACTGCAACTCAAATATCAGAGGTTAGGAGTAGAGAAGGAAAGGGAGCCAGAGCCGTTGCATGTGAGTGGAACCTGCCATTTCCGCGGTTGCACTGACCCCCGAGGAACTTCCTTCTTCCGCAAAGGAGCTGCTCCCTTTATGGCCAACAGGGCCCCGTTTCTATTCAGTGATGTGCTTCGCCTGGGGACTGAGTCACGGCGGGTCTGGCAGAGCCTTGGCCATTCTGTGGCTTTCGGCCAGTGTTTCCCAGCTGTGTGTGCGCCTGCAGAGAACAGAGGCGCGGCCCTGAGGGGCCAGCCTGGAGGAGTCCACGGGAGCCCAGGGTCCAAGTAAGACGTGGAGAAGCTGCTTCGCATCTCTGATCCTCTGCATGCTGGGCCCCCTGAGGAGCCCCAGGATTCCTAACCCGTCCCGGAGGTGACTCTCTAATGCCCACACTGTGACAACGCTCCTACTCCAGCTACAGGTGCCCTTGCTTGTCAAAGGCAAACATGTCATGAATGAACTCTGCGTTTTCTTGGCATGAACCTGGGAGATGGGTCAGCGAGGAAAAGTCAAAATCACCATGCACAGTGTGAGGCCCCCGTCGAGGACAAACAGGAGTGGAACGACTCTTCTGCCCCTCCACTTGCCAAATACACGGTCCCGTGACTGACCTCGGCACTGGCAAGGAGTGCTTTCTGTGCACAAGAAGCACCTCAGATGTGCCACCGAGGGTTTTTAAAATATGCAAATTAGATCACCTAGCACACAATTTCCCGACATCTGGATTGGCCACAGCCTACAATTTTACAAAATCCTGCCACTCCTTCCTGACATTCTAAGTGATCCAGAGGTAGCTAATAAAGAGTTTAAATTTTTTATACCATTCCTTGAGTCAGGGTCACCCTGAGATGCTTCAAAACAAGATTTTAGAACCCCTGTTTTGAGGTGCTTCTCCTTGCAGCCTGGGTTGTATCTTGGTTGAGGCAGATTTTCAAAGACGGTTGTTTCCTGAATCCACCAGCAGAGGGCCCAGGGCATGGCAGCCTGGTCCTGGACTTCTGACCCCTCTCTGCTTGCTGTCTCCTTCCACTGCAACCCAGGCTGCACACATACCATCAGGACCAGGCAGACTGAAGCCTCGCCCCAGGCAGAAGCTCAGCCATAATGGAGCCTGAGATGCTGATGGACACTCCTCAGGCCAACCAGATGGAGGAGGCAGGAGGGACGCATCTCCACCCACGCATTCAGACAACCAAGACATATAATTCTATCTTGCTTTCTTCTGTACTTCCACTTAATTTCTGCTCTTAACCTCCTCCGTCCTCTACAGAGTATTGACCTCACTGAATACGGGAGCACATGAGCAAACTGTCCCTTCCTTGTGCATGGACACGGCATGGTGCCTATGCCCCATTGGGCCTGAGGAGCCAGTGTGACCAAACAAAGCCCTCAAGAGCACCGGACACTCTTAATTACTTACCCCACTGGGACATCGGGTTGTCACTGCTTTTTCCAGAGCTGTATTGACATCCAGAGAAGTGAAGACCTCAGTCCTGCCTGGCCCCTTCTGCCCCTCCGACCCTGCGGGCCTGTAGGCAACCTTCATCTCACCGAGCACTAGGCAACTGGCGCATGCAGGCTGCCACTGCGCCAGCTCTCCCTGCGCAAGGTGCCTCTTACCAGGCGGCCTCCAATCTGCTCTTCCTGAGCACAGGTGTCACTCTTCAGCCAGACACCCTCTGTTTGCTCCTCGTGGACAAACTGGAAAGAGCTCACAGATCGCCACGTTGTCCCTACAAGACTGAATGATCCTCCAGTTACGCACTGAATATTCTCCATTGGAAACACTCAAACACCCTGTCCTCCTCTCTGTCCCTCTCTGTGACCAGAAAGGCTGCCAGTGTGGACCAGCACTGTGAATGGGTTCCTCTGCCCTCCAGCACCCACGAGGGTTTGGACAGTGAGAGTTGTTTGCGGGACATCAGAGTGTCAGAGGAGAGGGGCGGGTGCCCGGCTGGACCTTCCTCTGGAGCTGAGGCTTGGTGTGGCCTAACCTCTCTCTCATTAGCTCACAGTGTCTACGTAGCTGCTGTCCTTGGGTCCCGTTAACAATTACATAGTTGAGTTACTTGTTTTTTTCAACAGTTTGAGGTCACCCTTAGTCCAGAGAGAGGGGAGACAGCGAAATCTGCTGTGTTCTTGAAAGATCTAAGGCAGTCCACTTTATTTCCCCCAGAACCCCACCATCCATCACAAGGAAGTCTCCAGAGTGTGCTCGATCTCCATCAGCGAGGGAAGATGCAGTTGGGGTTGATTAGGTTTGTTCATGTGGCGCTTTATAAATGTAGCCCTTGAGACATGGGCAGAACCAGACCAGTGGCATCTGCCGCCCTGCAGCCTCTCGGAGCGGGGAGGGCTCCTGTTGGCCAGGGTTTTATTCTCTCTTCACCTCTTTGAAATGGCCTGAAGGCCTGGATGAGGGATAAGTGGAAAATAGTTCTGCCTTTCAGCTATTTATTCTTGTTTGCTTATAATCTTTATGGGAGAATTAAGTAGAAGTAGAGAGAACAAGAAGATTATTTTTTGATGAAAGGTTAATGCTCCTGAAGGAGATGGCTGATTAGTTTTTATCTTCAACAAAGGCTGGGGAAATTAATTTGGCAAGCATCTTACCTTGGCACAAGTTGTATTATCTAAATAAAGTTTTCCAGGCTTGCGTGATCAACAAAGTGATATGAAGCCATTATTAAATATAAAGTTCCAGCCTCCTCACTGGGAGACCCTGGTTTATTAAGCCGGGGCTGGGAAGCCTCTGTCCTTGGTTATGCGCTCTCTGGGTCACAGCTGCGTGTGCATGTCACACCACTGCGGTGCATTTGGATTTTGAATTTACGCTGAGGCTTCCTGTTTATTTTTTCATTATGGCATCACACACTTTTTGGGTTCTTCCTACCTTGCTCCAGCTCAGGAATCTCTTGCACTGGCAGCCAGAGGACCTGCTGCCTCCCCCACATCCCCCAGCAACATACCGCAATGCTCCGTGTGTGTCGGGCACGGGAAGCAAGAGCAAACCCGGTCCTGCAGCCGTGGCACTTAAGGTCCCGGCAAGAAGATGAATGCCACCAAGTGAGCCACACGCACTAAGTCACATGGAGGCGAGCATCTGGAGGAGCAGCACAGGGACCAGAAGGGGCAGGCCGAGGGCCTGACCTTGTCCTGACTGCCGGGAGGACAGAATGTGATGGCCAGTGTTCCCACAGATGCCGAGGGAGGCCAGCACTCCCGCAGAAGCGCCGGCTGCCCCAGACCCCTGCCCGCACCTCTGGTAGCTACAGATGCACCAGCTCTGTCCTGAGGACGCTCAGGGCCCTTACAGTCGTGGCCTGGAAGCTTCTCTCGGGCATTTCTCTTCACAGAGGGACAGACGCGAAGGGGCTTCTGCAGATGGAGAAGCAAGCCTTCCAGCTCCTGTTTAGGACTCTCCAGTGACGCTGGTTCAGAAGCAGCCACCGCTGTTCCTCCTGTTAGTGTTTGTCTCGATTGCTGTGGTCATGTTTTCTTTTCTAATACGAAGACACATGGAAATTGCCGTATTTGTTCAGTGTGGACTTTCTGTGTTGACCCTTTCTATATCTGTCCCTTTCCTAAGACAAGAAGCAGGAAACACTGAGTCCGTTTCTGTGGTCGCTCCTGCTGGCTGAATGAGGTTATTTAAGAGAACTGTGGGTCTGACGCCATCTGCCCATGAAAGAGCTTCACACATCAGCCTCCTGATCTGCTCTGGAGCAGAAGCGACCCCCGGGTGCAGCTTGCTCTCCAAGGAGGACAATGCAAGCAGCCTCTCATTACCAGTGCTCGGCTCCAGGCCCTGTCAATCAGAAACCTTTGCAGTGGCGCCTGTGTCCTGTGCTCTGTGAACGTGCAGTGAGCTGGGCTCGGCACACAGGGTGGGGTCCTGTAGAGTGAGCACCCCACAGGGTCATCTGCTCAGGGTGGCCCCCAGGATACCCCACTCCTGCCAGGCATCACGTGACTGTGGACTTTCTGCGGTGCCGGGAGGCCCTGAGCTCTGTGAGTCCTGCCTGTCCCTGGCCTTCCCTGGGGAGCTCACCCGGTTGAGGGGCCACAAGGTGCCAGGTCTTCGGGGCCGTCCCTAGTCTAATCTGACAAGAGGGATTTGGTCCCAGATCACGTGCACGGAGGAGGGAGAACGTGAAGACAGAGTAGACGGCCAGGGGCGAGGCAGGGTGCGAGGCTTCAGAGGAAGCCATGCTGCCTGCACTCGACCTTGGACTTCCTGCCCCAGAGCCATGTGCTCAGGGCCCCTGTGTGGGTGAGGGTCAGTGAGTCAGCACCGGGCATCTTCAGCCTCTGCCTGGAGGGAAACTGCAGAGCACGTGGGGGTGTCCAGGCGGCATCTTCGCTGTCAGGAGAAAAGCACCTCAGCTCTTCTCTTGTCCTTCCGCCTCCTCAGAACGCATGCCCCTCCGTCACTACTAACCAGGGAAGCAAAGGGACATCGAGGGGTCCTCCTGCCCTCTGCTGGCACAATCCTCCCCGAGCAGCCGTAGTGATGGCAGCCATGCGACGTCTCCATGGGTTTCTCTTCGTCTTTGCGGGCTCGCCGGCGGCGCTGCAGTATCATGAGCACGCAAACGCGCGCTGGGCGTCCCCTGCAGGCCTCGCGCCATGCTGCAACTCTCCAAATCCCAAGTGAGCAGGAGTGCAGGGTCCCTGTGGTTCTCATGAAAGCCACCCCTCTCCCCAGTGCCTCACTTTTCCTGCAGAATATGCTTTGACACATGTCATGGGATGCATGCCGAAGGTCACAAATGTGATTTAGTTAACTCCCATGGGAAAAAGCATGAGTCCCTTAATGCCATGATTAGTATGGTGCACACCTGCATAGCATGCCTCTTGTCAAATGCAATCATCATTCCGAAGCTAGCAGTTGGCGGGAAGCCTTCCCACGTAACTACTCTGTGATCGTTCACATTGTTTCCCTTCGTGCTTGAGAGTGATAATCAAGCAAGTCTGTCTTCGCCATCAGGACATAAGCACGCGCCCCTGGCCTCTGCAGTTCAAGCACTAGGCCCACCTCTTTCTCTGAGGAGCACCCAGCAAGATGTTAGAGGCAGATAATCTGAGCACACCCAGAGACATGCCACCCCTGCCTGGAGCTGGTGCCCATGCACGTCTCTGCCACGAGCTGGCAGGCTGTGAGCACTCCGAGAACTTCCACTGCTTCACACCAACTGCACAATGGCACACGGCCTTCCCCGCGTAGGCTGCGAGCAAGCGGTGGGATCCCCAGTGTGGGGGTACCAAGGCAGCGGGCTCCTTGGCTGAAGCTGAGCAGGCGGGTCTGGAAGTGGGACCAGTGTGTGTGTGTGTGTGTGTGTGTGTGTGTGTGTGTGTGTAGAAAGGGGTGTGATGCATGAAAATGCAAGTCATAAGTCGGCTATCTGTAATTGTATATTTTAGGTTACTTTTTAAGGTTTGTTGTTTCCCAACAAATGCATAAAATTTTGTAATAAAAATGTTTGGATCAATTTTTTAAATCCCCAAATGAAATGGCAAGTGAAGAATGAGCAGATGGAGTATCTGTCCAGGTGATCAACTCTGACCTTTAAGTGATTTTTGCTCCTCAAATCCCAAGCCTGGGTGGGTGCTGAAGTCCCAAGACCATGCGTGGGCAGGAACATGGCCAGGTGCAGTGCTGCCTAGCAAGTGAGGCACCTGCAGGGGCTGCTCCTCCCAGGGGGACAAGGGGCAGCCTGTGCACCAGGCATCCCAACCCTGTCTCGTGGGCAATGTGTCACAGTTACGACCCCAACTAGCCTGGGAACTCTGAATGCAACAGGCTGGACTTCTTAATGCCCAGCACTAGGGAGAGGACCAAGTGAGTTTCTGTTGGACTCTTCCTGCTTTGATATTTATTCCTATACTTACAGCCAAGCAAATATTAGCGTCCACTGCATGCATGTGAAATGATGGTCAGTTATCAACTGTCACTTACTGTAGACTTTGCACTGATTGACACAAAAATATTGACTTGTCAATGTGCACTGTAGCAACCCGTGTTGATGGATGATGCATGCTTTCTTCTTACTTGATGTTTTTCTTTCATTTCTTTCTTCTTCTTCTTCTTTTTTTTTGTTTTTGTTTTTTCTTGTTTGTTTTTGCTTGCAACTGGGGACATTCGTTCTTATTTCTTCTCATCTTACATTGAGATTTGTCTGGACTGCAGGGCTGTCATTTGATTTTATAATTCTTCATATAAGGGAAATTAATCTATTAACCAGTATTTTGTGGCATTTTTCCTTCTGTTTCATACCAACATTCACTTAAGCCAATAAATGTGTTTTAGTTCTGTGACTCTATAAGTTTTTCAGAGTTAATGGACTATTATTTTATATTCCTGTTATAATCTGATATAGATTATGATGTATTTGCATGGATAGTCATATATTTTCTCTACAAAACCTCTTTTAATATAACTTTCAATGAATCCTCCATAAAACACCCAGATCCTCCTATGAATACTCAACATTAAATAAGAATGCTCTGATATGGCTCAACTGCGGGCATTTCAACCAAACATTGCAATGTGTCCAGAAGACCCTGGACAAGTGAGATGGAACCAGTGTTTGACGAACATGGTGCTTCTTCGTGTGAAATGTCTTATTTAACTTATAGAAAACATGATGTTTACTGGAACCTCGAAGTTTGGAGTGAGGGGTGTTGGGGGATTGAAGCACACCTTGTTTTCTCAGGTGATCAGCAGCATCTGAGCATGTTCTTCATTTACCATTTTTTCAAAATGTGTTTGCTTTGTAATTGCTCAATTATGCTGAAATTGGTTAGGCTTTTGTAGGGTCTGTTTTACTTTTCAAGAACACTCCAGAAATTCTGCAGAAATATAACCACATGCAAAGCTATCATTGCTTTCACACACACACATACACACACACACACACACACACACACACACACACACACACACACAAATTTTGTGGCCTTACCTTCTTGTATTTATTAAGAGATCAGGGCAATTCTTCTGTATCCCTTACACAGGCTTCACACTTTCCAGAAGGTCACACTTGCCTTTTTGGTGGAGAATGGGTTCGCATCGTCCCCCTGGGTAAGCTGGAATCCTACTTCCCAGAAGCCTGTCTGCCTATAGGCGAGGATCTGCCAGCAACATCTCACGTGATCTGGAAGGTAGGAAGGAAAGCACAGGCACCCCTCACTGAAGGTTCTTGTGGGTGCAGGCGGTACAGGAAGCCACCAAGATGCCAGCTGGCTCTACCTGTCTTTTCCCCTCCTCCTCCTCCTTCTGCTCTTCTTGGCCAGATCCCCTGGCTACCAAAGGCTCCAGGCCCCCAGCCACATGCCTGAGCACAGGCCTGCAGGAAAAGGATTGTTCCCAAAGACTTTCTCAGGAACCCTCGCAGTCTACTCTGCAGTGGTCCTGGCTGGCGCCCGCTCCCCTGTGAGCTTCCTGTTCATCTTCCTGTGAACGTCCCTGTTCATCTTTGGCTGATGCCAGCATTTCAAGAGGAATGGTAGTGACTTTTCTTGGGCTCTCCTACTCTCTCCTTAATTCAGTGCCTCCTCTCTCCCCTAAGTGTTTCAAGGGCTTGTTGAAAACATATCTCTTATTTTGTAACATGCTTGGAGGGGATGGAGGTGCTGCTGCTCCGATCAAACCAGGCTGATTCATCTTGATGTAATACCCACAGTACCAAGTTAATCCACTCCTGGTCAGCACGGATTGCAGAGGGAAAGTGGGCACTCTTTTCCCCAACACCGTTCCAGTCTGAACTGGCCTAAGCCTCAGTCTCTTGGCCTCTGCAGCCTAACAGCCCAGCCATTCCCAGCACGATGCGCCTCGGTCAAGGTCCTAGGCTGCAGTAAGGCTGCTGCTTTAAATGACGGCATTATTTGTGGGGTTCGCCTCAGGGAAGACACGCTGCTCCTGGAGGCAACCTACTGGAGGCCACTCACTCACTGGACCTAGACCTCAAGTTCAGGGAAGAAAATGTGGCTTTTTCCTTTTTCCTTCTCTGTCAGCCACATGTGCCAGCTGGGTTTCCAAGGGACACTGCTCTGTAGACATGCAAAGGCTCAGAAGGATCTGGCATAAGAGGACTCAATAATCTACAGAAGAGAGCAAGCCAGGAAAATGGAGGGGCTGCCCTCACATCTTCCCAAGGGCCATCACAGCACACTTGTGGCAAATGCCCCTCTGAATCTCAGTGTTTCCCGACAGACTAGTCAGAGGGGCGGGGCAATGTGGTGGGTCTACTTGGTGATTCTCAACTAGGGACATTGTCAGGCATGTTTAGAGACATTCTTATAGGTAATTTAATTCCTGTATTTGTTTATTTCCTTCTTTTTTCTTTTTTTATTGTAAACAAATGGGGATTTCCTTACTTTTAAGGAAAGTGCTTGAAACAGCATTTAGCAGCTTCAAAAATATAACTATTATTGCATATTAGAGGATTTTAACTTAATCATCCTGGACCGTGGTCTCCTCTGTGCTAAAATGGAACCACTAGGGCTCGGTCTCACAAGAAATATTTATGCAACAAATGACCAGGAAGCAAACACTGTGCTAGGTGTTGCTCAGGGCGGGGGAGGTACTGCTTGCACCTGGTCAAGCTCCATGAACTTACAGAGGGCCAGCAGGTGACCTTGAAGACAGACAATGAGCAAGTCAACAAAGAGGTATGAGCGGAGCACTCTGGGTGCGTGTTTATGGCTCTGCTGTTCCTGTCCTCATAAAGGAGGAGGGAGAGGTAAGCCGCATCGACCCGTCAGCCATGGAAAATGGGCCAGACTGTATTCCTCACTGAATTGCAAAGCATGTGTGTTTGGGCAGAGAGGTTTGGAGGGGGAGAGAGGACAGAATACTTCCTTACTTCAGAAATAACTGACGGTCTACCTCCACATCACAGCTGCAGCAGCTCACCAAGGTCATGTCCAGGCTACCCAAGTCAAAGGAATCTTGGGAAATTATAAGCTGAAGATTGTTTTAAAATTCTCTGCTACCTGGCCCACTGGAGCCTGTGCTTTGTGAATACCCCTTTGGCCTGGCTGGCGGCTTTCCCAGCTGCTTTCTTCCACTGCAGAAAATAGATCCAGCTCGGAAAACCACTGAGTTTCTTTCAAGGATATCTGGGTCCAGAATTCCTAATGTACCAGGAAGGACGGGCTCCCACCCCAAGTGAGACCTTCAAGTCCACCCCTATTCTTTCTTAGACTGTTTAAAGTGATTTCTATGTGCCTGAGCTTGGGGAGAAAATGAATTCTCCACTGCTGATTATCTTCTCCTTTTATTCTCAATAGTAGGCTTTTCTTTCCTTCCTGTCTACCTGCTGCTCTTCTTTTCTTTCTTCCTCCTTTCCTTCCCTCCTTCTTATGAAATGCCTTCCTGGCTCTGGAGTCCTGGGGTGCGCTAATGAAGGAGGCCTGTGGTGGGTGACTCATGACCCAGGCAGAAGGCTGAGCCTGCCCTTGGGGAGCAGCTGCTGAGCCTGCGGGAGGTGCCAGGCCAAGAGGGCCTCTGGTTGGGGAGCAGGAGTGGGCGCTATTTGTCTAACAGGATGCAGGGTCAGGAGGGGCCAGGCTCTGACTCCTGCTCTCCACTCCCAAATCGAGCCAGAAAAGAAAGAACCTGGGTGATATAGAGGAGAGAGGACGGTGGATTAGAACAGGTGGGAAATGAGAGGGCTGCAGAGGGCTTGGATTTCTCCTGCCCAATTCTGCAAAATCAGAACTTAAAACAAGCAGTGACAGAATGTCTTTTATTTCAGGGGCAGTTCTGTGGAGGGAGGCTCCTTCCTCTTAGCGGCAGCCCTGGCACCCTGCACGGAAGCTCCAGCAGTGCGTAAGGGCAGCCCCTTCCTGCCCTCGCCGGCCGCGTCTGGAGCGCACATGCGGTGGGTGTCCCCTGCGTGATCACCTCCTTCCGCTGCTGCGCATGGTACTTCCTTTTAGTACATCTCCAAGGGTTCGGCGTTACTCCCGAGGGCACGAGCAGAATGTGGCCAGCAACCGAGAGGGAAGGTGCTGCGTGGCCACCTGCCCAGAGCCGCAGCAGGAGCCAGGAGCGGAGGAAAGGAGGCTCTCTGCCTGGAGGGATGCGCAGCAGGGGAGGAGGCACCCGTGTGCGAACGCGGAGTTTCCACGCGGGCTGAGCAGGTCCACGCGGACACCTAGTTCCAGGCCGCAGGTGAGAGCTGCCCATCTGCTGCGTCTTCCTTCCCTGCCGCCACCTGCTCCTCCGATGGCGCCCCAGCCAGCTCCTACCAGGGATGCGGCCTGGGACAGCATAGAGGTGGGGCGGAGAGGTTAGTGCTGAAGCCACAAGCGAGGACACCAGGATGGGAGCTGAGACTGGTGTGAGAAGAACTGTCAGGAGCCCAGCGCCAGCGGTGCAGGACCCGGAGCCCCATGGGAGGGCAGCTTTGCCTCCTGCTGGGCCAATGGCCTGCGGGGTCCTCCCACGGCTCGGGCAGGCCTCCAGGGCCATTGGCGCTGGGTTCTGAGTTGCACTCGAAGGACGCTGCCAGGCTGGCGAGACCTGCGGCGGGGTACCCGTGAAGCCAGGAGGGGCTCAGATCCCCCCAGGACATCACCTCTGCGCCTCTTATTCCGGGATAGGAGGAGCCTGTGAGGGTTCCTGGGGCCACACGTTCCCACTGGCCTCAGATCTGCCAGCGAGGGGCAGGGCATGGCGGAGGGGGCGGCGTGCCCACAGCTTGCCGCTGGACACCGGGATGGGAATGGCCAGTCTCCACAGTCCCTTTTCCCCAAGCATGGGGCCCCATCCTTCCCCAGCAGCAGTTCATTCTAAGGCTGAGGAATCCTAGGGGAAAGCCAGGCTCTCGGCACGGGTCCCTCCTCCCATCGCAATCTGTGGTCCCAAGAGCAGATGTTGGCTCACCATTGAACGTGCACGTGCGGTGCGTCTCTCAGGAGGCCCAGGACAGAAATGTGGAACCCAACGGTTGAGTACCAAAGGTTCAGTTCACCCAGCATAATCCAGGGTTGCTAGTAGGGGCTATGGCGCCTGCTGGTGCTAGTGTCCAGGCAGGCGGGCAACTCCACAGCAGATCTGGTCTTCCCAGCCTCTTATCTCTGCGGCCAGGATGCACATCTTGAGTGCAGAGAGCTGAATGAGCACATTAGGCACACAGCTCAGCACCAGAAGGACACAGACAAAAAAATCCCACCAGCTGTTATTACTGACCTCATTGTTATGCACACACATGGGGCCAAACTACCAGAGAGCAGACCCAGAGGACGCGCACAGGGAACAGGCAGCTCCCGGGCCAAGGTACAGCAAACCAGGAGCCGTTCGGAGCCCAGCACAGAGCATGGGGATCTCTGGGCTGGCCAGGAGAGACCTCCCCTCTGCCTGGGTGGCGGGAGGATCATTGTTCTACTTTCTGTACAGGGGTGAGGGTCTGCATGGTTCTAGCTGAGCCCAGTGAGACCTGTTGACTAAACTCTACTTGGGACACAGAATCTTCTCCAGTCTCTCCTCTCCGTGGGCAGGTTCTACCCGACCCAAACACCCCCACAGATCTTCTAAGCACTACCCTAGATCTACCCACCTACCTGATCCTCCCACCTCCAGGCTCTTTGAGCTCAGCTGGAAAATTAATAGGAGGAGCGTGCTATCAATTTAGGCAAAAAATTAGCTGCTTATCACAAGTCAAGGGAGGCCTGGATTCCACTCTCCTTGAGGTGGTGGGGTTCTTCAAGAGTAAAACAAAACAAAACTTCTTTCTACTCTAGTTTTAAAACCATTTTGTCTGAAAGGTTCCTGGGAGACAGAAGGTAGCAGACACCTTCTCTTTCTTTGGACATAGCACAAGAGATCCAGTGTCAGGCAGGAGAACGCAGCTGAGCAGACTGTCAGGGGCTGGGGCGGGCGGAGCGGAGAGGTGACGTGTCAACAGCAGGTCTGCTCCGCAGCAGACTTGGATGCGGGGGACAGGAGCCTGTGAGTGCTGGTGGGCACCGAGGAGGGGAGGCCGGCCAGTGCCAAGGCCCAGAGACGGGCTGGCTTGGTGTGCCCGGCGCAGAGCTGGAGGGCCACGGGCTGGAGCAGAGGGAGGGTGGGGAAGGGGACTGAGTGAGGCTGTGAAGGATGGACGAATAAAAACCAGGTGGAAGAGACACGAAAGAAGGACGAGGAGAAAAGCAACCTCATTCAGAAGCGCCATATAGTTTTCCAGGCTTGTCAATCCCTAAGTCAGTCTCGCTCCCAGGCCTGGGACATCTCTAAATCTACCTTGTGCACTGTTAATTAACCCTCCAATAAATAGATTAAGGAAGACAGATATCTTGAGAAATCTAATTCAGGGGGACTTTCCGAGCTATCTGTTGACCAGATAATGAAGACCGTGTCAGCCTGATCACCGTCAGATTGACCAGCCCACCATGATCGCCTTGGGATCTCCAGGATACCACTGCACACGCCTTTCCACACCCACCCCTCGTCAAGCTCCCTTCAACAACAAAGTCGAGAACTACTACTAGAAAAACCAGTGTCTCTCTCTCAAGATGACCCTCATTCTCCACCGAATGTGTTATCTTCTCTCCTAAACAAACCTCTTTCCATCACATAAGCCAAGGTCCCTGCTGGTCCTGAGTCGAGGTTCCCCTTCTCTCCCAGACTCCTAGGACCCGTATCAGGAAACACCTCTTCTCCCATGACAGGATGAGGGAGGTGGAAAGACACAGCCATGTGATGTCTGGAAGGCTATATGTGTTCTAGACTCAAACTGTGCCAGAGCCCACTCTCCCCCTTCTTGGTCTGGAACATCTCCTGAGGCTCAGCTGGGCACTGGACTACCCAAGTCACACCTGCCCTTAGGGTCTCTTCTGCAGCTGTCTGGGTGGGTCCTAAGCAGGAAACGTATATAAGTATATAAGGGTCCCAGGACACGAGCTTCACGGGGGCTTCACTTCCAGCATGTTACTGTAGCCACGTTTGTGGGATTGCTACAGATAAGTTCCCTGGAAGCTCCCTGTCCACATTTTCTGCTGCCGCCTGATTACACAGGCATCTTCTGCCTACTGCGTGCAGACGCCTAGGAGGAAAGGAGGCGTTCTGCACAAACTAGTTTGCACAAAGAGTTCAGGCACAGAGCACCAGTCCCGGCAGTCAGGGATGCTCAGAACTCATGAGACCCAAGCCCACAGACCGCAGCCAAGGGTCAACACTGCACGGAGCTTTCTGAGGACGGCAGCCTCTCACCTGCTGTGTGCACCCTCCGCCAAACACACAACCATCTTCAGTTGGTCAAAGATCAAATCGGGGGTTACGGAAATGTGTTTATTTGCATAAATCAGTCAGGGTCACTCCTGTGTGTGTGCGGGGGGGGCATTTCACAAACCAGGAAGGCTGGTATGAGGGCAGCTGTGGTTTGGCCCCAAGGAAAGCCAGGGCACTGCTGGAGGAACAGGCAGGGCACTATCTGAGAGGATGAATGGGGTGCGGGTGACTAACAAACACCTACTAGTAAGAAGAGGACTTCCAAGATCCTTGCCCCTGTGCCTCTTTGAAGATATTACAGATAATTAATTTATAATTAATTTAAATAGCTATTGCTTCTGGTGAAATGATGTTTTCCTTGTGCTTTTCGACTTGGGTTCAGCAATTCCTGTTGAAGATGCTGCAGAAAAGCTTCTCTGCCCTCCTCATTGACCATTTAACAATAAAGAAGGCAAGAGCTGAGAGGGAGCCCAGGCGGGCATCCCGTTGCCATAACAACCAGTGTGGCCAATATCATCTTAATGCTATTTCACTGGGACAGCTGTGTGCTAGGCTTTGGGAAGAGGGTGGCTGAAGAGACTGAAGACACCACGGCACGTATTTTGTCCCCGGGGAGCAGGGAATGCAGTGAACACTCACATCACACTGTTCTGTAGTCACCAAGGGTCCCACCAGAGGGCACGGGCTTGGCCTGGTGCCAAGCAGAAAGCGTGGTCCAGGCGCTGGTTTTTCAACTTGCTCACCCACCTACTGTTGCCCTCGCAGGTGAGTCACGTCCCCTGCTCTGACAGGGTGGTGCCTTGAATCCTCAGAGACGTTCCGCACTAGGAGGGCTCCCTCCTGACACTGCTGGGCTGCTCACGCTGTGATGTGGGACCCACTTCCACTTCTACCGTCGAGAATCACACTAGAACTAAAGGGCTTTTATCTGTACCAATGAATATTCACATTAGAAGATGAAATGGACAAATGTTATCGTGTTGTGTCTTCATTCTGACGCCATGTCACACATCCTATGGCCGCTGGCTGGTGGCTCTGGAAATCTCCATTCTGCATTCATGAGCCAATGAGAATGAATAGGCAGAAATGCCATGACTTGCCCTCAGCGCAGCCAGTGCGGGAGCCTCAGGAGGAGCTTCCTTGAGGACCACTGTTCTGCGTTGTTCCCTGGGCTTTTCGGACAGTGTGGGCTGCTTCCCTCCTGCCTCCCTGGTCACTTCTCCGTCTGGAGACCATCACCTGACAGCTCGTGCATGCTGTTCCAGCTCCCCAGCTCCTCCTTCACATGCATGCTCCTGGGCAAATCCTTTCTTACGAGATGTTTAAATCAACCTCTCTCTTCATAAAGTTCTAAATCTCTCTGTCTCTAGCTTGGAGCTCTTTCCTGAGCTTCAAATCCATAGATGTCCCAGTTGGCACCTTGGTGCCCAGGCGCCTCTGGCACCTACTCCTTCTTCCCGCCTTCACGGTTATTCCTGCAGGACTAGCCAGCCTTACTCTTCACGCCCTGACCTGCTCGCAACCCATCCGCACTGACAGTTCTGTCCAACATCACATTCAGTGAGGTCTTCTCGCCCATGACCAGACCATTCCAGCAGCTGCCATCACTCTGGTGAAGGCCCAGCACCTGAAGTGCCTGACGGCCATGCGTGCCTGCACCTCCTGGCCTGGCCTGACTCTGGCTGGTCTACTGTGGTCTGCTTCCTCTCAGGAGCTGCTCCCTCAGGCACACTCCACACCCAGGCTGCTGGAATGTCGGGTGTTACCATATTGTGGGGTCTTTTCCTCTACTCTTCCAGGAAATGGTCTTAACACTTCAGACATCTCGAGGTTTGGCCTCTCGCGGGAGAATGCCTCCAGGGGTTCCAGCCGGAGTCCAGGGAAGGAAGGGCTCTTGTGGGGTTGCCTCTGGGCCCAGGACCCTCCTGAACCCATGGTGTGGTTGGGCTCTCCATTGGTGGAGTGCTCCAATGCTGTGACCCGAGTCATTAATCCACTCTTAGAACCAAGGCTGGGGTGGGGTTAGTCTTATCCAGGTCACAGGGACTGAAGCTGGGACGAGGGTGGGCATAGGGGTTCATCAGGGCTCTAACAGAAGAGGTATGGGTGTGGAGATGGAGAGCCGTGGTGCACAGGCAGGGACACTGTGGCAGTTCTGTTGCTGCTTCTGATTTCCTGCTGCCTGACGCCCATCTTTCTTGCCAGCATTCCTGCATGTGGCATTCTTCTGTCCTCCCGTCATGGACATCCGTGCAGGTCCCATTAGCTTTTTAGGTCTCAAGACCAGCTCAACCCTGTGCCTTCCCGGGGAGGACAAGCCTTTCTCTTCCTGGTCCGCCCTTCTACGTGCCACGCGTGCACATGCACGAGGCACTGTGGGGCACACTGCATCAGTCGTTTGGGTTTAGCTTCTCCACAGGGTAGGTAGCAAGAAATCACACTTGTTCCTTTCTGCCTCCTCAGCGAGCAGCCAATGCCTAGAACAGAGCAAAGACCTCATTCGGCCTGGGGAGTATGGGATCTGGGTTTGGTTTCCCAGAATCCTCCAAGACTTGTTCAGTCTGTTCCCATTATTACTTTGGGTGGGAGACTTCGGGGATCCTTGAGCGAGCCGAATCTCATATGTATTTTTTCCTCTTGAATTCCTCCTAAGGATTTGTTTCAGAGCCTTTTCCTGTCTTGTTATTGGTCTGAGACAATGACACTCTTGTTTGGGTAACGCACACGACTATCAGCTGTGGAGGATCTGGTGGAGAGCAACACAGAGCCCGGCACTAAATTATCCACCAGTCCAAGATGAAACACGCTGTCCAGCTGCTCAAGGAGCAAGGTGGAAACTTCCAGAGAGCAGAGACAGCACATGCAGATCCTGGCCCCTACCCCGGGTTGTTCTGTGTTCTTGGTTAAGTTTCTCACCCTCTGCGCTTGTTTTCTCTTCTGTAAAATGTGAATAAAAGTAAAATCAATGCTGTTGAGCTTTATGCCAATTAAATGACTTAGCTCATGTAAAATATTCAAATTGTGCTTGATCCACAGTTAACAGTTAATAGTTAATATTAATTGCGTTCTATGTGTGTTAGTATTTTAAACCCTATTGACCACTTCTTTCTCTAACTCTGATGCCTGACGTTGGCTAGTCCTCTTGGTTATGTGCTGTGATTTCTCATTTATGCATCAGTGTTTATGGTGAGCACGTGCCCTCTCTTCCCAACCATGTGACCTGCTCCTGGGGACAGAAGAGCAGCATCCACTGTCAGTCTGTATTGGCTCTGCAATTACTGTGTGTACCAGGATCTTCACATCGTTAATTCTGATAGAAACTCTCCTTCCGTTATTTTTTTTTCTCTTTTCTTTTTTGGTTTGGTGTGCGCTACAGGTTAAAAGGAAAAAAGTTTACTGAGTAATATAATAGCGTGAACAAAACACCTGCGTGAAGACTGGTCAGTGAGGTGACACGTTCCCAAGTCTAGAGAAGTGCCCATTAGCAAACAAAACTTGATATGACCATTTGAAAACAATCTTAACTTCTTGGAGGTGGTCTTCTCGATCAGTTGGGACAGCCAGAAACACCATGCCATGCACTGAATAATCTCACTCTTCTCCCAGCTCTGGAGGCTGGAAGGCTGAGATCACCTGGCTCCAGGGCTGTCTTCCTGGTTTGCAGATAGCCACCTTCTCATTGTCTCCCCACCTGACAGTGACAGCAAGCTCTTCAGTGTTTTATGAGACACTAACCCTATGGGATCAGGGCCCCACCCTGTGGCCCCATTTAATCTTAATCATTTCCTTAATGTGGCCACACTGAATATTAGACTTCAACAGATAAATTTCAGGGGGAACAATTCAAACCACATAGAGGCCTTAAGGAGGGTGAAACATTCTTCTTCTCCCTTGAAGCCTTGGGAGCAATCCCACACACCAGGTTGGCTGCCCCACGTCAGCCTGGATCACCAGCATTTTTAATAAGCATGCTAAATGATTATGCGTATGAGGAGCGAATGCCTCAGTCAGGGGTTATAAACTGCTCCTGGTTCCTGGTGCTCAAAGGTGTCATCAGAAATCTCTCAACTAATTCAATTTTTAAAATTATGTGTGGATGGAAACAGAAGGCATTTATCATCCAGAGGCGGTCAGCATGGAGTCTGTTTCTGACCTCAAGTAAAAGTTTTGGGAGGAAGTTGGGCAAGACATCCAGGCCATATTTTTGCAGGATCAACTTGCGTGTGCTTATTTTGTCATTGACCTCTGAGATCATGAACACATACTCAGCATGCTAACATGCATCTATGAGGCCTTATTTGGGCCTGAAGTTCAGAGCGTCAACGTGACAATTCTAAACAGTATGTCCAACTCCAGCAGTAGCTCCTTTCTCCAAGGTAATCGCTTAAGTGTCCGGTACATCCTGGGTGCACTCCTGGCTTTTATATTTTAACAATAGGATTATGACTTGCAAATTGTGCTTTTAGCAACAAGTCAGATTATATTACTCTGTGTTACTATTGCGTTTGGGTTTTGGAACAAGTGCATGACTCTCCTTCCCTCCCTCCCTCCCTCCCTCCCTTCCTGTCCTTTCACATACACATATGGTCAAATTCGGGACTGTTAGCCTGGATCGGTCAGCAGTGCAGGGCAGGTGGACTCCATGTATGACCCCGTCTAAAGGAACTCAAGCTCCCGAGGACTTGACTCTACTGTATCACCTCACGGCACGTTTCTGGTAGGTAGTTAAGGTGCGAAAGCCTCAGAAGACACTGTGCCTCGGTGGGCTTCTATGGCTCTCTCGGGATGTAAAGTGGGCCCATAGCAGGCCTGGGCTGCCTCTAGGTCCCTCCTGAGCCTCAACTGCCTCCCACTCGGATCGCGACAGGACTGCCAACATTGTTAGTGGGCTTCCTTTCTTGTTTAAACCATCTAATCTGTTCAGTTTGGAATAAATACACATGAAGAGTACAGAAAGGTCATCAAAATTCCCTACCAAATAAGAGGATGCCTACGGGAGATTTGTATTTGCCCAGGTAACCACTTCCTTTACTAGATTCTCTCTGTTAAAATGCCTAGAAGGAGTTTTGTTTTCCTAAATGGGCCATGTCCACTGGGTTCAGTTGCTGATCACTTTATCCTATTTTGTTTCCGTCAAAGATTCGATTACCCTCTGAAGTTAAGGGCTGGGGAGGTTGCTCAGGGGTGCAGTTCTTGCCTAGCGTGAGAAGCCCTGAGTTCCATCCCCAGCACTGCGAACTAAAAAGTGTCCTTTAAGCATGTTCATTTTTCACTTTTTTTGGTTAGCCATCAATTCTAGGTGAAGAAGAGCCAAAAGGTTAAATGGGGGATGGTGTTGGATGATAAAATAACCCAGAGAGTAGTAGTTGCTGGAAGCAGTTAGTCTCCTGAAGGCGGGGCGATAAAGAGATGAGGTCCTGTTGCTAGAGTCCCGATACATGAGCCACTTGGTAGGAGCTATATCCACAGGAGTCGCTGCCCCAGGTAAGGCATCTGGGGGACCTGGACATTGGTAGGGGCACTGCCAGGGAACTGGAACCACAGGGGTTCTGCCTTCAGTAGAACATTCAGGAAGTAGAAAGAGAAAAATGGTCTGGTCCTTCCTCCTTCCCATCTTCTGGTCTTATGCCAGTGCTGCCTCCCTGGCTGAATCTACCAAGGGGAGAGCATGACAGAGATGGGACAGAGTCCTGCATGAGACTCAACAGGGGCAGGTGGCTGGGGTCTCATAGTACACTGGCAGCTGACAGCCAGAGGGCTTCTCAAAAGCACATCTTGTCTGAAGTGTGATCTTCTGGGGCAGGATTAGGCTAGAACTTAGGAGGAAGAAGGATGGGCCTCTAGGGACTCCCTCCCCTGTGGGAAAGTTACGGTGGTGTCCACTTGAGATCAGCAGGTGGGAGAGAGCCTTTCTGAACTGTTGTGCAAGCCTGATATAGAAGACTGCAGCCCTGCTCATCCAGAAGAGACCTCCAGGATGAGCACAGAGCAAGAGAGCCAGGAAGACGGCACCAAGGGAGGCGTGGTCCAGACCAGGAGCTGCTACTTCAACACGAGTGGCTGGAAGGGAGCACAGGCGGCCTGACGGTCCTTCCCTTGGATAAAGTGCTCGAATGGACTAAGCACCCTGGGTAAATAGGGGTGCATGTAAATTGACTCACACGGGTTCCAGGATGCTCACGCATGGTGGGCAACACCAGGGACTCAGGAGGGTGTGTAGCTGCGCATTCTCAACGATTCCTCTCAGCTATACGCAGGGACCTAATGAGGCATTGACCTTGTTGGAGGTCTTTAGAAGGCTGGCCAGGTGTCCACTGGAGACCTCCTGAGCTTGTCTCTCCACACTGGAATGGACTGTATCCCAGAATGGCCTTGGTTGCAGGGATGCTGGGGCTTTCTTCTCCTATTGGTCATGCGATGGGTAATCTGTTTCTACAGAGATGTGTGGGCATCTGAAGTAGCCATATATATCCGCCTAAGCACTGTGTGCACAGTTTCCTGCAGGACTTCCAACACCCTGTGAGTGGCTCCCTTCCAGTGGGCCATTATTTTTCCTGGAAGCTCTCTTGGAGGTTTCTCAAGAGCCGACTTCTCTCGGCTCCTGGAGAATTCTCTCCCACAGAGTGTGTCGGGTAAGCCTTACAGATTCATTCTCTCTTTATCTGAACCTGCAAACTTGAGCCTCTCTCTGAAGCTCATGACCAGGGCAATAATGAGAGGCCCCGTTGTGCCAGGCCTCATTAAGACTTTTCTGCTCTCTCCTCCCACGAAATCCTTTATTCAGCTGGGTGCTGACGAGCAATTTGGGAAATTAGAGAGCTGAACAGTGCCTTATTTCACACCAGAAAGTGGGTTGCAATAGTGACTGCACCAGCTGATGGAATAAAGAATCACACTATCACTCTGGATTTTGAATGAAAGAGGGGTGTTGGCTGACGCAGCTATTATGCCTTCCTCAAGACACGTTCCCGTGGCTCCATAAAATGCTCCTATATTCACATATATTTTGTTGCAATCTGGCCCTTGGACAAAATGAGGCCCTGGCAATTGATGTTTATGGCTTTCCATATAAGCTTTCAGACAAAATTTACACTGCATTTTACTGCAGCTATTTCACATAAAGCAAGGGATTTTGCCACAAAAATGAAAAGGGAAGAAACTGCATTCTTAAGTTTCTTATAAATCAATATTTGAGCTATAAAAATATCTATATAAAAGATAAAGGAGTGACAAACACATCTAGGATGAAAAGAAAGCCTATTTAAGCCTTGCTTTTACTCTAAGTTGCCTTCCGTATCTGGAACGCAGTCAGCATTTTAATTTTAGGAGACGATGAGACCTGAATATCTCACCCCAGCTGTGGTCAGCAGCTTCAGCTGAAGGGGGTCGCTGCACAGGGCATGGCAAAGACTGCTTCCACCAGCTGCACGTCTCGGATTCACCTGGAATCCATTGGCAGATTGGACAGGGGAACGTAAACCCACTCAGCACTGTGCTGGATTTCCTCAGATTCTTTACTCACAATGCCTCTGCATGACTTTGCATTTTCAAACATAAAATGGAACTAGTAATTCTAAGAAAGATCTCCTAAGGCCTGTCTCTCTCTCTTAGCTTTCATCCACATCCTACCCAATCAATATGGCCACATTTCTGATAGGCCTTGTTACTGAATGTCCCCAACAAAAGCCAAACATAAGTGACACAAAGTATATGCACCTGTATCTATTTCCATGTATACATATACACTTTACATGAGGAATTTTAATAGTTTGAGTTAATTTATGTGGCTTTCTTTTATGTCTACTTTCCACATAACACATCATAAACATTTCTAATGACATTTTATTATCTTTAAGTCATGGTTGTGATGATGATTTAATATCCCATACATAATATGCCTGAACCATATTTACTTAATCATTTTTAATGATGGATATTTAGGTTGCTTTCAAAGGCTTATTGCTGTCATAAATAATGCTTACCATGAACATCTTTGCCCATCTATCTCCTTCCCAAATCTTGATTATTTCCTTAGAATGCATGTCTAGATGATGAATCATTGGGCACAGGCGTGTTTATATCTCTCGAAGTTCAGCTTCCCAAGGCTCCATCTTTAGCAACTGTGCCCTCCTTCCAAGTAAGTCAGCTCCATGGGGAGAGGACTCTGTCCATGTCTGCCTTGTTCTCTGTTGTTTCCCTGAGGCCAAACACTGTTCCAGATACATAGGTGATTTAAAAAGGATTCAATACATGAACAAAGAAAGAAACCCTTCCTTAGTCCCTGCCCAATGGAGCAGAGCACAGTTCCAGCCCTCCACTGTGATGCTTGGTGATAATTTGCTTTCTAAGAATTTTTTTAGGAAGAAAAGGTGTGTGGCATGTCACTCCCTGCATGTGCACCCCTCTTTCGGTGTCTGGATGACAGCTCCGTTACCTCAGGGAAAGGACAGCTCATTATGGACAGCCCTGAGAAAAAGCTGAAGACATATAAATCGACAGAAAATTTTATCTCCCAGAACTACTGAAGTGATGCAGAATAAATACAGCCAGGAACCAGAGCTGAGAGGTGGACATTTACCTTTCTTTTCATCTTCTAGTCACACCATTTTGCCAAAACCACCCTCAGATTTCCCTTCTTGAATTGGTGGGAACACCTGGCAAGACAGGGAAGAACTGTGACTTGCACCGTGGCCTATTTTGGGGCAGGAGAGAAATTCCTGTTCCTTTCTGGCTGACATAGCAACCCTGCTCCCTGGGGAAATGTCTGCTGGTAAGAACTTGTGGCATCTTTGTTCTGTTTTCCATTTGACTGACACACATCTGAGGCCCCTCCCCAACTACCTGCCCACTCTCTAATGCAGTGCATGGTAGATAAAAACAGGAATACAGAAAAAACAATTAGAGAAGACAAAAGGACATCCTTCCCTCTGCTGAATATGGATATGTGTGTCTCTATTAGTCACTGTGATCAAAAGACTTGACAAGAATCACTTGAGAGGAGAAAACTTTTCTTTGCCTCCAGTTTCAGAGGTCACAGTCCACAGATGGTCCACTCCGCTGCTCTGGGCCCGAGGTGAGGCAGAACATCATGGCAGAGGGTGTGGCGGAAGAAAGTAGCTCAGGATGCGGAACCAGGGAACAGAGAGAGGCTAAGCTTAGCTCACCAGGGACAAAATATATACCTAAAGGCATGCTCGCAGCAACCTACCTGCTCCAGCCACACCCTACCTACCCACAGTTACCACTCAGTTAATCCATTCAAGTGGATTAATGTACCAATTAGGTTATGGCTGGTAAGCCAATAATTTCACCTCTGAATGTTCTACTAGTGTCTCACACATGAGCTTTTGGGGGACCCCTCATTTCTGAACCACACACTATACAACACATATTTATAACTTTAAAATTTTCCATTTATTAAGGTATTATAAACATGTTTTGAGTCTGCCAAGATTGCTATACTCCATTTACTTAGTTGCCTATTCCACTTTAAAAATAGATCACAATTATTTATACAGATTCTCATTGGTATTTAATAGTGATTATTAATTAATAATAATAGAAAATAATATTTCTATTTATATGTCCCAGTTACTCAACTAAGTTCATGTTTTGTTGGTTGCTTTTGGTCCTGGGGATTGAACCAGGGTGCTTAACCACCAAGTTATATAACCAGTTCTTTTTATTTTTAAAAATAAAAACTTAGACAGGAGACAGGGTCTCCTAAGTTGCTGAGGCTGGCTTTGAAGTTGTGATCCTCCTGCCTCAGCCTCCCAAGTTACTGGAATTATAGGTATGCACCACTGTGTCCACTGCTCAGCTACATTCTTCAATAGAGTAATTCACATGACAATCACAAATAACCCCGTGAGGTAGAATATTATCATTCCATGTTTTATATGAGGCAACTTCAGTCCTAGGAAAATCCAGAAACTTGCTCAAGACTGTTCAGCTCATCAATATCAGATCCACATTCATGGAACAGTTTGTAGCATATTTGCTGTTTATTTTGTTTATGATTATAAATGTGGCCACAGCTAATATTCCTGCTCTTCAGTCTCTATGCAGCCTCAGTCACACCTGGGAAGGAGATTTACAGATGTAAGAATGCTCTACCATCTAGGGCCCTCATTTTAATGAAAGCCATGGAGGGTCTGAGAGTCTCCGGGAGCACTTTACCAAGTGCATACAGTATGAAGGGATAATGGAGGGAAGCAGAAGTGTTCAACTTCTAAAGCACTGGCATGTCGTGTGTGGCAGGAGGATGCCAAGGAACAGTCCTGGCTGATGAGCACATCACGGTGCGTATGGTTTAATGACAGATGCTAAGTGGTCACTCTTAGCTTTTGTTTTTCTTTCTCCAAGCCAAGACAGAATCCACACTTTCCCTCAGGAGATAGTTACTGTTCAGCTGTAGTATCTACTAGTCAACAGTAAGCTGAACTCCCTTTTTCTGCCGTCTTTTATAGAAGTCATTGGAGCGTACACTGCATATGACTTATCTCCCCGCTGGTGAGGCTTTGGTGGCCCATGTGCAGCGGGTTGGAAGGGGCAGGTGGACAACATCTTGTATGCATTGCATGAATTATCATTTCTTTATTGATTCTGCAATGAGTCAAGGGGCCATGGACTGTACTGGTGGTTTTCCTTGGTTTCTGGTCCTTTCCATTCACTTTTCCATCTGTCATGCAGAACAACTTTTCTTCCTAGAGGCCAACCAGGATGTCCTGAAGAACTTCCATCTGCAGGCATTGGTAGAGAGCTGTTTTTGTTCCCTGAACCAAGAGCCCCTCCACCTCGTGCCTATGGTTCATTTCGTGTGAGAAGATAAACTAGAGAGGAACTCATGCTAGCCTCCATGTTCTTTGGACAGGTGAGGAATTTTCCTAGCCGATGTTAAAATTCCACATTTTAATTTTGTATAAACATTTTTATTTTGGAATGATTCTAAATTTTCAGAGAAGGATGGGGCACGAAGTCTCCTTACACCTCATGTCCAGGTTCCTTGCTATTAGTGTTCTGGATTACAGTAGCAGACTTGCTAAACTAGTAAGCCAACAGCTGTACGTTATGAATAAGTAAACTCCAGCCTTTCTTTGGTGTTCACATTTTCCAGTGAGGTCCTCTTTCTGTTCTCAGATTGGGTCTCAGCCACATACTGCCTCTAAGTTGGATCTCAGCCTCCTCTGGTCTGTGGCAGCTTCTCAGTCTTTCCTTGCTTGTGAAGTTCCTGATAGTCTTGAGGAATACTAGCCAGCTATTTTGCAGAATGACTCCTGTTCTGGGTTTGTATAATGTTTGCTTCATGGTTAGACTAGAGGGTGTATTTTTGTGAGAAAGCTAGAGATGACAAGCAGGCAAATGAGTAGGGCTATGAATATAAAATTATAAGCACTGGAGTTTGAACTTCACATACTTTTCATGTCATAAACTACTCTTTTCATTTTATCAACTATTGAAAAATGTCTAAAAAATCCTCTAGTTCACAGCATGGACAAAACAAAAAGTTCTGATTTGGCCCACAGGGCATTTTTGTTGTCCATTGGAAGGAAAGAATATCATCTTCATTGTTTACTGAACTGCAAAAAAAAGAAATCCATAATACTTGGCTATACAGATGCCATTCATGGGAGTCAGAAAGCAGCTGTCTTATGGTTTAGAGGTAAATTCCTTTTTAAAACAGCATGTGTCATAGTCTGTACTGTATGGTCAGAAAGTTTTATTTATTAATTTATTTGATGCAAAGGTCTTAATTGCCATGGCTGCTTTTTATCCATGGTAACAAGGTTGGACCTAGAGAAAGTGGCAGGTTCCGTCTGTGTGGCATGTTTCTGTACGTTCTTAGCCTCTGTCTCCCTGGCCACACACACCTGGTTCCAAAAGTCACCAGGTTTTAGTGTGATTTTTGTCTCAGGTTTGTCCTAAGGTGACAAACCATAAGACAGGAGGGGGCAGCCAGGGAACTATCATTCCACTCTGTTCCGGGTGCCTGTCCGGCAGCAGCCTGCCTTCCTCTGTGCACCGCGGTGCTCTGGCCTGAATACCTCCTTTGCCTCTCCATCCCAGGCATGGCCATGCCTTTCCACTATTGCTAGAGTCGGGAAAACTTCCCTAGCACAGCGTTTCCATTCTATGAGCAGCCCATGTCCTGGAGTAAGTGAGTCCAAAATCCTCAGAACAGCTGCTATTTTCCTGATTGGGTTTAGACTACCAAAGAGCATAGAGAGGGAGACGAATAAAAAGAACAGGCCTCACCCACCTTGACATGTGCATGACAAGCCTGCTCTGTTTCAGCTCTGCAACTGCTCAGGTGCCTCCCATGTACCTGTACTGCCATCCTCACTCCATGGCTTACACTCTGTGGACAAATTCATTGAATGTTTGGATTTTCCATATCCTATTATATAAAATGAGAATTACATTACCCCAGGGGTTTGTGTGAGGATCATGTGAGATGATGTGCATCAAAATGCTTTGAAAAGCATCAAGTCCTGGAGAATCGTTCAGCACAGCCATAGTAGTGGTGACTGAGTGGGTAGTCTGGGCTTTCTCCTATGCAACCAGAAAACTTTCATTCTGTGATGGTTAGGTTACATCTGAGACAGTTTGTTGGAGCAGGTATTGATGTGCAGAGATGCTGGGCTTGGTCCCATATGGCCAGCTGATTAAATTAATTCCACAGTAGCCTAAGCTGACAATGGCCCAATGGCATAGAATGCACTGAGATGGGGTGAGGGGTGAAGCCCCGCCCCACTATGGAGAATGGCTTCAAGCCTACCACTCCAGGAGGTGGGTCATGTGAAATAAGCACATCTATTAGAATCACAGCATAGCTGCATGTCCACTGTGCTTTCTCTACAGTTACTACCCAGTTCTGGACTTGACTCTCCTCTGATAATCCTCAAGAACTAGAACTGCAAAGTCTGTTTGTTTTAAATCTGGTCATTAACGTCTGTTTTGCTTACACTAATGGTTTCTCAAGGGAAAGATGCATGCAATATTAAATGCTGCTTAAGGAAAGAAGAATGTTTTGTGTTTGGTTAAAAATTCTTTGATTGCAAATGATATAAAAGTCTACATAAAATGGGTACAACAGAAAAGTAATTAATGCTTTCCCTAAAAGCCCAGGGATAGATAGAAAGACTAATTTATCAAGTAGTCACTACAAGCCCACTGTATTATGAACAGGTTCATTTAAAAAAGGTATATATATATATATATATATATATATATATGCACTCATGCAAATATATATGTACATGCAAATTTACATGTGTGTATATACACACCATATAATAAACACACACATTTTCTAACAGAGAAGGGAGGCCACAAAGGAAAGGTGTCAGAACACCCGTCATTCTGCAGCCTACTTGTTATGAGTCCTTGCCTTCCCTCCACACTCCCCTTCCTCTCTTCGGAGATGCCCACATTTGCAGGGCCTTCCTGTGCCCTCCCGGTCAGTCCCGTCCGCTGCCCCGTGGCTCCCTTACCTCGCGCTTCTTCGCAGCTCAAGCGTGCACCTGCCTCGGTGCACCTACCTCTGAGCTCCCGTGTTGTCTTCCCTCGGCCTGAGCGCTTTTCCTTCAGATCACTTCCTCCCTTCCTCCGGGCGCGGGTGCAGCTCCGAGAGAGGTTTTCTTTCATGAAGCAACGATAACAGACGAGTGAGTGAAAGGTGGCGCGCAGGCCGGACGCCACATGCTCAGGACTTCAGCTCCCTGCGGAAGTAGGAGGCTCTCGCTCGGGGAAGACTAGAGGAAGTCTCCTCTATTCTCATTGGCCCAGCCTGGGTCACATGCCCAGGCCTGAACCAATCATTGTGGAGAGAGGAAGTGATTCTCATTGGCCCTGCCTGAGTCACATGCCCAGGCCTCAGCCAATCACTGCAGAGAGAGGACGTGCTGACCTGTTGGACTTGGTCCAAATGAGTAAGGCTTCTTCTCCCAGTTGAGCGTTAAGGCTCTGAGGCGGGCACCTCTCCGGTGTGAATGAGGTATAGTCACCAGAAATGGAGTGCGAGTGTGGGTGGGGCACGAGGGAACCTGCAGATCAGAAATAACTAGTTTCTTACTCCAGAATTTTCCTTGGGTCACTTTGGGGGATCCATTTCACTCCACACTTTGACCTGGTAGTTCTCCAAACACTATATTTCTTAAGAATTTGGCCAGTTTTTCGTGAATGGATTTCTAAACAATATATATTTTTCTTAAAATGGATTAAATATTATTGTCTGCTTAAAAATGGTTTGAAGTTTAAGAAAATGGTACATGGCTTCTAAGGAAAGGCGAATAATCAGGTGGGTGGAAAGGACAATGTTGTGTCATAGTTTGAAGACAAATTAAGCCAATGAGGAGGAGAATGCAGAGGACCCCAGGCATCCACTTCTTTAGCTGCAGAGTGGCCGCCATCATGATAAGACGTGGGCTATCACAGTGCCCTTCTGCACTGGGCACCACAGGATCTGCCGGAGCACTGTGAGGAGAGAGGGGGTTTTCCAGAGGATATTTGCAGGGTCTAAATCAAGTAAAGTACTGATAGGCAAAATATGCAGGGAACTTATGCAAACCAATAAGAAAAAGAAAAAGACAAATCTGTCAGCGCACTAGCACGATGGGTATTCCCGCAGTGCTGTGTCTCAGGGATGAGTATCTCATGCATGCATTCATCATCCATCCAACCTGGGTGCCCCAGCAGAGAGTAGAGAGGTAAAGTGTGTCATTGGCAAAGCATGGAGCATGGAGGAGGTTTAAAAACGGCAATGTGAATAGATTTCTAAAAAAGAATTATATCCAGTGAAGAGGAAATGTAATGAATACACTATCTACCCCATGACAATGTTTATTTTGCCAGAACACGTGCAAAACGCCATGCCCATAAAAAAATATCTGTTATCATGTTAAAGTGCTTGCCTATAAGTGATCATAATGGAGAATGATTTCTAAGTTGAGCCATTTGAAATCATCAATATTTGGTTTTTTTTAACTCATGAAACTACTATTTCATATGTTCAACATAATCGGTAGACAAGAAATCTTACATGGAGTTAATAATAATACTATTCCCTGAAATGAAATGAAATTAAGTAGACTCTGTACACCTGAGTTCAAAGAAACAAAAATTAAATGCACATTTTCTTTTTAATATGTTTTTCCTGCACTTAATCTCGTTATGTGATTTCATCCTGCTGTTAAATGTTGTTGTAGCGTGGTCCAGGAACAGAAGAGCGTGCTTGCTGTCCCAGAGAGCCACCCCTGTGCAAATGCTGACTGGATGGTGATGAGTTGTTTTTCCGAGGGACTTTGAAACCATCCTGTAGAGTAGCAGCTGCTGAGCAAGAGGAGCAGAGTAACCTGGAGGGAGCAGGGTAGGTGTGTTCATTCTCTGTGGAAGGGGGAGAGCTTCATTCCAGGGTGCTCACAGACGTGGGAGGAGCTGAAGGAAGAGCTAGTGAAGCAGGGTGCTTTCCCGTTGGGCAGCTCCGTCTCCTCGCTGCCTGTGAGCTGTGGTACGGGGCAGACTTCACGTGGACGTCTGCGGAGGTCCTGTGTTTTGAGACACCGTGACCAGAGGCAGCAGGGAAGGATGCTGGGATGGAGCGGGGGTGTCCTGGTCTTTATATACACCTAATTTTATGAATGCAGGTTTGGCCAGGGCTTAGTTTCCTTGTTCATGAATGTGTGGGTTGGAGTGAATGCCGTCCAAGTCCACGTGATGCTGAAGCTCTGGGTGGAGATTGAGGGGCTCCTTTTGCCTCAGTGGTGTAGGAGATACAGGGCAGACTTGGAGAACAGCAGCTGGCCGGCCTCCTCTCTGCTCCCCTGGGCGCCTTGGCACTGACCCAGGGTCCCATCTGCCTATTACTGGAGCAGAATTCAGTCCCCGGCTTCTGCTTCTTCATCTGTGAAATGGAGTTTTTAACAGCGTTCGTCTCGTGTACTTTCACCTGGTACTGGGTCTGGCGTTCAGTAAACCAACACGATGATAGTCATTTTACTGCTGTTTTTGTGAGGGAACATGTAATGTTTTCAATAATGTTCCTTTAGTTACTGGTGAGTCGAAAAGTATGTTTTTTAAATGATCTATTTTCTGTTTGCATTTCATCTTTGATAAATTATCTATATTCTTTCCCCCTTTTCCCTCTTTGGTTTATACTTTTTCCTATTCTAAAGAATATCCTGACATTAACCTTTGTTTTTCCAATAACTGTGTAGTGGATTTTATAAATATTGTTACTAAGAAGCACAGTTTAGTTCCTGCTTTTGACTGGGCTGGCTTCATGGTGCCTCTGGTCTATGAAAGTGGCATTGAAGCACTTTTGATCCTTGGTGGCAATTGGCCTTGTCACTTTTGTCCCCCTTGGAATGTCTCTGCCCTGGAGAAAAGCACTAGCTTTACCTCCTTGAGGCTGAGAAGCCATTTGAGAAAGAGGGCTGGCCAGCACCAGTCTCTGTACTTGACTACCAAATGACCCCAGTCCAGTCGACCCCAGGAGTCTAGTCAGAAGAGCTGCGAGCTGAACACGGCCCACGTTCTGACCCCAGACACAGCCATGCAGTGGCTGTCAGGGCCACTCTATCTCATGGTGTTCGCTATACAGCTATAGATAATGCCGCCCACCCGCTGCCCCCGCCACACACACACAGTCCCTCTGAGTCTGAACACGAGCATTTCTCGTTACCACAGATTGGAGGGGAGATCATTACTGAGGTTTAGAGGGCACGCTTTAACCTCTACTTCATACATCTCCGTGTTTTTTTCAATAAGCAGAAATAGTTTTTGTTCATAAGAAAGCAGTCTTAGAGAGGGAGAGAGGCTGGTGGATGGCTGGTGGAGCGACATCTCTGGGCTTTTCATGGTTTAGTCCTATGAAACCTTCTTTTGTCTACACCGTCTCTGTTGCCGTGTCTTGTCAGACAGAGAGCCCATCCCTGAGCACTCCATCAACAGATGACTCCTTTATTCTCTTTCACTTTTGACTGTTTACACCCTTATTTGCTTTTTTTCAAGTACAGCACTTACGGCACCTATGACATTTTACACATTTATTTCCTCTTACTCATCTCTTATCTTTCCATATTTCCATACCCTTCTGCTCTGTCTCATGAGAGCAAGTCTCTTCTTTCTCCTCATTGTGCGGGACTCTAAGTAGGTGCTCCACAGATCTACTCTGTGCCCTTGCTGGATGTATTCATTCGCTCTGTTATTAATTGTTTCAAGATATCCACTGAGATTTGTCCCGAGCAGAAGACTGCCGGTAGCCCAGGTGCTTGCCCAGGGTTGTAGAGGCTGCTTCCAGACCCAGGAAATGACTGGAGGCTGCATGAATGCGGGTTAGTGGCCTCCTGCTCGTCATCTTCCTGTGTGGAAGTCACGTGACCACCGCCTCAGCTGAGTCTCCAGCCCCCTCTCTATTTTCCTGGGGTTCATGGTGACCTTGGTGGCACCTGATCTCCAGTTGCTTGCATAGACCATGCTGCCACCCACCTGTCCCCCATCTCAGCTGTGGCTCTGGTCCTCTCTGTGCCCTGTGCTGTGAGGTCCCCTGTATCCACAGCTCCTTGGCACCCCTCTGCACTGATCTGGGTCTCCTGGGAAAACATCAGCTGCACCCCCGACCCCCAAGGCCGCAATGCCCAGGTGTCTCCTTGCTCACTGTCTCAGCAAACCGAAGACGTGTTTCTCGCAGACTCCGTAGGGCTACTTTCAATTTTGGAACAACCACCGAACATACCCTCTTGTTTCCTTCTGCAGTGACCCTTCCTTTCAAAGCTCAAGGAATCTCCATCTTCCTTTCGACAGACAAATTGTCTTTTGATGGGCGGTGTTTCCCTCTGAACCACCTGTGTCGTGGATGTGATGTGCTGGGTCTCCAGGGCTGTCACTTCGCTTCCTCTAAAAGGCTCCATTTTCTCACAATGTTGTTATGCTATGAGTTTCCAAAATTTGATTTGAAGACTTTTGAAAGTCAAGAACTGATATTTGATAATCTGTGTTTCTGCGGGAGCCTTCTCCACTTCAAATGTGGACACCAGAGTCTAATTGGAACAGAGGTGAAAGAGAAATTCTAGGCATGAAAACCTAGGTATTTTCATTTAGCATGTTTTTGAACATGTTGTCTCATGATATAAGCATTGGAGTATGTGTAGTCTACATAATTCACATTTTATTAGCATGCTTTAATGCCTTCACCAGTCTGATATTGATGTTCCTCCAGTATTTGCAAATGCAAAGCTTCGATGAAAATCGTGGCAAATATATTTGCCCCTAAGGGGCCCCTAAGGTAATGGTCAGGGCAGAAGGTGAAGGTAGTCATATGCCGGAATGTCCTTGGGCTTTCCCTCCATGGGCAGAGTCTGCCTTCTCTCTTTATGAAAGTCGGTGGGAAAGATTAAAGGAGAAAAATCTGGAAAGGAAACCTGAGGTCAGCCCGAAGGGCGCTGTGAACCCCACGCACGCTCACCTGTGCTGCTTGTAGTTCCTCTTCGCCTTGCCTCCTGCCCCGGGGGCTCACCCACACAGACCTCTCAACCCTCTTCCATACCAGCAGGATGGCGGTCAGCCTTGGCCAATGGAGGCACCGGCGGGAGTTTGCAAGGGGGAAGAAAAACGACTAGAATGTGTCCTCTAGCGCCACAGGATGGTCTAGAAGTGCCAGGTCCCTGCAGAGCTCGGGCTGTGGCTGTGGCTCTCTGGGGCCGCAGCACTGTCATGTCCTCCCCAGGCCGTTCACACTCAGCAGGAATAACAGCTGGGCCCCGATGCCAGGTCCTGGGATCCTCAGCAATGTGTCTTACTTTCCCTAACGCTGTACATATTTCCTTCACATCTCAGAGTAGTCCCTCCATTAAGTTCTGTCCCATAAATCAACTTGAACAGGATCCCACTTGTGCTGTGACCCTCCTGACTTGGCAGGTTAAGGTATCCGGGCTTCACTCTGCCAGCAGCAGGCAGGCGAGAGAATACCTGGGTGTACTCACCCTCCTTGACACCAGCTCCTGATAGCCCTGGGAGGATGGATGGTCCAGGTCCAGCCACGTCCCGCCCCTGGCCTTGGAGCAGCTGAAGGGTGTTGGGGCTGGAAGATCATCCAGTATATTTCCAGGCAGTTCACAAATTAGGCGTTGGTCTCTTAATATAAGGGCTTTTTATTCATTTGATACTTTATTACAGTTACTTGAAGACATTTCTATGAACATTCAAGGTGCAATATTGTTGAAAAGTTGTTAAGGGAGTTTAATTCATTGAGATTTATTTAAGTCACAACAAGACCTGACATCCCATATCCTCTTGAATTATATTACTTCCAATGCTACAAATTTTTCACTTGGTTGAGCAGGAGTGAACTGACAACCCTTGAGCTCTGGTTGTTAAAGCAGAAATAGTTGGAAAATGGATCCTTAGACTATATTAGCTTAATTTAGCAAACCCATAGAACTAGGTAGAGGAAAATAAGATTAGGTATTAGTAGTTAGGCATTTCAGGGATTTATCCTGAGGCCCTGCCAATGTTAGAAAGATTAGGTAGGCCAAAACAGAAATATTAAGCTTAAAAAAAAAAAATAAATTGCTTTGGATAGTACACTTTTGTGCTATTTTCCCCACTTATTACTTAAAATAAAGTTAAAAGTCAGTTTAAATTACCAAGAAAGTCAAACCACCAGTGTCCAGACATTGGGACTCTGTCTTATTCGGAATTTCCTGCTGTTAATTCGTTATATTAATTTCCTGTTGTTGCTATAACAAATCACCAAAAACACAGTAGCTTAAAACAATAAAAAATATTATCTTACAATTCTGGAGGGCAGAAGTCCAAAACAAGACTCTAAGGAGCTGAGGTCAAGGTGTCCACAGGGTCACATTCCTTCTAGAAAGTCTAGGGCAAATCTGTTCTTCCAGTTTCTAGAAGTTTCCAGCATTCCTTGCTATGTGACCCCTTTCTCCACTTTCAGAGGCAGCAGTGCAGTGTCTTCTGACACTGTGACTACATGGGTCTGCCCAGAGTCCAGGAGAACATGCCCATCTCAGGATCCTTAACTCAATCAAGCGAAAATGCCCTTCTGCTGTGGAAGATAGTGTATTTACAGGACAGGAACGGAGAAGTTTGGGCCCATTGCTCTGCTCCTCACATGTGGTGTGTGTGATGTGGAAGGCTCGAGACTGCAAGCACTAGAACTTCAGATCACCTCATGGAGGAGCAGTTGCATTGGCTCCTGCGTGAGGGGGAGCGTCAGGTAAGTGGGGAGGCGCGCCCGTGTGTCTCTTTCTAGAAGCAGCTCAATGTCGCGTCGTTACACTGCTTTTTATATTTTGCGTTCAGTGCACTTTTCTGAGTGCCCACCTGTGAGGCACTTTTCAGTTGGCTCTGTCCCTTCCTCAGGTCCTCACAGGCTGTGGGACAAGCTATGTTTGTCTCATGTCACAGGTCGGCCCGTGGAGCGCCTTTGTGGGGGCACCACCCACAGCAGATGGGGCCCGAGTGATGGCAGGGTGTCCTCTGAGTCCTGATGGTCTCGTCCCTATGGCCCTAGCCCCGTTTCCCTATGTGAGTCCCTCTCTCCAGCTTGCCTGTGAGCCCCACCGAGAAGGGTGAGCCTCTGCTGTTCACACCTGTAGTACAGAGCCTGGCGCGAGGCTGGTACGGGGGCTAAGTGCCCTTCCAGTGCCTAGCGGTTGTGGCGGCTGGTCCTGCCGGGCTGGAATACATGCCAGTGAAGGAGGCGGGCAGAGACTGAGGACCAGTGCCAAGTCCAGGGGGACCCACGGCCTCCTGAGGGCAGTGTGTCAGGCTGAAATTTGGCTCCATCATGGCTGGCTCTTCCCGTTCACACGGAACCTGGAAACCTCGTGTATGGTGTGAAATCCGGATGTTATTGTTTGCAGCTTGCTAGCATTGTTCTAAAATTCAGATAAAGGTAGAAAAAAGTTACAGGGCACTCCCTCCCAGGTACGACCTTTCAGTTAAAGTCCTGGGGCTCAGGGGTGGGGCTGGGAGAGCTGCTGCTGCTGACAAAGGAAGCCGGGGACCCGGGCAGTGGGCAGCACCGTGCCTGCTGGGCGTCTGCCCTCTCCCCTGGGCTGAACCCCCTGCGGAAGTGTAAACCCTGGCGTCTGACGGCACCGCTTCTCCCTGGCTCCTGGGACGTGTGTCTTCATCACCTCTTCTTTTCTAGGCCCCCCCTTTGAAACCTGTATGCAGATCAATTTATGAAAACCCAGTGCCAGAATTCTAAGACCCCCCACTAGTGACTGTCGCTCACTTTGGCCCAAACCTTTGCCATTCACAAATCAGTCAACTGGCGAATTTGCTGAATTCTCCATGGGATGAGAAAAGGTGGATGGGGCGGACAGCGCCCCCTAGAATGGACTGCTTTAAGAGGCGTCGCCTGTCAGGAAATGCGTCTCCGAACTCCCTTGTCCCTTATCCCCTGCCCAGACTGAAGCTGTGGTTGCTTAGAGATTTTCTGCCTCTTGCATTAACAGGCACAGAACTCAGCTGATAACAAGCATTTTGCAAATATGAAATGATTCCTGCAGAACAGAACCAGTGGGCTTTAGCATCTAGTTTTATGAGACGTTTTGACGATTTTGAGAAAGGGATGTGGGCAAATGAAAGAGTTACTGTGTAGCTTTCTTTACAGTCTCCACAAAATTGCGCCTGGCCATTTCATTTAGAAATGATCTTAAGGGGAGGACTTTTTTTTGATGGGATCCTTCATCCCTTAGAGTGTTGCTTTCATGCCCATCTTGATATCAGATAAAAAGAGGGACATTGGCAGGCAGTGAGAAAAATCGTCTGAAATCTGAAGATCTAGAAACATCTTGAATTCAAGTGTCTGTCTCTCGAAAGCCCTCTTGCTTTGGTAGGGAATGTGTCCCCCTGACGTGGAGCTGGGGACGCGCCCTTTCCCCAGGCACACCTGCTGGTCTGGGGTGGTGATGGCTTTCTGGAGTGCTGGGGACTGTCCTCTTCAGAAACGTCCCTCAGGTGGGCTGCAGAAGCCTTCCCCGGGGCTTGGCGCCCAGAACCCCACTCCCGGCCATGGCCTGGGACCTTCCAGACTCCGCTGTTCATTACCCATTGCTCCTCTTGTTCACTGATGTCCTCAGAGCCATGCAAGTGGCCATCCTCCTGAGTGCTTAGCCTCAGTGAATGGCACTGCTCCAGGCCCCTGCCCTCTCTGCCTTAGAATCCACTGCAGGGCCCAGCCTGGCGCTGCGCTTGGTGTGGGACAGGCTTGGGCAGCGCCGGGCCATTCCCAGCAGAGGTCCCGGATGCCAGGAGAAGGTCGGCTGCTCCTCTCACGCCCTTGCCTTGTTCCATGAAGAGAGCTCACACCAGCCGAGCGTGGCCTTTGGAGGTGAGAGTGCTGGGACCGACCCGAGGCAGTTGCTGGTGCAGGGTGACCTCGGCCTGTGCCCCTGCACTGCTGCCATCCTCAGGCCACCTGTGACCCAGCCTGCTGCCGCCGCTGTCCGGATGCACTGTCCTCCAGCCAGCCAAACTTCCCCTTCCCAGCCGTCCACCAAGAAGGTGCATTTGCTGGCCAGGTTTGTGGGATGGGGGGCAGTCCTGAAGCTTCAGTGCCGATGGTGACCTTGCCTGGCATTTGCTCTGTTGGCAGCTTGTGGGCATCATTCTGCAGCCCCTCCTGCAGCCCGGCCTCGGAGTTTTGCGCCTACTGCACAGTGTCTTTCCCGCCACCAAAACAGACTCCACCCCTCTGTCCATCCCCACAGGCAGGGTGCCTGCGGTTAAGACCCGGCTTGGCCACGTGCTGGCCATGAGACCGCTGCCAGCAGTGTTCCCTGGCCACGTGGCCTCTGCTTCTTCACCTGGACGGGGGGGACAGGGGTAGGAATCAGCTCCCTGGATCTTCATGCAGAACACAAAGCGGAGGCGTGGACCCCGCAGTTCATGTGTCCCGAGGGTCTCACACAGGATATGTGCCTGGGAACCCTGTCAACCTCTGTTGGAGGATGGACACCTGCCGCCCTCCCATGGGACAGTCAGGCTGTGGATTCTTGTCCTTGGTCATCAGATAGAAATGTGATGGGTCAGCAGAAGCCGGTTCCCCTGAAGTTCCCCAGCTCCCTGGCGTTATCATGTCTTCCTCCTGCTGCATTTCCCAATATCTGCAGCTTTCCACCACTGTGCAAAACACCCGCGAATCAACCAGGAGGAAAAGCCTGCTTAGACTCCTGGTTTCAGAGTTTTCAGCCCGTGGCTGGTTGACATGCTGCTTTTGGACAGTGTGGCAGGAGTCCATGCAGAGCTGCTTGCCTCGTGGCGGCCTGGACGTCATAGAGGAAGAGCAGAAGGTCCAGGGCATGGCCCTGGAGGCCCACATCCTCGAGGTCCCACCCCCCAGCACTGTGGGCCACGTGGGCCTTTGGCGGACGTGGGGATGAGATCCAAAGGGCCGCAGCATCTTTGCTGAACACGCTCTCGGGTCTTTCTCTGGGGGAGGGAGTGACCACACGCCCTGCTGCTCAGGTAACGGCAGGGAGACAGCTCACAGGAGAGCGCCAGCTCTTCGAGACGGGCAGGGCTGGTCCCCTGCCTTCCTGAGGGGCTCTGATTGGTTTCCCCATGGTAACGCCAGGCTTTGGAGACCAAGGGCGAAGACTGAGTCCTAAACCAGAGGGGAGGACCCGGTGTCTCCTAGAGAGGCGGGACTCCCCGTGGTTGGCTCACCCCGTGTGGCCTCCTTCGCGCTCCACCTGCCCTGAACTGGGCGCTACTTTCCTCCCAGCAGCACTGCAAACCTGCTGGTCAGCATCCCCCATTGTGTCAGGCACTGTGCTGAGCAACATGGCAGCCGTTTCCACCCTTTCCCTTGTCCTGTTCCACTGTTTCCTGTAAAGTCATTGCTGTACCAAACTCTAACAAGGGTTGCCATGTGACTCAGTGCTGACTGGTGAGAGCTTATTTGAGATTTCTGGAAAAATTAGCATATTCATGATAAAAGAATGGATATAACAGGAACGTTCACTCTGTTTCTGCATGGAGAGGCTGTGATGGCTGGAGCCGTGGCAGCTATCTGGTGGACATGAGTTGCTAAACATGAGAATGAAGTCAATAAGAAGATGGCAGAGGTGAATCCCACAAGGCGCCCGGATCCTTGGTTTTGGTGTAAGTCACTGCACCAATCTGTAATCACCGACTGCTAGATTTTCTGCCTAGGAGATACTGCCAACCATGTACGTCAGTGTTTAGAAAGTCGTGTTACTTGTAGGTAAGTGTCCCAGAGTTCTGAGAACACCTGTTATTTGGGAACTCTCCCCTGTATCCATGAGAAGCACAGGAGAGGGAGGCACAGTGGTACCTGAGGCTGATCTCAGTGGAGCAGTGAGACGCCCCTGAGGGGACAGGAAGCAGCAGAGAGGACACCAAGGTTGCCTCTGCAGCTCGCGTGCTCAGTTGTCCACATCACGTACCCCAGGTGCTGGGTCTGGGAGCTTTAGTTTGACCATTTAAACTCTTCCCCATTTTGGATTTGGAAATCGATCCTTGGAGAGTAGGAGTATCTTTCCCAACACCAGGAAAACAAATGAGGAGTGGATCTTGGTCTCAGCAGCATCCTGAGCTCCAGACTGGGCTCCTCGATGGCCATTGCTCACTTGTCCTGCTGCCCCAGCTACCCAGAGCGTACCCGGCATCTAAGTCACCTAACCTCACTGACAATCTGCGACGTCAGCAAAGCACCAGCGAAGGACCGGGACGCGGCACTTCTTCCCCATTTGTCGGTCCTTCTTCCTTCACCCTCGTGAGGAGCCATGGGACAGGAGCTAGGTGTTCTCTCTCACCGTGAGGAAGCGGAGGCTCAGAGGGTGATGTGACGGCCTGAGGGACCTGGGGCGGCAGAGGAGGGATTCCAAACTGGCTGGAGAGCCATGGCCTGTGTGGGGACGTGGCTGGGCACCCTGCTCTCCCCTTCCCAGGCTCCCCTGGAACAGCCCTGTGATGAAGACACTCTGGGTGCCGTTTGAACAAAGGATGGTGAGCCATCTCACAAGGCTGCTGGTTTAGAGTCACAGGACCTGCTGCCTGGATCATGCACGTCCCACGTTAATAATTGCATCTGTCAGGCCTCTTCCCATTACAAGTGAAAGAAAACCCCACTCACGCTAGCTGGGAAGGAAAAGGGATTTATTGACTCAATTTACTCATGTTCAGGGAATAGCCGCAGGTCTAGTTGGATCCAGTGGCTCAAGCGTGCTCATCTGGTTCTGCTTTCTCGGTGAGATGGCAAGGATGCAGACGCAGGCTTTGACCATCAGTCGGGGCAAGGGTGATCTCTGTTACCTGACTGAGCAGGCTACAGACACAAAGCAAGGGCACTGTAAGGGTCAAGGCCAAGTCTAGATTAGGGCTCAAAGAGAAAGATTGAACTTTGGCCAAGAGGGAAGTCTTTTCAGCATAATAATAGAAACTATTGGGACACACATCTTAGCAGACAAGGACTTGCTGTTTCCTCTGCTCACATGGCTGTTAGCTCTTAGGAGCCAGTGTATTTTCAGGTAGGGTACAGGCAGCAGTTTCCTTGCAGTGCAGAATGTGTCCTGACCACAGAGCTGGGAGAACAATCACAGAAATGCCAGGGATTGATTTTACACAAGTAAGAATATCGCACGTTGACGACTTGACAGTCCTCTGTTAAGCATTATTAGTCAGAAATTACCCTGCGTATGTACGATCCATATATATATATAAACTGTAGACTTGCCACTGTAATTAGAAGCGTCCTTCTAGTGAATTTTAAAGCATCCAATTTACTTGGATTGCAGTTTGCAGTTCCCTATGCTGGCTAATCAGTCTGTCAAGCTTAATAGCCATTTGGGGCTGGGCGTCTTTAATCCTTTGTGAATGGGCTTATCAGCATGTCTTAGGAAGAGAATATATGACTTCCTGGCAAAGAAATGGCTGCAATTAGGTAGCAATCATGCACTATCTTGTTACTATGGTTTCAAACACCATATCCAGCAAACTTCGAGGCAGAGGGATTTGGAAGTTAAAACCAAGGATTTGGAACATTCCAGAATGGAAGAGTCCTTGCCTCTTGGGGTTTTGTTCTGAAATCTCCCCATCCACCCTTGCAGGGAGAAGACTGCTGCTGTTGCTGGCTCGGCAGGTCCCCGGCAAGCGTGTGGAAGCCGGCGAGTGGTGGCGGAGCCTTGCAGGGCTGTGTCCCTAGCGCGCTGTGGGAGCTGAGCCTAGCGTTCCAGAACGGCGTCCAGTCCCTGAGCCTGTCCTGTTGTGAGACCCCTCATTTATTAAGGGTGGCCAGCTTGCAGGGAGCAGAAACCCTGGAGCACCTGACCTCCGATGACCATGAAGTCAAAGTTACGTCCCCTGCGTTTGGGAACGGTCTCTCAGAATTGCACTGTGACTCAAAACCCCATGACAGGTAAAAAGGACAGGCTGTATGAGTTCTATTTTAATAGTCTGGAGTAAAACACAAACTGCAAGACAAGATAATATGGCCCCTCTTAGGGATATTTGAATTGGAACAACAGTCTTCAGAATCGTGTCTTCGTTGTTGTTTGTGTATCTGGAAATCAGAGACCAGCCTGAGCTGGAGAATTTGAGAGACCTGCAGTACCTTTTCTGTTCCCCAGGAGAAATCAGCAATTATTTTGACTCTAGAGCAGAGATGGAAATTGGCTTATCTAGTCTTGACTGATGGTGTTTCTCCATGGAAATGGTCCAACCATTGGGGCCCTGTGTCGGACTGAGACAGGAATTTGGGAATGTAGGGGAAAACCTGAGTCTCAGAAGGAGACCTCATGAAGCGTGAGACCAGAGCCAGATTGGACCATGACCTCTGCCTGTCACCCCATCACCCACCCAAGTGTTGGAGACATTGATGTGAGCTGGAAATTTTGTGCCCTCGGGGGAAACAAGATCTTGCACAGCTTCTCAGTCCCAAGGAGAGTCCACCCCTTCGGATCGTACCTATTCCAACTGATTATGCACTCTAACCAGACGGTAAGTGCTGGTGACGCGCCTCGTGGTCCAGGTAGTCCATTCTGTTCTGAGAGTGCGCATCTTCGTCTCTCACCTCTGATACAGCTCTTCCTCTTTGCTACAGCCGGATGCATCCTTCAATTATTTTCTTGTTGTGTCAGGTGTCTGGAAGGTTTGAGCGAGGTCTCTTCCATGGAGAGAACTCCTGGAACCCCCTCATAATAACAAGATCCTTCAGCCATATCCGCCCCGGGAGGAGACCTTGCTGTGGTCTGCATGGCTCAGGCGGTGGGAGAGCCACCAGAACCTCAGCCCTGTCGGCCTCGGGTGCTCCTCTCTTCCTTGGGAAAGCAGTTTTGAGCTGGTCAGGTTTCAGAGGTGGTGTCTGGCGTACAGCAATCACATGAACTGGCTGTCCACCCTGGCTCTCCCTCTTAATCACTGCAAGACCTTGAGCGAGTTGCTTAGCATTTCAAAACCCGGTTCATCACCCAAACATGGTCAATACTGATACTTCTTTCATAAAATTACAGTGACATTAGAACAACAAAGTCCCAGGGAATAGTGCTGGCATCTCCCCAGAGGGGTACCACTCCAGAAACTGCTCTTGACAGGAGGAAGAGAGCACTCCTGCTCTTACATCTAAATACGCTACAAAGGTTAATTTTGCCATCATTTATGTAGCTTTTCAAGTAAAATTTTCAAAAAGTTGGAAAAACTTCTCTAAAAATATATCAAATGAAGAAGCACAAAAGATTTTAATATATTTACTACTCTTGTAACAAGTGACATTCATTCAAAAACTTATAAGAATCTGAGTGACATATAATATATATATATAATATTATATGTATATAATATTATATATTATATCTGAGTGATTACATTTTTGAGGGGACATAGCTGGTCTATCCATATGCAATTGCATGCATTTGTACCAGGAAAGTGGAGTTTTATTGCTTGGGGTATTTGTTAATCTATGTCAATGGGCTCACTTCTAGTTGATTTCCCATATTCGGGTTGGCCGGGGACTTAGTCCTTCACTAGCTTTTGGCAGGAGGGCTCAGTTTCTGGCTGTGTGTCCACTCATAGGTCTAGATGTGTGTCTTCCTGAAGGACAGCTGGATTCTCAGAGAAGGTGATGAGAGAGGGAAGTGGGGAGAAGTGAAGGGGGCAGTGTGTGTTACTCAGCATCTTTAATTTTAATGCCTTAGCCTAAAATGTCACAATTATCACTTCTGTTTGTGCGCCGTGGATCATAACTCCAACTCACCCTCACATGAAGGGTAAGAGATCATGTTCTGACAGGGAAGTTCAAGGGAGCGTTGGTGGACATATTCTGAATGTACCGACATAGCAACCAGTCTCAAAATCAAGGCGGTTTTAAACCATAAGGTTCATTTCTTACACTGTGGGGTTGTGTGTTTCCCAGGGTTAGTAGCGAGGCTTTGCTTATTCTGATCACCCAGCTGCACGGTGAATGGAAACTGCGTGTTGACCACCACTCATCCCTGTGCAATGGGGGAGAGTCTGCGCCACCCGTGACGAACCCATGTGTGCACCATATTAATAAATGAAGGACAAGAACCCCGGGGCCATCTCGTTGGACCAGAAAAGGCATCTGATAAAATCCACGCCCCTTCAGTGTGTAGAAGTCAGCAGGCTAGGATTGGAAGGGAAATCACTGAACCCAGTGAAGGGCATCTCTGGACCCAGTAGCTGCATCACAGCTGATAGTAAGACTGCAGTGTTCTCTCCTAACCTCAGGACGGGGACACAGAAATCTGCTCCTCTAGCTTTCATTCAGCATTTCACTGGAGAGAGAAGAAGCAAAGATGTCCAGCTTATAAGCAAGTGAACTAGTTGTGTTTATATACAATATAATTTTATAGAACATCTTAAAGAAGTCATTCAAAACTACTATACCTAATAAGTTACTTCAGCAAACCTTCAGAACACAAGATCAACATACAGAAATAAATTGTAACTCTACACACTAATGATGAATAACCCAAAAAAGAGACTTTAAGAAAATAGTTCCATTGATTATAGCACCAAAAATAATATAATAATTAGAAATTAATTTTGAAAAGGACATGTGAGACTTGTGCACTCAAAAATAGAAAACATTGTTGAAAGAAATTGAAGATTCAAATAAATGGGGATAAAGCCATGTTTGTGGAGGAAGAAGTAATTGCTGAGATTACTCCTTGAATTGATCTAGAGATTCAGTGTCATCAGTGTCAAAACACCCAGTGTCTTTTTTGACAAGCTTATCCTAAAATTCATATGGTAACACATAGAACTCAGTGTACCCAAAACAACTTTGAAAATATCAAATTTGGAGGACTCGTACTTTCAAAGTTGAATATATTATGCAGCTGCAATAATCAAGACAGTCTGATGTTGGCACAGAATCAGACATATAGATCCATGGAGTAGAATTGAGAATCTTGAAATACACCCTTACATTTATAGTCAATTGATATTCAACAAGGGTAATTGGGAAAATGAGTCTTCTCAATAAATGGTGTCAAGACTACTATGTATTCACATGTAAAATAATGAAGCGAGGCCTCTTCCTTATACCACACACAGTAACTAACTCTGACTGGACCACAGACCTAAGTCAGTGAGCTGAAGCTATAATACCTTCAGAAGAAAGCATAACGTTTTTCTGCCTTGCATTAAGCAAAATTTCGTTGGATATAGCACCAAAACCATGAGTGACCAAAGATAAATTGAACTTCGTCAAGACTGAAAACGTTCGTGCTTCAGAAAACACCCAAGAAAGCAAGAGGACAGCACATAGGACAGAAGAGAGCACTGGCAGATCACGCATCTGGAAGGAACTTTTTGGAAATGCACAGACGATATGAAGAGCGCTTATAACTCAGTAATACAGACGAGTCATCTGATATTTTAGAACACATGTGGTGGTTTTGGGGAGATGTTTCTCCAAAGAAGCTATGTCAGTGGTCACGGAGCTCCTGGGAATACGCCCAGCAGTGAAGTCATCAGGAAGATGCGGATGAGCACCACGTTGGGATACCACTTTGCACCCACCAGGGCGGCTGCGCTCCGGAAGACAGGCATGCTGGAGAGGATGTGGACTGAGTGGGATCCGCATCGCTTGCTCTTGGGAATGTAAACTGGTTCAGCCATGTCGAGAAGCAGTTTCAAACTGCTTCCCACAGAAACGTTGAACGTAGACTTATCATGAGAGTGGACAGTTCCACTTCCACCTAGGCCTGCAAGAAGCAAGGCTTGGGGCTGGGGCTGTAGCTCAGTGGTGGAGCACTTGCCTCGCATGCGTGAGGTACTGGGTTTAGTCCTCAGCACCACATAAATAATATAAAAAGGTATTGTGTCCATCTACAATTAAAAATTCAAAACAAGAAGAAACAAGAACTTGTGCCCCACAAAGCCCCACCCTGTTGCTCAGAGCGGCGTTGCTCACTTTAGCCAAAGTGTGGAAACAATACAAATGTAGGTGTGTAACCTGGTGAATGGATACGTAGAACATGATCTCTCTGTGGGACTAGATGTTATTCAGCACTAAAGGAACTAAGTACTGGTAGGTATTTCAAGGTGGATCACCAGACTAGGTGAGAGAGGCCGGTCGGGAAGGATCACGTGTCCTATGATGCACCCCATACCAAGTGACCACAGTTCAGCCTGCAGAGACATGGCACAGATCTCAGGTTGTGCCAGGTGGGGAGAGGGAATGGGGTGGATGGTAGCAGACAGCTGACGGACACTAGGTTCGTGGGGGATGATGTCAGTATTCTGAACTGAGGACCGAGTGAGCTGCACAGCTGTGAGTTTCCAAAGCCACGGGTGTGTGCGTTTCAGATGGAACAATTGTAGCTCAGTGCACCTGCTGACAGAGGAGGGGCGGACATGGAGACGGATCCCATCTGGAAGCCACCTCAAGACCCTCTGGCTGTCCTGGGTTACCTGGCTCCACCCAGGCCCACGGCTGCCAGGAAGTGGTGGAAGTGTTGAGAGAACAGCTAACCTTTCACCACATCCACCACCTGAGGGATATTTCCTTCCTGTTTTTTTTTTTTTTTTTTTTTTATTAGTGATCCATTCCTGCTTGCACATAAACACCCAGAGAGCAGAGAAGTTCAAGTTCATCTTTGGGGTGCGGAACAGAGCCTGACCATAACCAGTGTTCAGTAAAGCTTTTTATTTGTTTCAATAAGTGAATAAACGTGTTAGATAACAAAAGGATCTGTCACAGAGTGTGATTTTGTGAAATTTGAACTCAGTAAGAGTGCATGTATAGACAATTGAGCATCAGCCTTTCTTCATTAACACGCTGACCTGGATATACTAGGAAATCTTAACTTTGGATACATTTTTTTTTTTTTTCTCCAAGAAGCTCACACTTTTCAGACTTTTGACCTGATCCTGGGTTGGGAGACTTTGTTTTCAGCCATCCTAGACCAAAGAGGGAAAACTCAGTATCACAGCCTTGGGATTAAATGGATTTTTCAAAGAAACTGGTGTTGAGTGCCCTGACCTTAAAGGTCCAACGCCATTGCAGAAATTGGCTCTTTGGATGTCAGGTTTTGAGGTCAAACCCCCACCAGGCTGTGTGCTTTGTTTCACAGCTCGCTCTTGACCCTGCCACGCGAAGGCTAGAGGAGAAGCCATTCCAATGATGGAAAAAGTCAGTCTCATTAATCACCATGCGAGTGGCTCAGAGCCGCTCATTAGTGCAGCCCAGGAAACAGCCCAGCTCCTCCAGCAGAACAGACCCCAGACCTGCGTTCTTCGGTTTTCCCCTGGAGACCTGGTGAAAGGGAATTCCCAGAAGTCCCGTCTCTGGGGTTTCATGTTCATCCCTTGAGGGCCGTTGGGGGTCATTCTAAAACTTCCAGGCTCTGTCCTGTGAGTGCCGCACTGGGCCCATGTGTGCTCCTGCCCAGGCCTGCCTGGGGACAGAGAGGGCAGCTCAGCTCCTGTGTCACCTGGGTCCATCGCATGCCAGGCCCTCCTGCTGATGCACGAGGTCCTGCGAGTCCAGAGAGAGACATCGGGTGGACTTGCACCTTTCCTTCCCCTCTCCTCCTGCCTGGGTTGCTCCTAGTTTCAAAGATGAGAGCTGGGCTTCTGAGCTCCCAGAAAGCAGAGGGGTGCTGCAGGGCGCTGAGCGTGCTCTGAGGCTCAGCAGGCTTGCCGATGACGTGCACCATGAGCCAGCTTGTCCAGGTGCTGCAGAGGTACTACCTGACATAACGACTCCCCCGTCCTTGCGGAAGTTTCCAGTGAGTAGGGCAAACAGAGGGTAAAGCAGAAGTACTTTTTACTTAATTACAAAAAAGTAAGGTGGGTGATTCAGCAGATGCTGTCAAGTGCAAATGGGGAGCTTGAAGCAGGTGGGGGGAGAGGTAGGAGTGGGGAGGGGTCTGAGTCAGGCCATCCAGGAGGCCCTCGGCTAGCAGGTGACCACTGAGAGATGTGGTGAGGGAAGGTCAGACACTGGTCATGACTGGTATGGATGCCATAAATAAATACATCAGGGTAGGTGGTGAGCAAGTGCCAAAGTCCTGGGGTAGAAACATGGAAGAATCATGGTGGGTTCACTGTAGCTGGCACAGAGCGAAGTGGAGGAGGGACAATTAGGAGGGTGGGCAGGTAAGGGGCACGGCAGACCAGGTTGGGTGGAGTCAGGCTGTTTGCAAGGACTCTGGATTCATGTGGTGAGGAGAGGCTGTGTCACCGGTGTGGAACGGAACAGAGGTGGTGATGCTTTGGACGGTGGGGCAGAGGTGCCATGGTGAGGAGCAGGGGCGTCTGACCTCCAGGGGTGACTGACACCTGTCTCAGTGGGTTGCCTCTGGGCTGTTAGGGAAACAGAAGACCGGAGCAATCAAGGCTCTGCTCTTCACGTGGAAGGACGGAGCGGCCAGTGTCTGAGATGAGGGAGGATGTGGTGGGCGTGGATGGGGGGGTGAGGCCCAGGGGCTTAACTGCGCCCATGGATGGAGAGTGCGGGATGTCTAAGTGGAGGGGACGCCTACGCCGTTGGAGAAGGAGTCTGCTGTGAGGAGAAACATCAGGGCTGGAGACATGAGCTCTACAGTCCTTACACAGTCAAACTGGGTATCTCTGTCCCAAATCCACGAATTCACACATGCAGTTCCAAACAGGCCGCAGCCTCTTCATGTTCACTGGTTTAGGTAGATTTGAGCCTCTGGCGATGAGCCTGATGCAGGCAGCCGGCCCCAGGCCCAGTCTCTGCCACCTTGGTCAAGGACTAGGGCCCTGCTGTGCAGCTGCTGGCCCACGGCCCCGCTCCAGGACGGCACCTGGGTGCTGATCTTCATGGTGACAGTGTTATTGCTGAGAAGCCAACTGGGCGTTGCCAGGAGAGTCTGCTCCCAGTTGCCGCTTCTCCATTGGAGACTAGCAGGACCTGCAGGGGCTCAGATGACAGGTGACCTCTTGGCCACTGCTGAGATCGCCACCAGTCAGCATCCCCAGGGCAAGAACATATGGTCCTGACCTCAATGACTGCTCTCTCCTGGATGGTCCCGATTATCCTTGAGGTAGAAGTGCCCCTGTGAATCAGGGCAGGGCAGCACAAAGGCACAGTGATCTCACGGGACAATGGGGAACGTTCTGCACTTTGACAACCTGTTGGTAAAGTGACTTAAAGTCCTGTATGTGATTCTGTGTTATGATTGTCCCATTGGATACACAACTCTGCCAAGCAGCAGGCCAGGGACAGAGGAAGAAGTGTAGAGTCGGTTACTGTGTGGGTGCGTGGCACACGGGTGCTGGCCTTCGGGATCCAGAGTCCTGCGGCCGCACGTCGTGGCTGTGTGACCAGGCTCTGCCTTGGTGGCCGTGTCTAGTAGGCATGTGGGAGAATAGTGTTCCCTGGCTTCCCGATGTCAGACACGGCCTTGTGATGGTGTGGCCAGCGGTTCCTTCACAGAAGCCAAGCACGTCACTCTGGATGAGTGCACTTTAATCCCAGTGGCCGAACCTGCAGATATCTCTTTTCCCCTCAAGCCCAAAACTAAATACTCCAATTGAGAATGATGCGTTTAATAAGTACCATTGTGTAAAATGGAGGACAAAAGCTCGCTTGGCTCCAGGTTGGCTTATAGACGCACAGAACGTCTCTAGTAACAGGTGCTGACACATAGTGACATCTAGATCCCAGCCAAGCCCCACCTCCCGGACCCCAAGGAGCGCTTACAAGACGTGACTGCCGCCTGCTGCACTGTTGACCAGACGGTCATGGTACTGCTGGAGTCCATCAGCACGAGCCTGCCAAGCTGGAGAGCCCACCGAGCAACGCCCGAGCCCACGAGTTCTCGCCGCTCCACATGGCAAGCGTTCCCAATAGGGTGGATGAAATAGCGATAGACAGACGCCGGTTCCTGGAATTTGAGGAACAGCCTGCATGGAGATGCGCTGTCATGTCCTGGAGGTGGCTTTGGGAGGTCAGAGAAATGGGCAAAGAGAAAGTTGGCCAGCGTTTAGTGTCCTGGTTTGGACTAATGACATTGATAAAATCAAACAACTGCACTGAGGATGGACTTGAGGGTGGTGGCAGACTTGGCAGTTGGGAAGGTGGAGGGGCCTGAAGCATTGGCTCATCACCAGTGTGGCTCTGCTCCACTCCCAGGGGACAGTGGCGCTGTAGAAGGCCAAGGCCAGCTGGGAAGGTCTATTGTTCAGATAAACCCACAGTGACAGGCTGGAAGGTGGGATTGTGCACACACACACACAGCTGTGTGTGCATGGCCTGGTTACTGCATGCAGAGTTTGCAGCTTGGTTGTTTCCTTGGTTGTTTTCTGATTTAGCAGTGTGGGAAGCGGTAGTTTTTGCTGATACAGTTTGAAATAGCCTTTGGTTATTTTCCACAATTTTTAACTACTCTGGTTGGTGGGCAGTTGTCACTTTCTTATTGCTGGGGTTATAGACAGAGCTGTTAGCTACTCTTAAATGTATCTCCTGTGCATTGATATAGACACACGCCCATACACATTGAGTATGTATGTATGGTTTACCTCTATTATATAAAAACATTTCTATGTATGGACATATGCAGACCAGTGTCACCTGCACAGGCAGACCTTCATATATAAATGAAATCGCATCATGCTGCAGAATGGAATTGCTGCTTTGCATTATATGTACCTTCAATTTTACTGGTTGTACAGAATTGATTTTCCAAGGTGCTTGCACTGATTTACCTTCCCTAACAATGGATGGAAGTTCTGTTCTCCTTATATCTTTAAAATGTTTGGTATTGTCAGATTTTAAGTTGCGTGCCAACGTGGTGGGTGTCCCGTGTACTTTGCAGATTTAATGTGTGTTCAGTTGACTGGTGGTGGAAAGGAGCCAGTGCTCCGGGTCTGCTGCCCATGTGAAACGCCTCTGCGAGTCTACCTGCCTGCATTGTCCACCAGCCGTTCCTTTAGGTTCTTGGCTTCTTGCTATGGCTTTGATCCTATTCATGACACACTATGGGTACTATGCCCTTGTGCTCTGAGTGACAGATGACTTCTGCTTTGTAATTTTCATTTTTCTTTTGATTGCTATCTTTTCAGCTTCATGCAGTGATGTATATGGCTCTAGCATTACGGAATGTTAGAATTTTAGAATGCAGTTGCCTCCATCTTTGAAGTGATGAGTGCTGCTCTTTGTCAAAGTGCCTCACTTAGTGCCCGCGTTCACCCTGTGACCGAGGTGCTACCATCACCTCTGTGTTACTGATGAGGACTGAGATTCTACAGAGCGTGCGCTCTCGGTCCATGCAGCCGTCCATCCACTCACCCATTCACTTACCAAACTGTCATTAGGCGCCTACTCTGTGTCAGTGTTCTGCTAAGACGGGGTTGACCCGATGAGTAAGAGAGAACCTGTGCACAAGGTCAAGGTTACTGTCATGTCGGAAAACCATGTACCTAGGATTCTAATCTGTAACAGTCAAAGGAAGTAAGAAGTATAATGGAATATAAACCTGCAACATGCATGAATAAATAAATAAATGATAAAGAAAAAAGCAAAAATAAATGACCTTTTTATAGAAAACAAATAGAAACAGTAAAGGAAACCCGAAGCTTGTATTTTGAAAGGATCGGTAACTTTGATGAACCACTATCCAGACTGAACAGGAGGAAGACATACCTTCCCCAGATCAGGAATGACAGAGGAAGTGTCCAACACACACAGGTAACGATGCAGTGGTTGGAGGATCAAAGGACTTCAGGCCCACACACTCGTCACTCAGAGGGGCAGACAGATACACGGAAACAACACCACAGCTCATCCAGAAGAAGCAGGCCAACTGGATAGTCTTGCGTTTTATTGAATTCATAGTGTTAAGACCTCCAGGCAAAGAACAGCCTGAGTTAGGTGCCTTTGCTGGTGAATGCTACCCTGCATTTAGGAAAGCAGCGCTCGGCCTCCCAGACTCTTCACCCGACGCGACCAGATTGCCTGATCCCTGCCGACAAAGGCAAAGTTACCAGACCAGAACCCTGCTGACCAACTTCTTTGGGAATATAAACGTGTATATTTACAGAAATATGTGCATTTGGTTAATTCATATATATATATATATTTATATGTATCTGATTCTGAAATATCTATCTATCTATGGTCTTGACTAGCTGAAATGATTTGAAAAACAATAAATTTGGAGGTCTCGAGTCTTAAACTTTCTTAGTTGCTGGTGTAATATGTCAAAAATTAAGCCAGTCTAGTACTGGTAAAAAGGATAGACACATAGACCAGTGGTTTAAAAATTGCACCTAAAAATAAGCCCACACACATATGGTTAATTGACTTCCAACAAAGGTACCAAAGTTAATTCCATGGACAAAATATAGTCTTTGCACCAAATGGTGCTAGAACAATTACATATAAAAATATGCAGAGAGTGAGTCTCGGGCATATTCCACACTCCCTTTCCAAAGATTTACTCAAATTTTATCACAGGCTTCAGATCCGGTACCCAAAACTCACACTTTCTGTGAGGGAACACGAAAACGTGAGAGAAAGAGCTAGGATCTTAAATTGTACAAATAATTCTTAGATAAGACACAGAAAACATGACTCATAAAAAGAAAATGGATAAATTTAGCTTTTGGAAGTGAGTAAGTTTTGCTTTGCAAAAACAGAGAGAATGGAAAGACAAACTGTGGAGTGGAGAAAAGTTTGCAAAGGTCACATCTGACATGGCCTGGGGTCCAGAACGTAAAGTGACACTCACACTCGAGCTACACATTGGTCCTTCCGTGCTTCTCAGACTTCTGCGAGTGGGTAGTGGGCTCCTGAGACAAGCAGGCCACCTCCCCTCCCCACACAAGTGGGGTCTCCGGGAGCAGCGTCCTAGTGAGCGCTGAAGAGGGCCCGGAGGCAGCCAGAAGCTCCCTTAGGAAGACACCGTATCTTTCCACGTCCACACAGCCCGGCTTCCTGCAAGTTTCGCAAAAGTTGTTGGGGTAGTGAGAGAGTTGGCACGCGCGCGTGCACACACACCCCTTTGAACACCAGGCTCGCACTCAGTGCAGTGGGATTCTCACCACGAGGAACACCTGAAGACAACCCAGGATGGGAAGAGCAGACCATCGTCCATCTCACGCCCAGCGCGGGACCCGCCATTGCCTGGAGTTGTGGCTGGCTGGCCCACACCAATTCTTGTTTCCCGTTTCCCGTCCTCTCCCTTTCTCCACCCTGCTTTTCTCCCTTTGCTCACGATAAATGTTTGTACATTTTTTATTTTAGGTAAGATTTCCTTTGAAGAAAGGATCTTTCGCTTATAAAATAGTCGAAATTCATGTTTTTACCATTAATCAGGAAAACTGCAACTCTCCAAGGCAGGTGCCGCCGTTGGGTACTGAAGTGAGTTCCCGAGTGCGGCAGGGCTAGAGGCCAGGTGTCCTGAACTTCAGATGGGTGCCCTTGCCTCACCCACCCTCATTGTGTCCTTGTCCCGTCCTTTCGTAGGAGTTCTTCTATTTTGATCATCCCTTAACCACCAGGCAGAAGTTCCCTTGTGGGGACATGGGACGTTTGGAATGCAGAGGCAACACTTCCTCCCCAAGTTCCCTGAGCCTCCGGTGTGGGCGAGGCTTGGCTGTACCAGCCTGGCACCTCAGCACTGCACGGAAGTTTGTGGAAAGGACAAAAAGCCCTCATCAATGGCTCGCCTTTCTGGAGAACACAGCAGGTCCTTTTCCCTCCCTGAAAAAAGAAGTGATCGTCAGCTTGAGTTCTGAGCCAAGAGATGGCGCCAGGTGTCCTGGAGATGGTTCCTGCCCCTTTCTTCCCAGCCCTCTTCCCTTGTTGCGGCCATGTGTAAGCAGACGGTGCTTCCTGCAGGCCTCCCCAGGGAGATGAAGGACTAGGGCTCAGGAGCAAGAGGTGGTTTTCCCAGAGGTGGGCTTTCAGGAAGCAGAACTTTCTGGAAAAAGGCCTAGGGGGGCAAGCTGTGTTACACCCCACTCCAAATGTCAGCACTCCAAAACTCAAGCACAAAGGGATAAGCACACACACACACACTCACACCACACACACACACACACACACTTCCCCACTCTACAGAAAAAAGATCCAGTGTCAGAAACGTCTGGATTCATCAAAGGGTATTGGTAATTTTAAAGTGCTAGTATCATGAAACACTTCTCTAAATCTAAAAGACTTCTCAAAAATAGATCAGAAATAGTCAAAATTAATATTTATAGACTCAATTACATGGAAATGGACTTTTAGCAAGCATGCTAGCTGCCAAATTTTAAAAGGTCTCTTTTCTCTGGCTCCTAGAATATAACTTTAAAATACATAAAAAGTAATCCTGACCTAATTTGATTGTCCTTGTGTGCTCTGTTTTGGCTGAGTTCCCTTTGTTGGTTTAACTGGAAAGTCAAAGAGGAGAAGGAAGAGCCCACGGTGTGGATTTAGCAGGATTAAATGCCCAATATCAAAAAAGTCATGCTCCATTTCCTCTCTTGCTGGATTTCCACAAATCTGGTGCTGAATGTGTGTGTGTTTTTAAATGAATTCCCCTCTCTTCATTTCGATCACTTGTCAAGGTGAAGCTCAGCCACCAGCTAACAAGTCCTGTCTGATAAGAATTCTCACATAAGACCCGAGAGCATCTCTGTGCTTTTCGCTCCCGTGTTCCCTCCTCCCTGCTCCCAACACAGGCATACCCTTCTCAAGACCTGTGAGCCATTACAGATTGAGGCAGGTGGAATGGCTGCTTTGCACAGTGCAGCTAATCCCAGCTTAGAGGGTGGAAGGAAAGCAAGTCCAATAGCAAGGCCTCTGTGCAGGCCTCACTCTGGATGTGTCCTTTCCCATCCTCTCCCTCATGTTAGAGTAACAACAGCCATGGGGTCATCACTGCTGCCTGCATCCCAGCCTTCAGGTGGTCAGATGGTGGCCTTGCTGCTCTGCTAGTGGGAAGTAGTGCAGCCATTACCCAGGATGTGCCTGGGGATCGGGATGGTGACATGCACTGACACCGCAGGGGCACTTCACATGTGTGGTCCTTGGATGTCAGTGTGCCTGTGTGTGCTGGGGACAGGGCTGTGCACTGTGGCCCCAGCCTTGGAAGGCTTCAATGCCTCATTTAATGCAGAGGAGAGCTCTCTCCATAAAGCCCTGCAGTAAGAGCTCACCCTAAAGACTTTCAAAGGACAGTATGAATCAGGCTTTCCTCTACTGCTCTGTGCTTGACTGAACTTGACTCTAATTACCCTTGTTGGGATGGAGTGACTTTTCATTGTTGGATCATGGCTTTGGTGTGCAGAACAAAGTTCCCGTCACAGGCTGAGAAAGGCCTGCAATCCTTAGACAGCCTCGCTTGCAATGTTACTGTGTGTGCTTCCAGTGGATCTCTGGACACAGGCTCAGCCCTAGGGACCCCTGACACCGTCCTCCAGGACAAGTGGTTCCTTGTACAGTCTGGTGAACTTCAGGGCTGGCAGTGGCAGTGGCTAGGTCTGGGCCCAGCAACTTACTGGCTGGCGAAGGACCTGGTGAAGGAGCTGGTTGGCTTGTGTTAGGCTCCGACGGACAGTCTCTGTGGGCACTGTCCCTTTGAAATGGTACGACACGTTAGCTTTAGAAGGTTGGTGTCACCGCAGGGTTTTTTCACTTCTCATTATTAAGAGAAACACTATGTTTTAGTTTGCTAATTCCCACGGACCTGATGCTAGTTGTTTAATCAGAAAAGCTACATTTTTGTGCCATCTTTCTAACCTCTTTGCTGGTTGCCCCTGGAGAGCTCCTGGGATGTCATTAGGTTATTTGGTTTATACGTTTTTCATTTGTAAACATTACTGAGCTGGCTCCTGCAGAGCTCTTGTTTCTGCACCTTGATTTGTGTACATACTGGGACTGATTTCTACGTGAAGATGGATTCATGGAGGTATATCCATGGCACATGCAGGTGCAGCAGTCTCCTAAGTAAGGCAACACATCCCCTGGAAATCAGCTTTGCTCTGAGAATCTCCTGACATCTTGAGGACTGGAGGTGTTTGGAAATGCCAGTGTCATTAAAGAGCTGTGTTGGTGGATGACCCGGAGCCTATACATCTGCCTTTGTTCTTTTCTTTGGCCTGGAGGTGACCAGATCTACTTCCTTGAGCTCTGTGGAAGCTCAGTTCATAAGCAGGTTCGGGGCTATATTGGAGAACAGAGAGGTGAATGAGGTTCCAGAATCGAACATGCAGGGGCTGCTGGTTCACAAGGATGATGGATGGTGGGGGGGGGGGCAGGCCTCTTCTCTTTCATCGCTCCTAGAAAAGGTTTGCTCTGCAGTTTGGAACCAAAGCATGGGATACACACCTAAATTATCCTAAGGGAAACTTACAGTGCATTTACCATCCATCCATAAGGTATTAGCTGTTTTCTCCCCAAGTTTACATCCATCTGGAAGCTCAGATATGACTTTATTTGGAAACAGGTTCTGCAGATGTAATGCTTTCAGTATCTCTGATAATATCATTCTGACTTTGGTGGTTCTTAATCCAGTGACCGATGCTCTAAGAAGAGAAGGAGAGGATACACAGGAACACAGGGAACCTGTGACAGGGATGGGAGTGAGGCTGGAACAGTCCAAGGAACCCCGGAAGCTGGAAAGGCAGTGAAGGGCCCCCTGTAAAAGTGGAAGTTCCAAGGCATAATCCCCAAACCAGCTCATTTGATTCCCATTTCCCTTTGACTTGTTCGGTTGGGTAATATTTTATTGCCTGTGGGTGCAAATGGGCAGATCCATACCTTTGGATTACAAAACACTCTTGGTTTCATAAATAATCCCATGCTCATCCCAACTCCCAACTCCATTCAGAGAACAAGAGTCTTCCCCTCCCCAGGTGGAGCTTCTTTGGGAGACAAGGTCATGGTCAGCCTGTCCTGCTTGTCCCCAACATTGGCTTCCATGTCCCCTCCATTCAGCTGCAACTGAAGGTTCTGAGACCAGACAGAGGGATGGGGAGAGACATGGAAAGAGCCAGGAGAGCAGGCTTGATGGGCACAGTGTCAGCAGGCACCCACGCACTCTCCAGCAACAGGTGATTTGCAGGGGGCTTGCACGTGTACTTGATTTTTGTAGCCACTGCGTAAATCCTCCATGTGGTCTGACACCTTCTTTGGACAGTAGCAGGTATTGTATATTGGTCCTCTGACTAACACTGCAGTTCAAACTTCTAGTTTAACTTCTAGTAAAACTGCCAACAGAGTATCGGGCACACATAGGCACTCAGCAACCAGGAGCTACTTGTTGGCTGGTATTACCACTGGGGACAAGATTTGGAGAAGCTTCTGGTGGTAGAGACCTGGGTCACAGATACCCATACCTTCACTGAGAGTTATGATATGCTTTGCAAGGCTAGCCCTGACCCAATGTCCCCAGGTGGCCTCTTATCCAGAGAGGGAGTCATTAGTGCTTGGGAGCTCACGGGCTGTGGTTCAGGTCATGGGATTTGAGTTGCATAGGTGGGAGGGCAGAGTGGGAGAGGTCAAGCTCATGAAGAATGGATCCCAAGGTGGGATGTTCTAGGAGGAGCAGGCTGCAGTGGCATTGGAGTGAGGTAGGTGTGCTGGCCGCTGCTGACAGTGTATCCTTTGTGGTCAGCAGTCTCCCCAGTCGGGAGCTTCTTTGGTCCTCATTTGGTTTCCTAAAGTGGCAAGTACCCTGCACAGCTCTGGGAACAGTCACAAGGGAGCAGGACTGAGTCTGCACCCGGGACTTCTGGCCTGTGTCGCCCTGCAGAGGTTCCTGCTGGCTGCTCTGTGTCCTTGCCTCTCAGATCTCCCCTTTGCTGCCTTCGGTTCTGGAGCAGGGTGCTGTTCATTTGGGTTTTCTCATGCATTGCTGTGGCCTGCAGTTTCCCCTGCTGGGCTCCTCAGTCCTAGGAAGTCTCTAACTTAAGGACTGAAGTGCAGAGAGATCAGCCGGTGTCTGGAAGCTGTCCAGACTGGTGGCGGCCTGTGCTACTGCTGGCCTCCTCAGTCACCATGAAGATTGCCTCTAAATGATGCCAAGGGACCACGGCTGTCTGTCCATCTTCAAACCCGGTAGATTTTTCTTTCTCTTTTGCCTCCGTCGAATTCCATGGACCTGGTGAAGAACAGTCTTTGAGGGAGCCTCCTTCCCCTGCTTTGGAGGAGACTGCCCCTTGGTCTTTCAGGGACTTTTACATACACTTGTTTAGAGCAAGACCTGGAGAATCTCTGGCAGCTAAAGGCAGGCTACTTCCTGATGAAGTGAGGGCAGCAGAGTCCATACCCCGAGTGAGCGCCAAGGCCAGCAGCTGCAGAGGGGCAGTGACAAAAGCCAGCTGGCCTCTGTGTTAGTCAAGACCTGGTCAGGAGACAAACATCATATTAGCATGTAGAACAGTCATTTTAATTGCAGTACAGAAGTTGCATTGGGATGGAACATTCCAGAACCCAAATGAGGGGCAAGGAGGCATGCTAGGGTTTAGCTGTCTGCCATGGCACAGATATGACAGAGACACAGAGCCTCTGGGCCACAGAGCACTCTGGTCTGGCTTGGGTTTGCATGCCAATCCCTGGAAGTCACTGTTCTTTCCTCTCTGTGTTCTTGCTGGGTGCTTCCCACAGGGTGGAGGGGTGGGGACCTGCCATCCGCACAGGGCACAGCCCAGCTGAAGCAGGCTACTTCTACTCAGCTTGTTGGCACGTTGTTCCCAGCTCTTCCAACTGGACTTAGGATTTGGGGCTGCTGGGCAGGAGAGACTGAACAGCTGTAGAGTCGCCTGTTACTTCTGTTCCCATCTGATCTAGGTGGCCTCCCTGCTGTGAGTCCCCGGTTTCTGTTTCTTGGACCTGGTTTCCACTTCTGACCTTCAGGACTGACCCTCTGGGTTTGTTTTATGGCCTCTGTCCGTGGAACCAGGCTGCAGTAAGCCACCTTAGGCAAGGGCCCTTTACTCTGAAGAAGCAGAGGTACCATGCCTGCCCCTCCAGTGTGTCACCTTGGGGCAGTCTTGCTTTGACAATGGGCATTTCTGAAAACTTGAAGAGGTGTGTATTAATTTTCTACTCCTGCTGTGAAAAAACTTGTATTTGTTATCTTGTGTTTCTGGAGGACAGAATTCTGGCACTTCTCACTAGGTTAGAATCAAGGTGTTGATGGAGCTGTGGTTCTCCTGGGCCCTCTGGAGAGAACCTCTCCTCTGAAGCTTCCAGCAATTTCCAGCAGCTGCCAGCACCACAGGTCTCATGGCCCATTCCTCTGCCCTCGAGGCTGGCAGCTCTGATCTTTTTCTAGTAGACTCGTCTCTCTTGACTGTGGCTGGGGATGTTCCCACTTGTAAGGATTCTTGGGGTTCTGTTGGGCCTGCCTGGATGATCCAGGATAATCTCCGCCTGTCAAGCCCCTCAGTGGTATCGTATCTGCAAAATCCCCTTTGCACCTAAGGCAGTGTCTGCAGAGTGGGATGCAGAGGGAATGCTACCCTGCCCTGACAGCTTAGAAGGCTGGGTCTTGCCTGCTTACTGTTGACGGTGTTTGAGTTTCTGATCAAGATGTAAGTATGAGAGTAGTAGATGCACTCTTCTGTAGCGAGGGTAAAAGCAGCACGGACAGCGCCACCTCCACTGACCATCCTTTTCAAATTCCAGAGACCTTCTAAAGTGGCACTGCCATCATGGTGGAGTGTCTTTCTTCTGGATCTTTCTCTCCATATTTATGTACTTATGTGTAGCTGAACAACACATATGTGGTATGTTTGGGACGTATGGGTGACTTTTAAAATAAAAGTCAGTACTTCAGACGAGTTACTCTTTGCAACAATGTGCTTTGAGGAATTTTCTTCTCAGTGTAAATGGGCTCATCTCATTGTTTAAACTGCTGTGTAGGACTTCATAATATAGACACCACAGCATATATTGACTTTTCTCCTATTTCTGGACAGTTAATTTATTTCCATCATCAATATTCTTGCTGCCCCAATGCAGCCTTGTTAAATCTCATCTCATGGGGGTGGAAAATGTACTAGCTGGTGTTCTGAAGGGCAGGGCTGAGACAGACTTGAAGGTGGACTGGAGGCTCCGGGAAGGGGTGCCAGGATTGGTTAGTAATCCTGGTCTGCACGGAGAGCGAGAAGTCCGCCTTGCCCTTGCGTGTCCTGCATCCCATTTCTACCTTGGGTGATGGGATCCGCCCCTGCCACCCCATCTCCACTGACAGCCACCGTTCTGACTTTCTCTTTGGGGTGCGTGGTGCTGGGACTGAACCCAGGGCCTTGTGCATGCGAGGCAAGCCCTCTATCAACCGAGCCATATGCCCAGCCTGAGAACAACCGTTCTGAATTGTGACTCCAAAGACCGACAGATCTGCAGCTCCAGCTCCACAAGAAAGCTCTGTCTTGAGTGGCAGAGTCACGGGTCTGTTTATGAGGATGAGAACTCAGTCCTTAGGTACGCTTGGAATTTGCTTTAGACCCCACTCCATAGGGCCATGCGGGTGCTGTCTGCATCTTTCTTCCCCCAAAGCAGGGTCATCAGTGATTTGCTTGAGGCCACATATAATCAGGTGGCCCACTGCCGTTGAGCAAACACCAGGAAGCCGGCACCTCTGTGCTCTCTTAGGACCCAGTGTGCAGGTCTTCTACAGCTGCTCTCACCTCCGTTGTGCACTGAGGGTCACGCTGCCAAAGGGAGTGGCTGTCAAGGGGAAGGTGTGCTCACTGGGCATGCTCTGCAGATGACCAGAAGCAGTCATCCTGCCTGACCAGATTCAACACCCTGTGCTTTCCCACTGTCCCTCGCACAGTGGCTGGAGAGTGGGCAGCAGCTCTTGTAATGGCCCTATGGGATTCAGTCACCCCGGGATGGGTGCTGCTGAGTATCCGAGCCCTCCTGATTAGACTCAGCACATCGCCGATGCCAGTGTTCACGTGGCAGGGATCAGCTGTTCGCCCATTACTTAGCACACAGCAGATCAGCAGCACAAAGGGGTGGATCTTGAGTGTGAGCTGGAGATAGTTAATTGGTAAAGAATTGGGATAGAAATCGTGAGGGCACTGGGTCACTTTGACCTTGTATTCTGGCTTACCTTTGTTACTTGTATTTTCTTAAAAAACGAATGAGTTCAGAAAATAAATTGGTAGCCATTGATTGGTGTTCATTAGTAATAGATTCTAGGAGTTTCTGTAGCAGGAATGTGATATGGAACACTGTTAGAGGTTGTGTCAATTCCATTAATACTTGTGAGTCCTTTATTTGTGGCACTGTACCACTGAACTACACCCCCAGCCTTTCAAAATGTATGTATATTTTTATACTTTGAGACAAGGCCTCACTAAGTTACTGAGGGTTTGCTATTGTTGAGGCTGACCTTGAACTTGAGATCCTTCTGCCTCAGCCCCGCAAGTTGCTGGAAAAAACAGGTGTGCACCACCGTGCTGGTGTTATGACACGTTTTATGAAAAGTTAATGGTTCATCCATTAATTTCTTTACTGAGGTTTTATTGGAGCATATGCAAGCCTTTCATTTCTGAATTGTCTCTGGTTACTTTTGCTCCACGATGGTGGACCAAGTCATGGGGGCTGACCCTGGCCTATTGTGCTGCTAGATTCAATTCTAGCCTTTCATGAACTAGCTTATGACCTTAGTTAGGTAAAAGCTATGCATTTTGAAGTCTTGGTTTTCCAATTAGGTGAAATGATTCCTGTCAGAACAACTCACTGGTGTCTTCTGAGGATTCAACATGGAAGTGCAGGCATAGCTAGACCTTGGCACGATGCAGTAAGAACTTGGTGCATGTCAGAAATGACTCCCATCATTGACTCCTTGTGCTTACAGAAGGGGTACATTTTAAAACATTCATGGGCACAGATGTCAGAGGCAGAAGGGCACCAGCTGTGAGCAACTTGGCCCATGGCTGCTGGCTGCACATAAGCCTTACTTCTGAGTGATGGAGGGAAGGACAGAACGCAACCCCCTCAGAGTCTTCTAGAGCCCAGGAAAATTTCTTGTAATCGTTTTCATTATATGAACTGTCCAAATGGCAGTTGTAAGTGTAATTGTGTTAGCTTTATTTTTAAAATTCTTTATTTTTTACAAAATATTTTGCTGAAAGTTGTGTGGTATATACTTGTCATTCGTGCTTCCAAATATTATTGCCAGGAACATCTGGTTCATCCTGCTCTCAAATCATGAGCCATATACTTCTCCCAGGTCCCTAGGACTTCCCGGTTTCCTCCCGAGCATGGATAAACGAAGGCTCTTCTGTAGACCGCCAGCTCCAGTGCCATGCCCCACACAAGAACCACCACAGGTGTGTCTGCCCCCATCTCCTAGTCCTTTGGTTATAGGAGTCCCTTACATTGCAGTTGGCATTTTTGTCGGAATAATGCTCATTATAAAATGTCCAAACACCTTGGAAAGATGAGAGCAAAAGTCCCCTCAGACCCCAGCACCTTAGCACAGCTGTGCGAGTTGGGAGGCCCTCGCTTCAGTCGCGTGAGAACAGCCTCCACCCGAGGTCCACGGATGCCTAGAGGAGTGGGCGCGACCTGCTCTCAGTGCTTTCTGCATCCGACAGTCACAGAATTCACGTCTGTTCATAAACGGGAGACGCGCTCTGAGTGGCATCTACCCTGGTTCCGGGGAGGGTCTCCGTCTATACTAGGTTGAGGGGAGCAAGTCTCCGCCTACGAGGGCTCCAGGCAAGTCAGTCGCCACCTGCACTGTTTCAAGGAGAGCGAGTCCTCGCTGGAATCCTGGTGGAGGAGCCTGAGCGGTCTGCAGAGCCTGCTCCGCAGCCTGAGTCCACGCCTGAGCATCCACGCCTGAGCGACGCCCATGCTGTGACTTGTTCACAGCGCGCAGGCTCCTCAGCGCCTGCTGGCTTTGTCAGTCTTGCTCTGCGACTGCTGCTGAGTCTCGCACATCCCCCCTCCTTTCGCTGGAGTCCCTTTCTCTGGGTGCTGGTCCCTGAAGGATGGTAGGCCACCACAGAGCTGCTGAACACTGGGTGACCCTCCTAGTCGCCCGCTTCCAGCCTTGCTGTTGTCATGGGGCCGCCCTGTGGGTATCTCGGGAGGACTTGCTGCTATGTCCTGTGACCCACCAACTCGGGGCTGGGCCTGCAGGACACAGGGTCATGCTGGGAGCCTATGAGGGGAGCCAGGTGGAAAGGAATGGCAGGCCAGCTGGCACTTCCTCCGCCTCTGCCAGGCTGCTTGGCTCCCACTTGGCAGGTAGCTGCTGCTCTCAGGGCAGGCGGGGAGGGCAGGCCCACTGGCACCCCTCTGTGGGTGGACAGGGAAACTGGGAGGGTGTGCAGGGGCTGGGTGGGGCCCAACACCCCTCTCCCGGCTTCCGCAGGTGCGTGGAGCCCACCGGGCTCCAGGGCTGGAGTTACCAGGTACGGAGCCATTGCCTCATTGTACTTCTGATTTGCCAGGGACACCCAGGAATTATAGGGGCCACACCCATGTCAGACACGCTCGTCACAAATGCAGGGTCCAGGGGTGGCTTCCTAGAATGGCTGGGTGAATGTGCCTCACCCTGGCTCTACTGTGCATGGGGTCCACCACTGGTTTTTTAGGGATGGGACTCCATGCTCCTGTGGAAATGTACAGCCACCAACCAAGGATACTAGAAGAAAATTTTTTAAAAAATTCCAGGCCAAAATTTAGTATCAGAAGACTACAACCACCAACCACCAACCGACCACCAAATGCACAAAGTGTCTGGGAGTCTGACAGGTCACTACCAAGAGCTCCCTGTACTTAGGGGCTAAAGTCCAGCCACAGCCGCCTCTTCTGTAGCTGGTGTTTGAAATTCCCTCACAGTGGCTCCTTGTGAGGTCAGAGCAAGAAGGCCCAGTCACACCTGGTCATAACCCCAGGGGCATCTCATTTTTTCTGACCTCCAAGACTTTTTGACTTCATAATAGAATAAGAAAGGACTCTGGAAACTTTTTGCTTCAGGGGGTTGTAACAAGTGATAATTACTTGTTTGGAAATTAAAATGTGTAGAATACTTAAAAAAAGATGAAGGACCCAAAATGAAATTGACATACTTCAGATAAATGCAGGGTGACTCTAGAGACACTGGTGTGTTAGACATTCAGTACTTCACACCATTTCAGTGTGACCTTGGGAACAAATGGAGCTCGTGCCGTTAGTCTACTGCATCGGATGGGAAATCTCAACATGTTTTTAAACAGGAAGATGCTCTACAATTATAAGGGATTTCCATCCAGTCGTGTGTTCAATGAGCATTGATTGATGGCCTGGGCGCCAGGCCCTGGGACTGGACCTGGGCCCAGAGGAGCGTTTGGTCTCAGCTCTTGGCATCAGCGAGCTCATGAAGGCCTGGGCAGTGTTTCCTGCACGGTAACAGAATTCTACTTTCTGGCAGAAATTTTTCTAATGAGAAATGAAACAGTATCTCATAATTAAAGATTGAGCTCAAAACACTGGTACCCTCGGGGGAAGTGACGGTGCGTTCACATACTCAGGGCCGGGGAGAAGTGCTGGCTTCTTTCCAGGGCTTAGGAAAAGGATGAGAAGCTTTCAGAAGGACGAACAAAGCAGCAGGAGTTTGCTGTGAACCTCAGGATCTCTGGCTTGCTGGTCATTTCCATCTTCCCAGACACGCTCATTCCTCTGCGAAGCGCTGGCCTGTGGCGGTGGAGGCAGCTCATTTCTAGATGGTGACTATGAAATCTTGCTCACTTCAGGGCCAGTGCTCAGAGAGATGGGCAGCAGCTTACACAGTGATCTGCCCGGGCAGTAGGAAACCTAATGGAACAGAACCCAGTCTCATTCCGGGGAGATTTATGTAGCCCACACAGGTTTTACTACCACATAGAGTTTTCCTGTGAGGGTCCCTTGTGGGCCATTCAAAATTCCCAGCTGAGGCAGTCATATACAAAGCCAACTCGTGCCTGCAGGGAGCTGCCTGCAGGCTCTGTGCACTCTTTCCTGTTCGCCAGCTCTCTCTAGGACCACTCTGGCCCTAGGACCTGCCAAGGAGAGGGAAAGGTCCTCAAGACGTGGACCCACGTGGAGTAGGTGTACTGGCTTGCGTCTTTATCACAGGGTGGTGACAGACTGCTGCAGTACGAGAGAGTAACGCACCATGGGTCATTTCCTAAGGAGAACTGTCACCAGCCAGATTTTCTTCAAAGTGTAAAGGAATAGGAAATCTCCAAAAGGTAGCCCATAGGTCGCCTTGCACAGATGGCTTTGGCTTTGGACACCACATTCTCCTGGGGGATGCGGTCCTCTCCCCGGGCTTCCTGAGAGTCTCCTCTTGCTCCCGAGTCTCTGTGTCGTCCTAGGTGTTTCTGACCACCCTCCCCCGCCTCCTGTGTGTGCTGCCAGATCTCACCATTCTCTCCCCTTCCCCTCAGGACGGGGCTTGACTGTCCTGGTCGCAGCTGTCTCGGGGGCTCAGGAGGCCGACATTCTCTGGCCACTAAACACAGAATTCAACTTTGTGTTCTGTACTGTAAATCCTGCATCCATGCTTCCTGGCCTGGTCCTATGGCGGTGTCCTAGTTAACTGTTACATTTCCAGGACTTGGCACATCAGAGACACTTAATCTCCGAAGGAGTCCAAGACGATCTCCTTGCTTGGACTTGCTTTCCGACTTAGGCTTTCTCTCCAGACAGGCTGAGGCTGCCTGGACCTCTCCAGCTAGCTCTCTGCAGTGGCTTCGTGAGCTACCTCACTGGTCCTGTTTCCTGCTGTCCTTCTCCGCTGACCCACGTGTGAAGTTTTCCAAGTGGTCAGGATGCTGTGGCAGCTCTCTGTCACCACTAGAGAGCTGCTACTGCTCTGACTCACGTCTCGAGCAGCATGAGCAGCACATCTAGCCACGTGCTGTGCTTGCTAGCTGATCATTTGTTCTCGGTTCAGAGGCAAATGCTCCAGGCTATGCACGTACATGAAGCCCCAACAAAGAATGAGGCAGGGATTATTCAGCCTCTCCCAGTGTGGAATGGGTAACTGAGCTACTGCCGCGTGTAGGCACAGCTCAGGGTGCCATGCTAGAGGGCCAGAGGAAGACCACTTCTTTCTGGAGACAGACATACTTTTTGAAGGGCTGAAGCCCTGATTCCCACCCCTCAGAATGTCACTGTATTTGGAAAGAGGTGTTTATAGAGGCAGTTTATTTAAGGTGCGAGCAGTAGAGTGGGCTGCAATTCAGTCTGGCTTGCATCCTTTCACAGAGGAAGTGAGGACAGACGGAGGGCACCTGGGTGTGCGCACAGGGCTTGCCAGGTGAGACCAGCAAGGGGGCAGCCCGCACACCAGGGACAGGCCCCTGGCACCTTGGTCTGGCTTGCAGGCTCTGGAACTGTGAGAAGAAAGACTCCTGCTGTCCAGGGAGCACTGTGGTCCTGTGTCGCCCAGATCCTCTGCGCTCCTCCTCTCTTGCACGCCAGTCCACCCAGAGCCAGGACCCAGAGCTGTTTCTAAGGAAATGTTTTAATGCAGGGCGGGTTCCAGTCTGACCTCCAGGTAGTGTCTGGGTCCTCTGAACAGCCGAGCACGACGGAAAGGCAGCGGGGCAGGAGCGGGCAGTGCGTGGTGCTCTGCCCTCGGCACGGGCCTCCTTTGGTGATGAGCGAGCGTCTTTCTGCCAAGCCTCCTTCTCCTCAGAGTCAAAGGATGCTTCAGATGGGACCTGTATTCCTGACTGGAAAAAGATCCGGTCTCCTTTTAATACTGTCCAGCATAGAGTCGACTTTGGGATAGAGGCATCACATAATGCTTGTTTTAGTAGTTTTATGTTTCTAGAGGAATCTTATCATACACTTGTCAATGTCTGTGACAAAACCAGCTGGAATTTTTGAAGGATCACACTAAATATGTAGTGATTTAAGCGTCGTTGCTACCTCTCAATACCAAGTCTTCTAGTCATGAGAGTGGGATTTCCACTTATTTTCATTTTCTTTAATTTCCTTCAACAATGATTTTTAGTTTTCAGTGCAGAATTGTGCACATCTCTTGTCAAGTTGATTCCTATGCTTTGTGCCATTATAAATGGAATGGCTCTCCTGATTTTTTTCTTTTCTTTTCTTTTTTTTTTTTTTTCGATACTGGGAATTGAACCCCGGGCCTTGTGCGTGCTTGGGGAGCACTTTCCCTCTGAGCTGTGTCCCCGACCTCTCCACTTCTTTTCCGAGTGTGCTCAGCTGGCATATATACATGCTAGTTTTATTGTTGAAGGGAATAGCCACTCTGGAGGTCAGAGCCCCTCATCCCCGTCCCTGCTGACGTACGACTTCCCTCACCCAGAAAGTGCACAGTTGGGGCAGATCAGCACAAACCCTGGAAGAGGGGTTTTTCTGGGCAGTTGACAGCCATGTGCAATAGTGGCAATTTTCTGTGGTTTGGGTTTATAAAGAATTCTTTTCCCAGGGTTCATTTCCAGTTCAATGAAGGAAGAGTAGACGAGGGACAGAAGGAAAAACTTCCTGATCTAATGGCATCCTTGGGTGGATGAGCAAGGTCTGCCCCAGACAGCACTCTCCTGGGAAGTCCCCAGGGGTTGACAGGAGAGGAGGGGCCTCTCACACCACATTTCTCGGGACGCTCGCCACCTGCTCACTGTGTAATTACGGCCATCTCTGTGGACTGCACATGGACATAGGCACACCCAGGTGTCCCAGGACAACCACGGCTTCTGCTTAATGCTTAGCAGGCGTGTGGCCAGCACCAGTTGCCACAGGCTCTGCCATTTCTTCTCTGGCTCTCTTCTTGTGCTGAAGGCTGAGGGAGGCAGGTTAGGAAGCCCATACACCTGCCTGGAGCCACACAGACCTGGATGGGGGCACCTGGTCCAGGTGCCAAAGCGGCAATCATCTGCCTGTGCATGGGGAGGTTGGAAGAAAGATAAACTGGAGAAGCAGAAGGAGAAACATGTCAAGAAAATTGTGTCTGAATCCACAATAATCTAGTTTGAAGAGAAAGAGAAGGTCTGGAAGGTCAGTCATGATAAGGTCAGTCTTGAGCTCCAGGTTGCAGCTGCTCCTGCAGCTGGCTCTACTTTGGCCCTTTGGCATTGTCCAAGCTGCTGTTGCTCAACTCTATGGAGTTAGGTCCCTGCCACTTAAAAGTCCCCACTCCCGGATCCTGACCATGACAACCCCATTTCCTCTTCCATCTTATTCCTCCTTAACCAGGGGCATTTCATTCAGGGCAGGTAGAGTCAAAGGTCTTTATATGTTGGTGCTTCAAGCCCACCCCTGGCTCAGAGAGAGACAAGCCACATCAACAGGCCATGGTCACCCAAAACCTGGCACAGGACAGGGCCGGTGCCACCTGCTGTAGTCAGGGTCAGCAGCCAAGGCACATGGCATTTTAAAGGAACCGAGAGGCTCCATTGGGATGAATGTCAGCCCGGCTAACTTTCTGCAGGATGATGTCTCTATCCGTTTGCTGTATCCGTGGCAGTGGAAGGTACACTTGCAGACTTAGATCTAGAAAAATTCAAATCTGTAGAAGGCCAAAAAAATAAAACATCACAATAAATGAAGGCTGTGGCCGCAGGGCTCATATGTCCAAAAAATATGTTATAATTTCACAGATATCAGACCCATCAGCCCAAGTCAAGGGGACGCAGACTTCAGAGAAGCCCTGTCCTGTGGGATGGTGGAGGTGGCCTGAGGTAGGATCAGGAAGGCCAAGACTGCCCTGGCTCTTTAGTGCGAGACACTGAGGATGCACCCTGCTGTGGGCAGAGGCAAGCGTTGCGACCGTCCCACACTATAAGGTTACATCAAGAGATGTCACAATACTGATGGCTTTTTGAAATGTCAAAATTTTGCTATAGAATTTTTATAAAATAAATTTGCATTCAAATTATCTGTTCAGTATTCTGGAAAAGCATCCACAGTACAATTTATCAAATATTCTAGACCCACAGTAAGAAGTGTATTTTATATTACCAACCAGCTAATGCTCCTTTAACATTAAACTAAAATAAATTTTAAAGACACACACTGACATCTAGAGATAACTTTCGTAGATTTCTTTTCTTTCTACTTCGCTTTTCTACCCTTCTCTTCCCTGTCCTGTTCTCTCATATGATCAAGATAGGTGAAATTCTGCTGCCTTAGCAGCACCCCAGCAGCTGGCTCAGCTCACACAAGCTTTCTGTGCTGAGCTGACGTCCCTCGGGTGGCCAGGTCCTGCTCAGCACTGCCCCTGGCTAGAGGTCTCAGGTGCACTCGGTGGGCCCCAAGAGCTCTCCAGCCGTGCACTGGTATTTGGATGTCCGATCTGGAAATGAATCATGTTGCTCATTAAACCTTCACTGGCCAGTTTTAGTTCCTTGCTTCCACCAGAACATAGGGACCTAGAGTCTAAAGAAGAACCAGGCGTCCTGGCTACCAGCGACCGTGACTGAGGACCTTTGCCCTTCACATTCTCACTGGCCAGAGGAGCTGGTTTCACTCCTTGATGGCTGCACCCTATAGAACGGACCTTCTTCCCTGTGTCCACCTGAACTTCAAGCTAACACTGAAGGTCCAGGAGATGGCAACCTTCTGTGACAAGGACAGGGCTCACGGCACTGGGAACAGGTATGGAGGTCCCGGAGGCAGGGAAGGTGCCTGCCAAGGCTGAGGATGCTGAGCAAAACGCAAGGCAGCCATGTAAGTTACGACGGGCGTGCTGGGATCTCAGGCATGCAGGTCCCTCGGGGTGCTGAGGGGGCCGGGATGCTCTTCCAGGACCACTGAGAAGGTACTTTTTTCTAATTGCATGCATGTAATATTGGTGATGTTTTGATGCACGTAAAGAAATGTCACTACCATCAAACAAACTAAAATATCCGTACTACACATGGTTACCATTTTACTTTTTTCTTGGGAAGGGCCCCTCGAGTCAACTCTCTGAAAATTTCTACTATGCGATACAGAACTGCTAACTGCTGTCACTGTGGGGTGCCCTGGACCTGTGGAGATGCGCCTGCTGTGCCTTTGCCAACATCCCCCGCCCCTGCCTCCCCTGCTCATCGCCTTCCTCCTCTGTTTCTGCACAGTCAGCTGTTTATAGACTCCACGTGTACTGAGATCATGTAGTATTTTGCCTCGCTGCATCTGACCTTTTCACTGAAGACTTCCAAGTGAAGGAGAAGCATGTTCTGATTCCTGTTAAAAATAAATAAATCGACAATCTAGCGGGTGGCTGGGGAGTGACTGGAGATCACAGGTGTGGCCTTGTAATCATAGTGGTGAGCTGTGGCTGCTGGTCCTAGCCGGAGGCAGCAGAAGTTCTACCAAGGGCCACAGAAGTTCCACCAAGGGCCACAGTGCAGACCCCATCTCCAGGCGAGCCCCCACGTGCCAGCGAGGTCTCAGCACCGTGATGGCATCTGCAGGCTGCAGCCTGTGCCATGCATTAGGAACAAGTTACCCTGTTACAGGGCTTCCTTTTGCAGCTGGCAGGATGCAGGCAGCGCAGGGAAGACCCCGGGAAGCAGCCATTCCTGCTGCATATGGAAGTCTTGCCTCAGACAGACTTCTGGCAGCTGTTGTGACATATTGTTTGTCATTGTGGATCTTAAGGAAAAGCACTGCTTGTGACAACCAGCAGTCTGTTGAAACAGCTGCCTGAACCTGGAGGCTAGTCTCCCTCGCTCAGGAGGAGAGAGCTCCTGCGTCTGCCTCCTGGAGTCTGAACCGCAGAGCAGGGCCCTGCACTGGAACCCTACTTAGCAAACCCTCCAAACCGAGAGGAGCTCCTTCATCCACAGAGGAAGAGCAGAGGGGCAGTGGGGGCGACTGCGTGCCTGGTGTTGCGGCAGGCCGGGGCGGCCTCTAGGGACAGACCTCGGACTTTCCAGAGCACTCCAGGACCACGTGCTCACGTACCCCCAGACGGCTTCCATTCCCTCGCACCCCACTCTTACTTAAGCCTGCTTGATTTAAACAAATCACCCAGGCCTTTGGTGAACTCCATTTTGATGAGTAAAAGAGTGCCATTCTTTAAAGTTGCTCAGGGTCTCAGGGTCATAGGAGGGGCACTGGGAACTGCTTGCTAATCCAGCCCAGTAGCTGTCACATCAGTTGGCTGATGTGCTGGCTTGGAATGCAGAATCCTGGGCCACCGGCATCTAGAGAATGATTCGGGGCCTGCGTGTGTCCTTGGACTCTGGTGTGCTGGAGTCCCCAGATGAGTGTGACCTGAGCCCCAGATGCACGCTGGGCCCCTGGCAGCTCCAGCATTATTTGGTGGTATTCCTCACTTTGCTGTCGGCAGGTGATAGAGACGGGAAGCCATTGCACATCTATGGGCTCCAGATTCCATAGCTTTCCATGCAATGCCACTCAGTATCCTGTTCTCCTTGTCCTCACGGAACCTGACTTCTTTTCCTCAGTCTCCGTAACGGTTCTTGTCACTTTGTGGCACATATGAATACCCGAGTGTTATGGTTTGATATGAGGTGCCCCAGGAAGCTTTGTGCGAGAGTGCAGGGATGTTCAGAGGTGGAACGATTACGAGAGCGGAAACCTAATCAGTGAACTGTTCACGTGAAGGATTAGTCATGCACTGTACGCAGGTTGGGTGTGGCTGGAGGAAGTAGGTCCCTGGTGCCTGGTTCTCTCTTGCCTTCAAGGCTGCCATGAGCTCTTCTCCACCACGCCCTTCCACCATGATATTCTGCCTTATCTCAGGCCCAGAGCAAGAGCCAGCGGGCCATAGCCTGTAACCAGGACCCTCAAATAAACATTTCCTCCTGCAAATTATTCTTGTCAGGCATTGTGGTCCCAGTGACGAAAAAGCTGACCAACAAACAAGCTCGTTAAAAACCCATCTGACAGAATCGTCTGTATAACTTTCTTCCCAGATGCCAAGAAGGAAAGCAACTGCAGAGGCCAGCGGCTGCCCATGGACGGCTCCCCTGCAGGACAGGCTTCCCGGGGGATGCGTCTCTCAGGAGGAGGGCAGCTCAAGGCCACGGGGTGCAGACTTCCCTCTGCTCCCACCAAGCGGGGTGCAGCTCTGCATGTGCCTGAACAAACTGGGCTGCTGGGGAGTCCTGGGGATTTGGGTGTGGCACAAGGAGCCGTATCCGAATGGCACCTTCCACAACCTGGAGATTGCAGCTTCAGCTCCTCAGTAGCACCTGGTCACAGCGGAGGGCAAGCCAGCATCTCGTTCAGCCAGATCAGCAGTTGATGACACCTGGCCATCACAGGGAGGCTTCTCTAGAAAGGGGCCCTTCTCTCATGTGTGTGGGGTGCTCTTGGTGTACATGCTGGCACTGAACTGGGGATGGAGCATTTTCTGAATTTTCTCAGAGTGAATCATGCAATGACAGCAGAGGCCTGCAAGGTCCTCTGGAGACAATGAACAAAGCAACAAAGCACGCAGTCCCTGAACCTGCCAGGCACAGAGAGACCCGATAATCAAGGACATACCTGGTCACCATGGGCTTCGGGCAGTGAAGGAGAGACCCATGTGTGCGTCGGTGGAGGGGCTGAGCGTTGTGGCAGGCCCAGAGAGGCCTCGGAAGGCAAAAGCAGGGGCGTAGCGGGAAGTCTGCTGGCATCACAACTGGATGTGCAAAGTGTGTGTTAGCGTCTGAGCTGATTTCAGCTTCTCGAGACGTTTGAATTTGTGGCTAGAACCAATGATGCAGCACTTTGGCTGAGGCCAGAGGACCCAGTTTGCACTCTCTCTGCTGCCCCCCGTCGTGACAGGGTTCTTGAGATTCGTCCTGATAAAGCTTAGAGGTGATGCACATCCATGGCCCAAGTGCATCCTTTCAACTTTAGAGAAAGAGGGGAATTCCAAATGAGCACCAAAGCCCCCGAAGGACGTGCCGTGGGGAAACGCAGCCCAGGAGGATGACGGGCAGAGCTGTGCTCCTAGCTCCAGCCCGGAGCCCACCTCCTTGAGCAGCTGGTGCTTAGGAGGCAGGCGGGGGCAGATCCTTTCCTCAGGCTCACGACTGCTCTGACAGGAGTGCCGTGGGGCCCTGGGCGGGCGTCGGACTGACCAGGACCAAGACGGACACTGAGAATCGGCAGGCCATTGACAACAGGCCCTGGTCTGGGTGTCCTGCTGTCAGCTGCTGGTTGGGGACTCTGGCTCCTCGAGTGACGGGGGTTGATTCATGGAGACTGCCTGGGATCCGTGTCTGATCAGCTCCCACCTCTCGTCTTCGTGAGGGGTTTGGAGAAGGGTTTTTCCTTTCCAGGGACAGATGCTCGCACATAACTGTACTCTCTCACACACGTGTGCACACAGACACACATCCCCTCTGCCCGACCTGCGCCTGTCCTCCTGTGCTTTTCTCATCTCTCTGGAGTTGGCATCAGAGGCTGTCAGAGATTCTAGGATCCTCAGGGTGACCTGAGGCGTGCCTTTGATCTTTCCTTCCGCTCTGCTCTGCTGTCTGTAACTCGGTGGTCTGCCCTGTTCCATCTTCCCCTCGAGAGAGGTAACAGGTGAATCTAGAGTTTTAAAACAACATGTTTTCTATATAAAGTCTGTGATGTGGATAGAACTAGACAGTCTGGCCTGAGGCAGATCAGATTTTCGGAAGATAAACAAGATTTAGGATGAAGGTTTTATGGGGGATTTCAGCAAGCCCTTTGAATCTAGCTTGGGTAAGGATGGGGATTGGCAGGTGGGGGATTCTCGCCTGCAGAAGCCACTGAGATCTTATGGCCAATTGTAGTCACTGCTGTGCCAGATTTGGAGAGGCAGACTTCTGTGGCGTGGGGAAGTGAAGATGCAGATCCTACATGCAACAGCCAGGGTATGATTTTCTGACCCAGATGGAGGTCACTCATTCAACAGAGTGCCTGCAAGAGTGTCAGGAAGGTTTTGTTGTTCTTTTAATTTCAGATTCATTTAGTTTTTATACACTTACTTATTTTAGTAGCATAGAAATCCATTCCACCTTCCAGGGAAGTTGAAAGATGGAAGGAAGCTTTAGTTATCCTTAAAAAAAAATGGAAGTTAGAAGAGCATCATTATGTCTAAAGGACTATGTTGTTAGAAAAATCTGGTCTTAAGATCAAGGTATTATAGACAGCAAATAAGCAAACCACTAATTACCTGATCTGATGACTTATCCACTTGAAAATTCATTCACTCATCAACCTATCCATTTCTGTATCCATTCATCCACCTATCAGTTCAGCCTTTATTTACTTATCCATCCAGCCAACCATCCATCCATCCACCCACCGAACTATCCATCTATCCACCCACCCATCTATCCCCCCATCCACCCACCCATCCATCCATCTATCCATCCACCCATCCATCATCCATCCACCCATCCACCCACCGAACTATCCATCTATCCACCCACCCATCCATCCATCTATCCATCCACCCATCCATCTATCCATCCACCCATCCATCATCCATCCATCCATCCACCCACCCATCCACACATCCACCCATCTGTGCATCTTTCAAGTGCTTATTCTCTGCCAGGCGCTTTTGTAAGTGAAGAGGGCCTAACAGTGAAGCGAGAGAGGTTTATAACCCCTTGAGCTTGGTCTAGAGAAGGAGGAGGTGGAAAGTGAGTAAGGAGGCAATACATAAAATAATCTCACACAGTGATAAATACTCTGATGAAAAAGAATGATGACTTGCCAAGTGAGGTTGGGTAGGTGGTCTGGAACAGCCCCTCTGAAAGTTGAGAAAATCAAGACCCAAATGAGAAAAATCCAGCCACACCCTAGCCTGCAGCCTGGAGAGTCTTCAGGCTGAGCGCCAGCCAGGGCCAACTGCCTGCAGTGCTCACAGTCCTGGCGTGAGAACGGGCAGGCCGACGTGCTCAGGCCAAGGGAGGGAGCTCAGGCAGTGAGGTGGGCAGGGGCCCATCTCGGCCCATCCCGTGGGCCAAGGCTGCGAACCTGAGTCCACTCGTCCAGAGGGGCTTTCAGGAGATGGCTCTGTGGAAGCTCAAGGACTCCTTCAATTTCTTGAGCAAGAATCTGTGGTCAAGCAGGAGATGCAGTGGGCAAGAGCTGTGCCTGGGAGCCTGGGGTCCCTGCCTAGGCCTGGGGCGGGCACGCTGGGGCTGTGTCATGGACGAGGTCGCAGCCCAGCTCTGAATGCACCCTGTGATGCTGCCACTTCCCATCAACCCTGGCTGGGACTGAGGGCACAGGCAGGCCTCTGCTGTGGTGATCGTGACCACACGTTCTGAAGCCCTGGATGTGCCCATCCACAGGAAGGTGTCGGCTTAGAAACCCGTGTCCTGGGTCAAGGGCAGAAAGACAGGGCTGCTCCCGAAACTCTGAAGCTGGCTTTTCAGACGCTGTGCAAGGGAGTCCTGGCCAGCTGTGTCCCACCACGTAGCTGTGGTGGGTGCGGACACGTGGGCGCATCCTGAGCAGATCCCAGGATTAGCAAGTGAGAGGGTGTTTGCCGAGGAACCTGACAGGATAAGGGGTATGTGTGTCTGTGGGTGGGTCCTCTAATGAGGACAGGTGAGTGCTCAGGGAAGAAGGGTCAGTGGGTAACTAGGGTGCTCTGAACTCGACCAATCACCCTTAATGCACCGTATGACTGTCTAGGCCAGGGGACCTCTTTGAACCTCAGTGTCTTCATCTGGTAAATGATAGTACCTCTTCCACGAGTGCCTTCCTGGGTTGTTGTGGCCCACATTGGTGGGAGGTGCCTTGGAAGCTGTGCTGTGTTGGGAGAGGGAGGCAGGATTCTTACAAGACCTGGGACGTGGGCAGCAGCACACTTACGTCAAAATGAGTCATAGCTGTTGGTGCACACAGGTGGCAGGTTTGACACCACGGCAAGCCCAGGGACGTGTTCCTGTCTGTAAATGAAACCGAGTTTCTAAATGAAGTTTCCATTTTAAATTAGGCAGCAACTGAATGGCTGCCGGTGCTTACTGAAGGTTTCCTGTGTCCACTGGCAAATTGGGTAAGAGGCTGATGTGCTTAGCTCCTTTGAAACTGAGAGTCATTGACAGTGTGGAGCCCGGAGGAAGCTCTGGGGTGAATTCCAGCCCTGACATTCCCTGGCTCTTTGTCTTCAGCATGAGACCCAGCAGCTCCGACTTCTGGCATTGTCACACGCGAAAGGCAGCCGTGAGCCCTGGGAGAATCACGGAGAGGGGAGGAGGATTCCCTGGGAGCCTGTGAGTGGGAAGGGAAGGTCTGAGTGGCAGGTGTCGGGACACTCATTCCGACTGGTCACCTTGAGTCCCACACCAGTCTCGGATCAAGTCACGCGCAGGGACAATCCCAGGTACTGACTGCTTGGGGTTGGTCCCACACTCCACCTGGGGCACTGGTAAGTGGCAAGCAAGTCTTCAGGCCAAAAGAATCAGACAGACAGGGTTCATGTGACCTGGCCATGTTCCTCTGGCTGTGGACAGTCTGTCCATGCTGAAATAATGACGCCCTGCTTCCCTGCTTTCTTTGGGGTTTATGACCTTCAAAATCTACTTAGAGCTTCTATCGAGACAAATGAACATGTGGACTGGATCTCGTGAGGTCCCCGCTGGACCCCAGAACCACACAGTCTGCGGTGTCTGGGATGAGTCCTTGGTCTCTTTTCTTGATTGAAGTGCATCAGGGCCTGGGCACCTTTTCTTCCTGTCTTGCAGCAGGCGAGCTTCACTCAGGTGCCTCAGCTGCCTCTGACCCTCCCTTTGCAAATAGAATTCAGAGTTTATGTCTGTGAGCTTCAATTCTCACATTAGGAAAAAAAGAAAACCCCGTAATTTGTACTTTAAACCAAATTTAATGGGCAGGAAATCACTGAGCACAATTTGCTGACCTGCTGCCATTCAACCACAGATATTCTTATTTTCCTTCTCCCCGGAGTTCAGCAGAGTCAATATTGCTATTATTAAATGCCATCTAGTAATCCTCTGTGCATGGTGCTGAGAGGTGTCATAAAACAGGTGACTCAAGCTGGCGATTGTCTTTCCTCCCTGAATCCCAGGTGTGGCCTGCTTTAGAGAAGGGCGTGTGAGTGGCCGTCGGGGAGAAGATGCTCGTTCTGCCGGAAGAGCCCATTCTTCCCTCCCACAGGAATGAGTGAGCACCATTGCCTGGGACAGATCTTTAGGAAACAAAGTTCAGCCCTTAAGATTGCCCTGAAAAAAGTTCCAAAATTCCGCCTAGACAGAGGAGAGGTGCTTTGAGATCGGTTGCAAAGCTCCGTGGTGTTGTGTGTTTCGACATTACTGCTAAAAGTAAATTTTAAATGGCTTCCAAAAATTAATAAGCATGTGATGGTCCATCAAAAAGCAGAGGAGGAACTGTTTCTCCAACCGAGGGAAGTCTCTATTCAAGGCTGGCAAATGTTGGAGATGTTCTTAATAGTGCCGGGGCCCTGGAACTTGTTCTGTGTTTTCCTGCCAAGCTGACAGTCAGGGACTGCGCCTCCTCGCCTTGCTTTATGAGCAGGAAGAACCGTCCACCTGTGTGGACGACGGTGACAGAACAAGACAGTTGACTGTCTTACCACGTGGAGGAAACACCTCTGCAGCCCCACGTGTCGTGTGTGGGTCCTGAAGTGTCCCACGCTGTCGGGCTGCAGAGCGGCACTGATGTGCTTTATAATGACTTCGTGAAGCACCTCATTCATTTTTAAGCTGAATTGCTGGGTTTATCAATGGATGAATCTTCTCGAGTCCTTCCTAAGAACTCATGGCGCCTCCTTTGCAAGACTCAGCAGGGATCGGGAGCTAGAGACCTGTTCCATGAGCCTTCTTCAGCCTCCCGGTCATGAGCAGTTACAAACGTTTGCAGAAAAGCATCATCATTTTTTTCTGTTGTATTTATCCATAAATAAATTAACCCCGTTTTAATTATGTCCACACGTCTCTGGAAATTTTAACCCGAACAAGCACTGCTTTAGTTTCAGGGGCTCGGGGTGGATTATTGCAGGTCCAGCTTGAAGGACCCAGGGAGGCCTGCAAACATCTCTTTCTCTGCCAGTGTCCCCGTTCTCGCCACACTTGGCGAGACCACCCAGTGCTGCTGAGCGGAGTCTGAGTGGGCCTCACTGAGGAATGCAGGATGACCTCAGGCCTGCCCTCCATGGGGGGCTCTGGGTGCACAGAGGCAGTCACGTGACCTGTCGTGTGGCCCCCCCCCCCTCATGCGAGCAGGTCCCCAAGGGACATTCTCATCTGCTGGGGACAGCGTCCGTGGGCACAGAAGTGGCAGCCCTGGAGTGAGGCCTGTCGAGTGCTGCGTGGCCAGTGGGCGGGAGCAGGAGGCCACGGCCAGCAGCTCCTGTGGGCGGCCTGCCCCTGCTTCCTGGGCATCAGTGCTGGCTGCCACAGAATGAAGGCCCGACACTGCGTTTTTTATGTATGTTATTTTGTTGTTGTTGTTTAATTGTGAAATCTACTTTCTTTACTAATTTTAAGTGCCACTCACAATAACCGCCATATTTTACCCAGGTCTCTCGAACTTTCTTACCTTACTTGGCTGAAACGTTCCACCACCTGAACCCCGCCTCTCCTGGGCCCTGGTAACCAGCATTCGGCCTCTGTTCCTGTGACCGCCTGTTTTACACAGCTCATCTAAGAGGAATTATGCTGCACTTGCCCCTCTGCAACCAGCTTGTTTGGTGGTACCGTGTCCTTAAGGCTTATCCGTTCCATTGTGCATGGAAGAATTTTTCTCTTTAAAGACTGGATAGTATTCTCTTGTGTGCGCACCCACGTTTCCTTTATCAGACACCCACAGCAGATGTTAGGTGGTTTCCGTCCTGTGGCTGCTCTGCACAGCAATGAACTTGGAAGTGTAACCATCTCTTTTGGATCCCAGACTCAGTTCTTTTGGATAAATAGCTCATAAGTGGCACTGTTGGCTCATAAGCTGGCTCTATTTTGAATTCTGGGGAGAGCTTCCCTGCTGTTTCCGGCAGTGGCTCACCTTTCTACAGTCTCATGGACAGTGTGCGAGGATTCCATTTTCTCCACATCTTCACAAAAGTGCCATGCCATACATATACCCCAACTTGTGCCCTTGTAGTTTAGAGAGCCCTTTACGTGTTTTTAATTAATTTTTTATTTGTCCTGATTAGTTGTACGTGACAGTAGAATGCACTTACACATTTCAATAGCTCATACTTTATATTTTCACGTATGTGAATGACCCTTCTCTGATTTTGTTGTGCGTTTTCTCTATCATTCGTCACACTGAACATCTTCCCATGTCCTCTCTGGAAATGCGTCTACTCAGGTCTTTGGCCTCAGTTTTAGCTACTGGCTTTCCTTGCTACCGAGAATCAGTGTGAACCTCTAGCCAACGACCTCATTTTCAAGAGGTCACCAGGAGCTTCCTAACGACTGTACGGGAGGTAGATTCATATCCCTGGGTCGTTATTGCTGCCTTGGATTTCAACCAACTTACAAATTTCCTCAGGAGTGCCTCTCAGCCGTGCTGGGTGAGCAGGGTCAAGTTGTAATTAACAGCAGTCCTTGGCTTACTAGCTCTGTGGCAACTCCATGTTAGATGAGATTTTAATTCAGCCTAGACTGGATAAGGAGATTCTTCCAGACGACAAGGAAACGTGAGCGGGTTGCCGGTGAAAGACTCTGGTGGCTTCCTGTCCAGGGAGTGATTCGAATTAAAAGCTCAAATCACCCCTCAGTGTTGCAGCCTCGTGGAGAGGGTAGCAGGGCCTGTGCGAGCGGTGGAGCCCAGAGCAGGAGAGAACCGTCTCTGACCCCCGCATTTCCCACCTTCCGCGTTATCTTTCTGTCTCCCTCTGTTCTCTGTGCGCCCGGTCCTGTGCCTGGGCGTCTGAAGTGGGCTGGAGCTCACCAGCCCTCCCGCACACCTTTGCGTCCCGCCTCCCTTCCATTACAGTTTAAGTAGCTTCCACTGACCTGTCTGCATCCACTTCCATTTTCTTTCCTCTTGTCTAATCCGCTGCTAACCCCACCTGCTTTTTTCTAGCTTTCATCCCTAGAAGTTTGATCTGAGCCTTTTTCTTTTCTTCTACATTTCTGCTTAACTCTTGAAATATTTTAGACAGTCATAATAATGTCTTGGTGTTCCGTTTCCTACATCTGTGTCAGTTCTCAGTGGATGTCTCGGGATTGCATTTCTCTTCTTTACCGAGGTGCCAATTCCTTTCTTTTCATATGTCTGGTAACTTTAATTTGATGTAAGACATTGTAGATTCACCTTGTTGGGTGCTGGGTATTTTTGGATTCCTACAGCTAGTCTTATGATTTGTTCTGGGACAAAGTTAAGTTACATGGGGAAAAATTGACCATTTTGGATCTTGTTTTATACATTTTTTTAGGTAAAGTCATCTTTATGTCTAAGGATAATTATCCTCTACTAGCAAGGCAAGTATCTTCTGAATATTTTACCAGATGCCCCAGAAATCAAGAACTTGAATCTTGAAGTTTGTGATAATTAAAGCAGTTTTTCTATATTGACTGGAAATTTCTACTGGGCAAAACCCAATATTTGTGCTTCCTTATCTGTAAAGCTTAGCACAATGCTTTTGCATAGAACTTACCACTGAAGTGCTTGAAGTTGCAAAGGACAAAAACTTCATTTTGTGCCGATTTAAACAAAACAACTCATAGCTGACATTCCAAGGGAAGTGGATTCAGGTACAGTGTGACCCATCAACTTGTTCACAGGATGTGACTCTCTCCACCTCTCAACCCTGCTTTCCCTCACTTGGAATTCACTCCCAGGAAGTTCTTTGCCTGCAAAGGTTTCTAGGGTCTCTCAAGCTGTGCCCTTTAGATTAGAAAGCCCAGTTGGGAGATAATTTTATATGTATTTTCTCCAAAACGCTTCTAGCCAAAGTCCTGGGATCCAACATGGCTGATATGTCTTGATCACAGGATCACACCCGAACCTGCCACTGTGGCCAGGGAAGTAGAAACCCTGGTTTGGGACTCATCCACTGGGGTCACACAACACAACCTCGCCGATGGCAGGGCCATCCCTCCTGGCTTACGCGCACTGACAGTGGAGGAAGAATGGCATCCGAGGAAGAGCACCACCTTGCTGCCGAGGACACGGCTCAGCCCTCACTGCCCAGCGCTCGGCTCCGGCCCGGGCCAGGAGACCACTGCATGGCCCGGCCCAGTGAGCGTGCGCCAGGTGCGAGGTGCCCCAGCCATGCCTCCCGACCTCCACGCTGCCGCCTCCGCGCTGCCTGCCCAGCGCACAGCATCCCCAGGGAGATGGGCAGTCGCTGGGTGGGGCCATTCTCCTACTTCGTTTGGGATTGTTCCCTGCAGGCCCAGAAGGGACCCTGGAGAGAGAGATTTAGAGAGCGACGCTGATGAGCGGGAAAGTGGGCTTCCTCCGCCGGTTCAGCTGCCAGCGTCTCCCTTCTAGCTTGTCATTGTTTCCAAACACTGATTCCAAAATTGCTATTTACGGTTGACAAGGAGCAGCTATTGATTGCACCTTTAAAATCAATGCGAAACGAGTCGTTTGTAGAATTAGTCAGTGTGGTGCTTGCCTCTCCAGGTCACGGTAAGAATGGTGATGCAGGTCTAAACGCACCAGCACACCCAAGGCAGGCCTCAGTGTCTTCAGAGCGGCGGAGCAGGGGTCCCACGGAGGCTCAGTCCTGCTCTGGCACAGGACATCCTATGTAGTGTAGGAAACGTGCATCTCTGCACTGTTAGCAGCTTCTCTCCTCTTCCTGGGGTGGGGATGGGACAAGGGAAAGGTGCGCTGATTTGGAAGGTGGCATGGGGCATGCTTAGCCCCAGGTGAGCCAGAAGTGCTGGCCATCCACCCCGTCTGTAGGAGCAGCAAGAACAGACGCCGGGGATCGGTGCCCCGTCACAGGGAGCCGTCCTGCCGCTGCTTTCCCCATGGAGCCAGCTGCTCTGCCCTTGCTTTCCCCATGGAACGTGGAGCAGCAGGCACAGCTGCGCACGGCCCTCCTGGAACCTTTGCCATCACTCCAGGTCTGGAGCGGTACTCCTGAGCACCCGTGGCAACGGCAAGAGCTGAAGTGCAGGTGTTCCCGGTGCTAGCAGACTAAACAGCCCGCGCTCCACGCCGCCCGGGATCCACCGCAACCCTGTAGCACGTGCACTCCTATGATCCCCATTTCCGAGATGAGGAAACGGAGACACAGGGACATAAAGACTACACTGCCAGGGCTACACTTGACAAAGGTGGCTCAGGCGGACGCTGGGCTGGCAGCGTGCGAGCCCTGCCTGTCTTCCTCCCCTGTAGGGGTCCCGTTTCTCAGGCTCCAGTGCAGCGGGGAGTCACTGTGGGATTCAGATAAGGTGCAGGAGACACAGTGTCCGGGGAGAGGACACCCCAGGGAGAGCGCTGCCGTCCCACCCAGAAGGGACCAGTGCAGTGGGCACGTCGCACCCCTGCAGCCCCCATTCCTCCTCCTGTGACTTGGCACCTCACCACAGAGCCTGCTCCGAGCTGGTGGCAAGGCTGCTGGCTGGCCTCTGGTCCCTGAGCCACGGCCTGCGGTCACATTCCTCCGGCTGTGTCTGTGATGCAGGAAGCAAAGGCTGCTTTTCCTTTGGTGGCGTAATTCGCCCTCTCAGTTCTCTGTCACTGCAGTTAAGTCAAAACCTTGGAGAAGCATCGCTGATCCTGGATTCCAGCCAGACCGTCTGGCCCCAGAGCCATGAGCTCACCTCTCTTCTGATCTGCTGACGCGTCAGACGTGATCCCTGCCTGGGATTCACTGGGGAACAGAAACGTGTGATGTGTATTCTGGTGAAACTTGCAGGCCAATGTTTCTAGACGTTTAAAATGTTAACAAATATGCTCAGTTTAGACTTACAAATTCTGAGAATGCCATGTGGGGAAAGACTGGGTGCTAGGAGACTAATTTGGGGGACATTTGGAAAGGATGAACGGAGATGGCTGACTTTCTATGGTTCCCTGCTTTGGAGTTTCAGGGCAAAGACGGGGTCTGGCAGTGGGGCGCATTGCCGGCCTTCTGGAGGGGAATCCTGAGGGGGAGATGTTTGTGTTCTGTGACTGGCCCTCCTTTGTTGTGTTTTTGTTTGTGCTTCTGCGCTTTCAAGTCTGAGCCAAAAATGGTGCTACGTTCTACTCTACTGTGAGCTCAGAGCAGCAGATGGCCATTTCTAGAACAAATGTTCTGGAGCCATTTTGAAACGTGTGAAGCAGTCAACGAAACCTGGCTGCCTGTGCCGTGTGAGGCGCGAGAGGGTCTCCAGACTCCGTGGACGTGGGAGGGAACCTGCAGTGGGTGACGAAGGCCCTGCCCTGGCGCCACCTGTCTGTGTGTTGTCTGTGCGCTGCGAGCGCCAGGACTCCTTACGTGCAGCTGTCTTCACAGGGCAAGCCGCCCCGTCCGCCCGTCCTGATGCTGCGCCCACACCTTTCTGTTCTTCTCAGGATGTGGAGGCTGCAGACCGGGCGGCTCCCGGGAGAAAGGGTGTTTGACTTTCTGCACATGGTGGCAGGCGGGGGAACTGAGTTGGCTCTGCTCTCAGTATCCACCCTGAGGCCAGGACGTCGTCTGTAGGCCACGTCATTGCCCTGCCCTCCCAGGTCTAGGCAGGCTGAGCTCCAGCCCTCCCAAGTGCTGGGGCCCGAATGGCCTTACCCGGAGGGGATGACTGACAGACTCTCCCCATCAGGAGCTGCTACTTAGCTCTGCCTGGAAAGGGGACCCTGGCCCTTCATCTTGAGCAGCATGAGCTGCCTCCATGGCCTTCCTGACCAGGGGACGGCCTCCCACCCTGCAGTCACGTGCCGTGCCCACCAGACACCTGACCAGCTGTTTCCACGGGTGACTGGCACATCCGCTGTCTTGTTAATTTTCTCTATCTAACTTAAGGACAATCTTTAACTTAATTCCATAATCACAAAATCCTCCCAACAATCAGGATCAGACTCCTTAGTTTTCTTAATGTATGTTAAAATAGATAGCTGTTGATGAAATGGAGTCTGTGTGTTCACTTGACATTAATTTGAATATTAGCACATTTCCAAGCTGCCAGGAGAGTGCCTCATACTTCTTGATCCTGATTGACCCGGTTCACACGTGTGAGTCCATGGGCATGCAGGCCGCAGTTCCTCCAGGTTCTTTCTCGCACTGTTTGTGTGGAGATATTTTGTGTTTCTGCCTGCTTTTTGAACACGCTGGTTGGTCTTTTCCTTTTGCAGCAGAGAACTCAGAAGTGAGCTCTTAGACCACGCAGTGGAGTCCTCAGAAGCATCCCTCCTCCTTCTACATTTAAGAAAGCCCCTCGGGCTCAACCAAGTCATCCATTTTAGAAGAAAATACGCTGCGTTCTGCGCTTCCTTACATTTGCCTGCTGTGCACAGTGGTCGAGTTTAAGTTTGCTTCTGTCTCAAGCACATCATGCGGGCAGAAAAGCCTCGAAGTTTTCTCCTTCATAGAAAGGATTTAAGAGGGGTTAATTTCTACTTGTGGAAATTACATTAGGGCTGATCTTAGGAAGGGGACCTCTGCTTCAGCTGTAGATTGTTTGGGAACAGAAAAATAAGCTTTCACCATCAATACTGAAAAACGCTTTTTACATGGAAACCCCAGTTGAGCATGACATGCTTCTTGGTTGTGGTGACTTCACTTTGTCATGGGACAAAAGATGAATGAACTCACCAGCTTCCTGAAGTTTCAATGCAGTCTGCCTATCATGCCAGCATTATATAAGTGGACAGGCACAGAAAATGAACCAGGTCCAGGAAGATCTGAACCAGACTGTGCGAGGCCCTCTGCAGGGACAGAGAGGCCCATCCACACATGGGTAACTAGGTGTCCTAGGCTGCCATGGGTGCTTACAGCTTGCATGAGGTGCCCCAAAGCTCCTGCGTTAAGGCAGGAATATTCAGAGGTGACATGGATGGGTGACAGATGTGAACGGTGGGAACCTGAGGTTAAGAAGATGATTCTAGAAACTGGGCTTACTGTGGTGACCCTCCACATGCATTCCTTTAAAAACCAATTTACATGCAGCCTGCCCATCCTAAGTCAATAGGATTCACTGTTTTCCTCAGTGAAAAACACATTACCTGCAGAAGAAATGCAGGCCCGACAGGCTGTGGTATGTGCCTCTAATCTCAGTGACTCAGGAGGCTGAGGCAGGAGGATCACAAGTTCAAGACCAACCTTAACAACTTAGTGAGGCCTAAGCAACTTAGTGAGACCCTGTCTCAAAATAAGAAATGAAAAGGGCTGGGGATGTGGCTCAGTGGTTAAGCACTGGAACAACTTCAGAGTGGTAGATTCAGTGCTCAGTACCAAACCAAACCAAACCAAAGTCAAAAATAAAAAACGAAAAGCTAAAAGGAATTGAGACCTGAAAGGCTCCTCCCCACCTTTAAGAGGAATATAGGCTACCCTGAAGTGGGGTGCTTCTGGGACCTTTCCATAGACCAGATTCCAGAACGCAGGCAGACATGATCATTAGAGCCCGTCAGTGTGGACCGGAGTGACTGGAGTTGCCTGGGTCCTTGGCATGTCCAGCCCACTCTGGGGTGAGAACGCGTGCAATGGGGACTCACAAGTCTGAGGCAATCCTGCTGTCATTCAAAAGCCAGGAGGCTGACCTGAGCAGAACTCTCCAGAAGCGTCCCTGGGATCCTCAGTAGAACGGGAGGACAGGAGGGCTGCACCGCCCTGTTCGTCTCTGAGAGGACTCCTGTCACCCTTGAGAGAGCCCCCTGTCCCTCCCGCCTGATCCTCATGCCTGCTGCTCTGAGAGGTGTCGGGTGTCACAGTGTGGCCACCAGAACTGGTATCAGGACTGCCCAGCACCTTGGCTTCACAGTGGGCCCTCGCTCCGTAACAGAGGGATCTGCTTTTGAGAACTGTGGCCTCGTCAGTCCATCCTAGTCTGAGTGGATGGCTGCGCAGTATCTTGGAGCAGGTGGTTGTGGCTGGAGGAGGCAGGTCACTGGGCTGCTCTGGGACAGAGCATCTTCCTGGCAGCCTTTTCCTTGCTCCCTCTGCTTCCTGGTCCCCATGAACAGAGCAACGATCCTCCTCCAGGAAATGATGCACCAGGATGTTCTACCTCATCGCTGGCCCAAAGCATTGGCATCGCCCAACCATGGACTGAACCTCGGGATCTGTGAGCCCAGAGCACACTTGTCCTCTGCGAAGTCGTTCTTGGCAGGCATTTTTATCGCAGCATTGGAAAGCTAGCTGACACGTGAAATGCCCATCACTTGCTCTCCTGCAGTCACTGTCTCAGGAGGGAGACAGATGGTGGCACCTGCCTGCCACCAGGAGACTCATCTCAGCAGTTTGCTGGGCTTTCATTGCTCCCACAAAGAGCCTGCGTGGATCCCCACAAGGTGGGATCCTCACTCTCGCACCCGAGAGTGCCTGTTTCCTTCCGTGGTGGTCAGTTTTATGTGCCAACTTGACTGGGTCATGGTGTGCCAAGATGTTTGGCTACACATTCTTTCTGGGTGTGTCTGGAAGGGTGTTTCCAGCTGAAATCAGCATCTGAATTCATGCACTATGTAAAGCAGATGGCCCTCACCATGTGGTGGGCATCCTCCAACCCTGCCTGCGTTGGAGACAACCAAAAGGTGGAAGGAGTTCAAATTGACTTTCTCTGACTGCTTGAGCTGTGACATCACCCCTTGCCCTTGAACATGGGCTGATGTCATCCGTGCTCCTCCTTCCCAGACCTGTGCTAGAATTTATGCCACCAGCTTCCCAGAATCTCCAGTTAAAGACATCTCCATAATTATCACATAAGTCAGTTCTTCACAGTAAATCTACTTACATATTGTTGTAGTCAGCTATTTTGCTGCTGTGACTAAATGACCCAAACGGCATGACTGTTAAGGAGGAAAGGTTTGAGGGCTCACGCTTTCAGAGGTCTGAGTCCATAGCAGGCTGGCTCCATTCCTCAGGGCTCGAGGTGAGGTTGAACATCATGGCAGGAGAGGGTGGTGGACGGAAGCAGCTCACATCACGGTGATCGGGAAGCAGAGAGAAAAGAAACTTCACTCTCCAGATATAAAAAATACACCCCAAAGCCACGCCATGATTCCCACCTCCTCCAGCCACACCCACCTGCCTCCAGTTACCCCTCAGTTAATCCCACCAGGGATGAATTCACTGATTATGTTAGTACTCACAAAACCCAATCATTTCTCCTCTGAACCTTCTTACATTTTCTCACATGTGAGCTCTTGGGGGACACCTCACACCCAAACCATAACACATATATGTAGATATATATATATAGATAGATAGATAGATAGATAGATAGATAGATAGATAGATAGATAAATGTGCATGTATGTATATGTGTGCGTGTGTGTGTGTACAATTGTTAATACACAGGCAGTCCCCAACTTATGATGGCTCAGCATTATAACTATATGATGGTATTAAAGGAATGTGCATTCAGGAGGAGCTGCACTTCAGATTTTGAATATCAGCCTTTCCCCAGACTTGCAATATTCTCCCAGGTGCCGGGCACCAGCTTGAGCTTCCAGGCAATCACGAGTCTGCCACAGCCCCCACAGAGCATGGCGTGGCCAGCTAAGGAGATCCGGGGGTCAGGTGTGGCAAGCAAATGTCAACTTAGGTTATTTTTAACTTCCAACATTTTTTGGATACGACCTCATTATGAATTGAAAGCCATCTTCATCTTTCTATCTACCTATTTATTCATCTCTAATACACCTTGTTTTCACAATAGCCTCCCCGTATCCATAGGGAATTGGTTCCTGGTCCTCCGCAGACACCTAGACCTACCCTGCTCCCGTCCCTTATGTAAAGCACTGCAGTGTCTGCACGTCGCTGTGAGCACCCTCCTGAATACTTTAAATCATGTCTACCTCACTCATACTACCTGTGACACAAAGCTTTGTAAGTCCTTGTTCTGCGACGCTTTCTAGGGGATAAGGACATGAAGGGGAAAAGACTATGTTCAATATGGACATGGGTTATGGGTTTTCATTGGTTTGTTTGAGTTGGGTGCTTTTGCTTTTTTAAAAAATAATTTTGATCCAATCGTTGTTCAGATCCATAGACATGAACCTGAAGCCTCTGAGGTCCAAGCGTGCTTCCACTGTCCCCTGTGGAGCCTGGTAGGTATGTCACTTCCTAGGACAATAGCTCTGGCCTCCTCACCTGGGTGCTGCACAAAGTCAGCCTGATGCTCAGAGGAAAGCACCAGGGTCCTCGGCCCAGCAGGCGCTAAGCACGGCAAGCAGTGCTGAGGGACCCCAGGTGGCACACCCGGGGCCACGTCCACCAAGAGGAGCGAGTTGATAGGCTGTGTGGTCACGATTCTAAGGTCCACCTGGACAGCACATGATACCGCGAGGAGCAGAGGGCTCTCTGGAGCCCTGCTCCTCTTCCGGCCACTCGGGCGTCACCCCAGGGCTCCTCCAGAAGAGCACAGGGCTCATTAGCACCCTGCCCAGAGTCCGGAGTTGTGGCGTCATTGCTTCTCAAACGTGCAGCGACCGGGTCCCGTCTCCAGGGAGGGTCTGCGGGGGCGAGCAGCCCTGTGCAGCGCCTTCAGGAAACACAGCACGCGTGGAGGTTTGCACGTGACTCGGAGAGTGTGTAGACAGTGCTGAGGTAGATGGCAGTAACGTGGCAAGCGCATCTTTGTGTGGCCCAGGATTGAAGTCCTGGGTGACAGAGAAAGACATCCACAAGAATCCACAATTTGGAAAAAAAGACTCCATAGTCTGGGATGTTGAGCCTCATCTAGTGAAGTCAGGAGGGAATGTAAAGTTCTAGAAGCAGGTCCCAAAACTCCTCCAGCCGTGAGAAGGCGGAAGGCGTGGCTGAGCTGCTGCAGGGGAGGGCCCTGGGAACAGGGTGGCCCGTGGTGCACGGCTTCAGCCCATCCCAGTTGATGGGGTTTACTGCATGGACCCTTGCCTCAGGATTCAGGGATGAGGGGCGATTTCACAGTAAGGCAGGTAGGTAGATAGATAGGAGGTAGTTTTCTTTGTACAGAGCAATGTGTATGGGGTTTTGGGAGGTATTATCATGGATTATCTATTGCTTCCTCCTAACCCGGCTATACTCTAACTCATGATTTCAGTAGATTGGTATTTATTGAGCATTTATTATGTACCAGACACTATTATAACCATATTGACTGGCTCAATTAAACTATCTAATATGCTATTGAAGAACATAATGCTACTTATCACACTGGATAGATGAAGAACAGAGCCACGAAGAGGCCAAGTAACTTACCACGGTCACACAGCCCTGCTTTGCTGGCTCCAGAGCCAACATTCTTGACCACTGGGTGTTAATGAAGTGCCACTCGGTGTGACCTTGTAAGGCACAGGTCTTGCCCTTATGGCACAGGAGCCCAGTACCTGGCCCCAGGCGCGGCGTTCAGAAGGCAGTCGATCCCCTGGACGTCTTCACAGGAAGAAGGAGTGCGACTGTGAGCCCCGCAGCGTGATTACAACGTGATGTAGGAACGCGGGAAGTTCTGACCAGGTGGAGGGCTCGCTCCTTAGGCTCCAGAACCGTGCTGTTTACAGCTGGTGTGGCTGTAAGAGTCCCAGAAGTCTGTCATCCATCATTAGCAGGGACGCACTCTTTCTTTCTAATGGAGTAATGGAAGCACACTGCCGTTCACCTGGGTGATGGCGTCTGCCGGTGTATTTCTGCAATGATTCACTTCCTCAGCTTTCGCTATCAGCTGGACGAGGCACTAATGAGATGCTCAAGGGCTCATAAGAAAGCATTAGTGTTTTCAGGCCACCCCAGCCCCAGGAAAGCATCTTGTTTCCAGCTTGGTCTGTGACAGGTGAGGAAGGCAGGTGTCTTCTGATGGATGAGCTGTCAGAGGACATCTGAGGTTGCCTGCTGTGGACGAGGAGCAGACTTCATGGGGCCTTTGGAAAAGTACCACTGGCTTTGGGATAGAAGTGAATTTCCTGGGTTCATGTGCAGCAGCTTTAAGAAAGAGACTCGGTACCAAGTTTTTCTTAAAGGGTTGGGTTTATAGAGAAGATCTGCCAGAGAGCGGTGGAAGCTGAGCCAGGGTTGGAAGCCAACTCCACCTGACTCCAGAATCTTCCATGATGGATGGCATCATCCACTGGCATCCGTATGCTCTACTGACAGGTCCTGTAGGGCTTGGGAACACACGCCTTTAACTCTCATGGTATTTACTGAGTACGCACAGATTATTTTCTAAGTGCCACACAGGGTGGCAGTTGATGACAATATACAAGATTGCCAGGGTCCTGGTCTCCTAGACCTGCCGTTTTAAGGATAAGGACAGATCAACAGTAATCAATGGACCCATCCACACGGGTTTGAAAGCAGCAGTGCCTGGCAAAACCGTATTTGCTCCATCTCTGCATGTGGGTTAGAACTGAGCGGAAAGAGGAAGAATCCAAGGACGGCCTGGTGTGCCCTGACTTCCCGCAGCGCTGCCGATGTGGCCACGAGCGTGTCATTCACTTAGGTTTTCAGTTCCCCTTTTCTAAGAATGTTCCGGTCACCTGACAGATGCTACGAAGGGTATTGAAGTGAGAGAGAAGGATGGAACCCAACCTTCCCAGAAGGTCCAGGTGTCTCTCTGAATACATCATACGACTGTGGTGATTGTCATTGTTAAACAACTAGATGTATTTCAGAATTACCTTCAAGCGAAGCTTGCAAATATCATTGACTTATGGTGCAAAAAACAAAAAAAAAAAAAAGAGAGAGAGAGAGAGGAATAATTAAGAATGTAGATTTCATTCTGTATTGGAGAACTTCCCGGCTGTATCAGAAGAAGATAAGCAAACACGCACTGACCTGGTAATTAGAATTTAATACATTTAGCAGAAGTGAAGTAGCCAGGACTGAGGGGGAAGAGGAGTGGCTTCAGCTGGACTTTCTGTCCTGCCAGAAAGAAAAGTGTTCTGGAAACTTGCTCACGGTTCATAAAGGACTTTTCACCAACCTGCACACGTGCAGATCCTTTTGCACACGTGCACACACACTAGGGCTCCTGCGTCTCAGGCAGCACTCGGGAGTTGACACACCGAGCAGTCGCTCTGTCCCTAGCTCTCTGGCATCGCGGAAAACCCGTCTGCCTTCTGCATCTTGGATACGACCTAGAGTCGGTGCATTTGCAAGCCGCTGTGGCTGGAGACTTCCGCCTACCCCTCATTCCAGGACCCAGGTGAACAGTGGTGGGTGGCACGGTCCTGAGGCTGCAAATGTTCCGCCCACTTTGGGGATTAAAAATAAGAGATGAGGCCTGGAGCGTGGGAAGCATGCTACTGTCCAGGCCCAAAGACCGACCGAGACACAGGTGGAGCAGAGTGGGCATGGCTTTGAGAAGGGCCTTGCAGGTCGGGTATCCCGCAAGACCCCGTGTCTGGGTTGAGGGAGAGAGGCACACGCAGGGTATAACAGGCATTCTGCCCCCTGAGCACTACTCCCTCCTGGGCTCCTCCTTGGCTGAGTACTGCAGGGTGCACAGTCTTCCCGAATGTCAAAGGCTTTACTGTCTCCACGGGTTATGTAAAGAGATATACCTTTCTTGTCCCCACCTCCCTTGGTTCTCTTGGGCAGGAAAGCTTCTGGGGTGCATGCATTCTGACTGCACACAGCTCTCACTTCTTTACCTAAGCTGCCAGCTCTTAGCAGAGAAATCATACGTCGGCCAGGCCGACCCCTTCCCCAGCCTCCTGTTTGTCAGGGGCTGTTCAGGTGCGTGGACTTTGAACCTGCCGCATCTGTAGGCTGTGGGCTGCGGTGTGTTACACCCCTTGCCCCTTTCTGGCATGCTCTATTCTTTTACGCACAAGGCTGCCTCTCATACATCCCAATTTGCATTTAAGGCTGAACACTACATTCTGAGAATGGACCACCAGACTCTCTGTCTATCCCATGACCAAACGGCTAGTGGTAGAGAACGTACCCAGCACGGGACCTGGATTTCATCCCTAGTACTGAAGAAAGAAAGAGAGAGAGAGGGGGAGAGAGAGAAAGAGGGGCGAGGAGGGAAGACATGACATAATTATATTTTGGGGAGTCATGAAAAAAGGTATAAGATGGTTCTAGAATACACTGATTTTTCAGCTTGTCAGCTGCATGAATTTAAAATATGTAATCTTTGTTTCTTTAATCTACAGAATTAACTCACAAAAAATTGAGCATAATCTCAATGGAAGAAGGAATTTCACCTTTAAAACCATGCTCCATTGGTCTAAAAATTCAAAAGATTGACTTAAATTATTGGGGCATCTCTCCTCCAGTAATAGTGTTGATGGCAATGACAATCAATGATTGGCATTTGTGGTATTTTTACTGCAGAGTAAAGTTCTCTGAAGAAGCTGCATTTGTATTAAAGATGCAGTAGACTGTGGACCTTGGCCGACAAGAGGCTCATGATTATAGAGAGACCTGGTGTCATAGGTCAAGGGTCAGAATAACCCTGGGCTGTCGGATTATCTCAGGCCCTTGAATAGCTACGCATGGCAGCTTCTGGATCTGCACCGACAGTCTCACTCCAGGGGCCTAGAGAAACTTCTCGGCGTGCGTCACTAAGCTTAGCACACCTCCAGCCTCCACCAGCCCTGTAGCCCAGGGTGCTGTCTGCTCCCATCTGCACTCTGAGCAAGAGCTCCCCCCGCCTTGCCCCAGCCCCTCCCTGACTCCCCCTCCAGTGTCCTCAGCAAGGGTCTTGATGGACTTTCTTTTCTCCCAGACTCCGAAAGTTCGTGTAAACTCTCCCACAGGGGGACATGTCATAACTGGAATCCATGGTAACGTGAATCCATGTTCCAGGTCATGGTCACTCACATTTGGCTCAGAATGGACTATTTTCTGCTTCCACATTTCCTTCCACTGAACACCCTGCTCAGTGTTTCCCCTTTACGTCTCACTTGACCCTTTGAATCCCCCCATCTGTGGTCAGACTCTAATGTCCTTTATATTTCCCAGATCTGAGAGGTAACTGGGTCAAGTCATTTGGGATAGGTCTGAAGGTCAGATGTCTGAAGGTCCAGTTGACCTCAGATTAAGTCATCTGCAACCATGCTCCTTCCACGGCTGCTTGGGGAAACTTTTCCTCTTCTCTCCTTGCTTTGACAGCAGCCTGGAATTCTCGGCTCACAGCACCTTTCCCCACCTCTAGAGCCAGCACAGCTGGGGGGCTTCTTGCTCCTGCTTCCGACTCTGGTTGTCCACCTTTCACCTGCTTAGCCCGCTTGAAAGATGCCCATACCTGCATTGAGTCTACCTGGAAAATGCAGGATCAATGTCTGCTGATGAGGAACCTGAGTTCAGTCTACAGCCTCAACTCCCCGAGGCCCTGTAAACAGCATCCGCAGCTCGTGGAGAGTGGGACAGGAGGTGGGAACCTCTGGGTGGGGGCAGGAGGGCATTAATCTGCATGTCGCCAGGAGGCAACATAAAACGTCTCTGTAATTCCAGGAGCAGGCAGAGTAAAGGAAGGATCAGCTTCTGCTAACGTTGGAAAAGTTCGAAAGTGCCCCTGGTCTTCCAGCCTCATCTCTGGGCACCTGCAGGGTGCCCACCACTGTATCCCAAGCCCACAGGTACTACAGATGCACACTGCAGAGAGCCAGCCCCTGCTCTGTCGGATCGGGCTGAGTCTGGAGCCAGGAAAAGGCAGCTTCCTGCACACCCCGTAAACGCATGCTGCTCTCACCTTTGTAAAAGCAATCACTCTACTGAACAGAAAAGTCTCCTAACAGGAAGCGACAACTGCAGAGTCCACCAGCACCAAGACCAGCTCTGAGGGCCTGGCCTGCTTCATTGCTGCTCCTGTGGCCACATCTAGTGTGCCCTTCAGGTGACCACTCTGTAGGTCTCTTCAGTGCCCACGTGCTGTCCTGTGCCAGTGCAATGGTCAAGAGAAGTTTGTCATGTCCATGGAAGAGCCAGTTGCAACGGTGAGTAAAAGGAGTCCAGAAATATCCAACAGCTCAACCCTGTCCCCTACCCAGTTGTGAGGAGAGAAGTTGCTTTCTTCAAATCACTTTGGAAATTGTCTCCTGGTTCAGTTAATGGACCTGCCTTCTGGCATCCGAGGAGCCTACTAAATGCCTCATGTCGTGTTATATATGACATGTGCCCCCACTGGCTTGCTCATCCACCTGGACGTCCAGTGCTGGGCCATTGCTTGGTGACTTGAACGTGTATTGATCAACTGAGTGCACGGGTTTTGTGGTCCTCCACAGCAATCCTGTGAAGCTGATGGAATGAGCACTGCTGGTATCTTCAGAGGACTGTGTGGCTGAGTGGGTGACTGTGCGGGCCCCAGAGTTAGTGACCAGGCCTGGAAGTAGGGCTCCTGTGCTGAACTCAGAGGCAGAGGTGGCAGTAGGAGCCGACTCTGGGGCCACATTGGCTGAGTTTACACCTCACAATGCACACATCATCTGTATGGTGAGTTTTTTACCCTTGGCATTCAACAGTTTCCTCTCCTGTCACCTGAGGGTGGTAATGTCACCTGCCTCTTCTGGGTGAGGACTAATGAGCTAACATATCCAGGCACAAAGAACTGTACCAGAAGATTGCATAAAAGTACTGCAAGTGCAGGGTAGACCCGAGCCCCGCTCCTTGCCGGCATCTTTTCACCTGTCTGATGGCTTTTTCAAAGTGATTGGACATGGTGAAGTGAGTGTCTACCTGTCTGACCTTATATCAGCTCTCCTCGTGAACCACATTCCTCATTGGGAACAAACCTTTCCCACTCGCCTGGTGGTGATGGATCCAGCCTGGCCAGTTACCAGTCCTTATCTCTGACCAAAGTGATTAATTGAAAAATGGAATGTGAACCAGGTTTCATAATCCAAAGACTTTGCAAAGACATTGCCAAAGTTCTAAGGAAATGGATTCCTAGCCTGACGTGTTCTAAGTCAGGGGCTGCCCAGGAACCACAGGGGAGACGTTACTCAATGGAGATTCTAGCAAATGTAAAGCGGAGACCAAGGATTAGAGGCCACAGAAACCTGAATACGTTGTTTAGGACCAGGAATAGAGGCTGCACTCGGCTCAGTGCCAGGCCAATCATACCTAACCTAATTCTAGTTCTAATCCCAGCCTGAATGGTCTTCCTTCTCACTGACCTTAACGTAAATAGATCTCCAGGGGGGACCCAACAAGACGTGGTCATTCACCAGGACTGAGAGCTGAGGATCCTGTGTTGGCCCAAATCCCCGAGGAATCATTACTTAAAAGGAAGCTGGTCTCAGATGCAGATGACTGGCAGACAGCAGCCAGAAGAGGAAAGGAAGAAGCTTGGCCATATGTACTTGGAAAGAAGCTGGTCCCAGTGTCACACTAAAGGACACCTGTATACAACAAGGTTCCCAGAACACAGGTCCTTCATGGGGGATGCCACAGAGAGAAACGGATAAGGAATTAGTAGTGAAATCATGAAATACCAGATAGTAACAAAAGACTAGACATGCATTCCAGAGATCAAGTGTTTAGCATGAGGACTCTACTTAATGGCACTCACTATCTGGTGTGCTGGAAACGTGCTAAGAGACAAGATATCGAGCAGTCTTGGCGTATGAAGGAAAGACAACAGGTGAGATGATGGGTCTGTTTACTTACTTGGCTGCGTAATCACTGTGTACGTGGGCATCAAAACATCACGTGGTACAACAAACATATACACAGTAAGAAAACGTGAGAATCATTCGTACCTGGCCATCAGGAAATTAGGCAGATCTCAGATTAGAAGTGATACAAGTCTAAATTACTGTTATAAAGAAAGAAATAGTGCCAAACACTTAAAATGCTAGGACTAGAAAATTACTGTATGTGAAATTCTTTTGAGAAGTATCATTTTGGATCAGTTAGAGTGTTTTAATTTTCCCTTAATAGTTATTGTAAGACAAGGGAGCTATATAAGGGAGTAAAGTAATTCCAAATCTAGTCTCAGGCAGCAGGCTGATGGTCACATGGATATCCTGGGGACTTAAAGGGGAGGAACTATGTTCTGATGGAGGTGATTCTAGAAAGATGTCCTGGGTCAGGGAATGGACTTTGGACAAGACATGGAATCATAATACTCTTAATTAAGTAGCACCAAGTCTGCTTCCCTGATTGATGTTTCCTGTTGCATCCCTACAGAGACTTTTGTTTTTAGTTCCTACTTGTCTATTTCCAACAGCATTTCATAGAACACTCTGTGCATATAATGGTCTTGGAAATTATGCCTGCATCACACTATTGTTATTTAAATTTGCACACAATTGTCAGGATTATGGTGCTTTGTTAGTGGTGTAAATCTAGATTTCTCATGAGAGATCGAGAGTGTGGAACAATTAACATGGGTGAGTGCTGTGGGTCTTACTTCCCACATTGTTCAGGACAAGAATTTTATACCCGTAGTTTGCAAATAATCTTCCGCGTGGTGGAATGAATTCAAAGTCAATAAGAGGACACATTCCATGGACTTATTTCTTGATACTTTGGGTACGTGGGCTCCAAGCCTGCCTCCAGGGACCTTGGGAAATTGGATCTTCCCAGAAGTATTCACTAGAGTGTAAATTTGGAAATCCAGCTTTTTGGCTGCAGCAAATATTACCGCTTCCACCAGGTGTTTTTGACTTGGTCCCTCTCTTCAATAGAAGTCTGGAAAGCCATCCTGCAGATCATCTTATTCCTGTGATTAATTTCCTATGCAAATCCCAAATACCTAAGCTCGTTCCAGCGTGTGTGCCAGTGGTTCAGTGAATCCAGAGCTGGAGAAAGCTGCCTGGCTCCATATGTCCAGCTTTAACCAGGCAAGAGGTCTTAGTCCCTTTTGGGGCCATCGTTTGATGCGTTAGAATTGCCTGGATTCTGTCCTAAGCTAACATGTGTTGGTGCTGTTTTTTAATCTCTAAAAGTCAGGAATAAAATGCTTGAAATGAAAGAGCTCATGAAATGCAATCCATATTTGGCCAAGATGGAAAAACTGGAACCATATTTCCCAGTTGAAACAACTTAAAAATTAAGGCAAGTATCTAAAACAATGGGTTTTTTTTGACATTGCCCATAGGCAGTGCCTTGTGCCGATCCTAACGCAGGGAAAGCAGGCTAATCGGGCGCTCTGATTGAGGCCCCCATGAATTTCCTGGAGAACATTCAAGGCACAGCACAGGTAGGGGAATCCAAGCAGAGCCTGGCATTTTCCAGAGTTGAGAAGAGAGAGATGGAAGTTCAAAAAGAACTCCCCACTCTTGGACAGGTAGAATTAATAGAGTTAGCATGGCCATGTTACCAAAAGAGATCCAGAGACTCAATGAAGTCCTCCTCAAGATACCAATGACATTCTTCACAGAACTAGAAGAAGCAATCCTACAATTCATGAGAGAATAAAAAACCCAGAATAGCCAAAGCAGGTCTGAGCAAGAAGAGCAAAGCTGGAGACACACAATACCTGACTTCACACGGTACTAGGGAGCCACAGCAACAAAGCAACAAGGTGCAGCCAGAACTGGGCATGCAGACCAATGGAATAGACTAGAAGACACAGAAACAAACCAACAGTGATAGTCATCTGATGCTTGACAAGGATTACTAAAATAAAAGTAAAACAATCAAACTTGATCCGAGTAGATACTTCTCAAAATAGATGCATACACACTAATTTTATAGTTCTAGCATTTTCAGGGTTTGGTTTAATTTTGTTCTTTATCACAGTAACTTAGACTTTTATCATTTCTGATTAGAGATATATCTAATTTCTTGATGTGACCAGGTATGGATAATTCTGCACTTTTAAAAATTTTAATTGACAAATAGTATTGGGAAAACTGGATTTCCATATTTAGAAGAATGCAACTAATCCTAATCTCACACCCAGCATAAAAGTCAACTCAAAATGGAATAAAGACCTAGGAATTAGATCAGCAACTTTACAACATAGTGGTAAAACTGTACAATAAAAGCTGTAAGCATTAAGTCCCTCCATAAGACCCCTAAAGCTCATGAAATAAAACCAATAATTAATAACTGGAATGTCATCAACGTAAAAAGCACAGCAACAGAAACAAGAATATGAAGAAAGAGCCCCCAACATGGTGGAACATCTTGACCAACTCCTCTTCGGACAGAGCATGAATACCCACACCATAATTAACTCGAAAGACTTAACTCCAAGACAAAAGTAACTTAATAAATGAATGGACAAGTGAACTCAACAGACATTTCTCAAAAGAATAAATACAGATTTCCAACAAATATATTTAAAATGTTCGACATTTTTAGCAATCAGAGAAATGCAAATCAAAACTGCATTCCATGTTGCAATCCCAAAATCTCAATGCCACTGGAATTTGGAAAGAGACCATCAGGGATGAGCAGTCCTGAGAGATAGTAACTAGATGGTGGCAGCCCACCCTCTCAGGAGGAAGACCCCAGCTGCAGCCAAACCCGTGGGCACCCTGACACTGAACCTCCAGGTCTGACTGGTGTCCCCAGACAGGGACAGCTGTGCCCCAAGATGGTTGTGGAGCAAACCCAACCCCAGACTCTGACCTCTGACCGGGGTCTCAAGTCAGATGTGACCACATGCAACCAAAACAGATGTATGAATGCATTCTACTGTCATGTACAACTAATTAGAACAAAAAAATAAGAAGGAATTCTTTAAAAAAGAATGTAGTGGCCCTCAAACCACCTGGATATAATATCATTAGGAAATTCTCACAGATAAATAAATATTTCACCAGCTGCCCCCAAAAAGCTATATTCCAGTTAGAATGACAGTCATCAAAAATACAAATTTTAATAAACACTGGCAAGGTTTTGAGGAAAAAGGGACACTAACACGTTGTTGGGACTGCAACCATTTTGAGGAGGTTTCACAAAAGACTAGGAATGGAACCACATAGGATCCAGTTATCCAACTCCTCAATAATTACTCAAAAGCATTAAAGTCGCCACACTACGTCGATGCACATGTTCACACATGTTCACAGCAGCACGATTCCCAACAGCTGACCTGCGGAACCAAGCAAGGTGCCCATCAGCAGACCCATGGATAAAGAGAACGTGGCGTATGCATACAGTGGAGACTTACTCAGTCACAAAGGAGAATGAAATATGTCTTTTGTTGGTAAATTGATAGAACTGAAAACATTATGCTAAGTGAGACAACAGCTTCAGAAAGTCAAGGGTTGTACTTTCTCTCTTGTATGTAGAAAGTAGGGTGAAGAAAAGAGGAAAGAAAGGGATCTTATAAACATGGGGAACATTAGAGCAGAGCAGTGGCAGGGGACCCTGCGGAGGAGGAGATGGAAAGAGGAGGTACCTCTTGCAGCAGACCCAAGCATGCTGTGTGCACGCATGTAGACATCCAGAGAATTCCACTGTTACGTGTAACTACGACACACCGAGACAAGTGAATAATGAGAGACAGGTCTGAGGAGGTCGAGGCAGCCAGAGTTCACGGTGAAGAGTGAAGAGGCTTGTCCATAGGCGGAGTGGAGGTATCTGTTCTTTTCTTCTGATGCGCCCTGCTAGAGAGAGCGTCAGGATCAACAGATGGATCAAGAATAGCTTTATTGAACTGAAACTCTGGAGAGAGCCCATGGCTGGCTGTGATTCAAACCCAGGCCTCAATTCCTGAGAAGCTGTACAACTTGGAATCACTGTGTGACCACCACCTGCCCTGAGGGTGGAGCGGGAGAGACTCGGCATGGAGTGCAGGGTTTGCCGTGCATCCTCCCTGTTGTGGTTTTCGCCTGCTGTATATTATATTTTATATTCTCAACCTGACTTCTTTCCCACCAAAATCTGGATTTGGTTTCTCACAAGGAAGGAAGTCTTCTGGTCCAGTCTGTAAATATGAACTTGGCACCGGGAGGAAGCTCTGGGAAGTCTTTTCTTGACAGTATGAACCTTGGGAGGACAGTCTGCCTTTATCCATGTGCCAAGGGTCACAGGTCTGCCACAGTGTCTTGCAGCCAGAGGCAGCACGCTCAACATCAGAAAGCAAAAGGCTGCTCATGACAACATGCAGACAGGAAGTGGCATCACTGAGCCATGGAACCAATCAGGAGGCTCCTGTCTTCTTGCTGTGTGAGACAATCTGTGGCCATCATTGTGTCTTCTGTAGTCAGAGAGAAGAACAAAACCTGGGGCTCAGAACAGCGTGCAGTAGAGAACCAACAGAAACCTCGACCCTTGAGGCCAAGCGTGGAATTGCGTGATTTGGGAGAATCCCTGGGCGCCAGACACGGGGGCGGTCTGTGCACATGGTGCCTGAGCGACCCCCTTGCACTCCAGGACCTGGTTCTGAATGTGAGGCAGGAGAGGCTGGGGTAGGGGACGAGCCTCAGCATCCGTGTGGAGAAGGTGGGAGAAGCTGCTGAGCAACAGGCAATTACCAGCCCAGAACTGCGCCCGTCTCCAATACCCAGGCGAAGTTGTCTGCCGCTGGAAGGGAAGCTGGCGCCTCAGCTGCCGTCTCCCATGCGGCAGAGGGGTGCAGGTTGGCCTCTTCTGCCTCCTCGCTGACATGACACTCTGACGGCACAGCCGGTTGGAGAGCAGCGGGCACATTGCGTGGGAGGCCATTCTAGAAGTGAACATGCCATCTTGCTCCCCCACCTGTCCTAAAATTCTTTACAGCACCAGCAACTTACCTTTTTTATTTTGGTACTGGGGGCTGAACCCAGGGGTGCTCTATCAATGAGCCACATCCCCGGCCCTATTTAGTATATTATTCAGAGGTCTATTCAGGGTCTCACTGAATTGCTTAGCACCTCGCTTTTGCTGGGGCTGGCTTTGAACTTTGGATCCTTCTGTCTCAGCCTCCTGAGCTGCTGGGATCCCAGGCCTGTGCCACAGTGCCTGACCCAGCAACTCAGTTTTTATAATGATGTTTCCACAACTATAATTTCAGAGAGTGGTGCGAGGTCCATTTCAAACACCCTGGAGCGGGGAGAAGAAAGTAAACATGAAACTGCTTTGAACGCCATGAGGAGATAAGTGCTTGGTGCCCCCACACACATACACACACACCCTTGATCTTAGAAATGGTTGTGGGCTCAAGAAATTGAACGTCTGAGTCAACAGATTCCTCAGCATATGGGCTTAACCAGAGTGGAACAATGATGGCTGCGGCTGAGGTTCTGACTCTGGAGGCAGAACAGAGACTCAGATGAAGGCCTGTGTGTGTCCGCCTTGCATTGGGAATGGAGACTGAGGGGAGGCCACGGGGCTTATCTCTACAAATGGGGGCTGGAATCTGCGAGGGCAGCGCTGCGTGCGCCGAGGGCCACCTGCTCAGCCTGCCTGTTAGGCAGCTTGTCAGGAGGAAGCGACCGTAGGACACAGGGTGGAAGAGAGCAGAGCCAGGCTCCCGAGGAGGGCAGTCCAGTGGGGGCCGCGCAGACACCGATGGTGACCGGGAACCGGGGCACCTCGGTGCGCCCAGGGACGCTAAGGCAGCCGAGTCTGGCAGGACGATCCCCGGGCGATAAAGACGCTCTCCATACACTTAAGGTTGGCTTCAGCAACAGTGGGAAAGCGCAAGTGAGGGGAGAGGACGAAGGTGCATCGCCAGGCTGGGGGCACACGACTCCGGAAGCCTTGTAGCTGGGCGGCCGGGCTGAGCGTCCCGGCCCCGGGTGGACTCCGTGGAAGTCTGCTTCCCGGGGCGCCTTAGGACGAACCGTGGAACAAGCGGACGCCGCTCCAGCAGCCCGCACGGCTCAGCCCAAGAAAGGGCGGATCTGGTGGAGAGAGAATGCGCACCTGCGGATGAGAGAGGTGGTTCTGAGCGAGCCACACCCAAGGAGAGGCCAGCTTTCCGTGCACGCTCCTCCAGGGCCGTCAAAGGCCGCTGCCGGCAGGAGCCGGAGTCCTGAGTGCTTCCTTCAGCCTGCAGCGTTCTCGGATGTTTTGCAGGGATTGGCTCTCTTCGCATGACATGGGGTCATGAATGGCTGTTGACTTGGGCACCGTTTTGCAGGTTTGGGCGGATGGCTTCTCTGTAAAGGGGCTGGGCCTGGAGCGCTCGGCTCCGCAGACCCAGGGCCCACCCCAAGCAGCCGCAGCGCCGGCCCCCTTGGGAGCCTCCTTGCAGAGCAGCAGAGGCTCCTTTCTGGGCTCCTGGGCTCTGGTCCCCGTGGGCCCTGCTGGGTCTGATTTCACTGCCTGTCTTCTCAGGGCTTTGCTTCCGACCTTGATCCCCAAAAACAAGATGGAAGATATCGTTTGCCTGTGTCATCTCAACCCTCCGCCTGCCAGGAGTTGGACAGAGGAACATCTGGTGTCTGCCGCCCCTTCTTGGAGGACCAGGAAGCCCCTCCCTGAGGTCTCTTTGCCCTCATGCCCTCAGCCAGCCACCCTCACTGCTCTGGGCAGCTTGGTGTTCATGGAGAGGCGTCCCAGCTAGACCCCGAGTGGAGGCTGGTATCTTCAGCAGAGCGGAGAAGCCAAGACTGCTCTGTCCTGGGTTTTATTGGAGCCTCCAAGCTAGGAGGCCTGATCTGAGCCACTGTCCCCCCAGTGCACCTGTCCGGATTGAAGACATCAGAGGCACTCAGCTGCCCGTCATCGTGGACCTGGCGTCAGGTCACGAGCCCGAGTTTGTCTGCTCTAGGGAAAGGCGTGACCTTCAGGAATGTCCTGCGCGCAGTGGCTCAGGTGGGGTGAAGGTGTGGACTGAAGAATTCGGGAGTGGAGCCTGACCTCTCCAGCGTGTCGCGTCTGTGAAATGAGAACGGCGATCTGCACACTTCTACCTCACAAGATGGTGCTGAGAGAAATAAGTGAACGTCACAGTGTGACCTCGTTTAGTAGAAAAAGCTAAGCGGAAAAGCAAAAGCAGTGTTTCCTGCAAACATAAGCCTCCGCTTTCTGGATGTCACTAATTGAAGACAGGAAAACCCTGAAGATTTTATTTTCTAAACTTGAAATTGATTTCTTTAATTGTACCTTGAACATGGGCAATGGTTAATATATTTTTTTTTTAAATTGAAAAATGATTTCCTGCAGAAAATATGAAATTACCAGTCTTATGTTCTATCTTTCCTCACACACCCGTGGTAAGTATGTTCTAGCTAATACTGATGGAATGATATTTTGGAAATTGAACAACAGACGTTCTCAATAAAATTATGAATATTCACTGTAAAATGTTAGTCTATAATCGAGTTGTTTTCTAATGTCTGCTTAATACATGTGGCTTTAATGTGATATGTCTTCTAGAACTAAATTGCAAATAGAAGTTAAATTGGATGGACTGAGAGTTTTAGGCCATAAAACCCCCTTTCCTTGCATAAAATATGATTAAGTCATAAGAACAAGATATAGAATAATATGTAGAATAAGATCTCATTTTTCAAAAAAACTGGGTATGGAAGAGTATCCATTAAACTAGTAAGAGGAAAATTGCAAAAAAATGTTGAGATGACTTTTCTGTTTTTTACTTTATATGCATCTGTTATAATTTTATAAATTATAAAAATGACGTTTGTTGTTAATATAGAGTGCAATATTACATAGAAAAAAGAAAAAAACTCCTTTCCTGCTGTGCTTTCCTGGGGCACTTGGGAGTGTCTTTCGTCCCTGCCCACCTCTGTGCGTGAACATGGAAGCCACCCCGGAAGGCGACCAAGTGGGAGGGAATGACAGAACCGCTTTTGAACAGCTTTCTGAGCCTTGCATCGCTCCCCGAGCACAGAGTGATTTTTAATGCCATGATTCTTTACTTTGAATATCCAGCACCAAGGTCTGCATCATTACTGAAATGATCTTCACTGCTAAATCAATCCAGATTTTTTAAAGAGTATACAATTACTGCTCTTTAAGATCAATTTATTCTTTAAATCAAAGAATAAATTGGAAGGTGAAATCAAGCAATTATTGAATGCTTTAAAAATCATTTCAGCACACGTGTTCTTTTGAAAGTGAATTAGGAAATATTTTGGTTTAAACATGAATTGCAGTGTTTAAGTGGTTGTGATAAAATTGCAATTAAAAATAAAACATGCTTGTCATTTAGGGATTCATATTTCTTACACCTATTCCAACTTTGGTGTTTTTTCCTTGGTGGCACCTTACTGGGCAGAGAAATGAATGTTGAATATCACTTTAGAATGTCCTCCATCTGTCTAGCTCCATCTTAAAAGACAGGGAACTTCCACTGTGGCTGGTCAATAGCAAATGACAGGCATATACGGGTTCTTCCTTCTTGCTGTCTCCTCGATTCCCCACCAAAGAGATGAGAATAGTTCCCTGGGATGTTCTTCAAGTTCCTGAAGAGGTGAGATTCCCAGACACCTGTGAGACCCTGGCTAATGGAGATGGCTTGTCTCTCTCAGTTTTCGTGTCCCAGGGCACCGTGCAGAGGAGATGGCACCCAGCCTGTCTCCTGCCTCATATCCAGCCTTCCCACCACTGCACGGGGAACACTTCGCCAACACTTTCTAAATGTCCATCACAGGTCCCTGTGCCGTTTACTCTGCAGCAAGTTCATCTGTGCCATCTGCTGCCTACTGATAGACCATGACAGTAGAATCGCATTTTTCCATTTTTATGAAAGCAGGCAGCTTTTGACACTTAGAAATTCCATTTCAGCTACTGTAAGTAGGTACCAAATTGCTGTCTACTCACTGTAATTATGGGCAATTCTAAAACTTTCACACATTTTTAGAGTTTTAGCGAACCACTTTAAGAAGATATCAGGGGCATTGTGTCTTTCAAGCAGGATGGGAGTATAATGCACCTTTTCTCCAAGTACCTTCAGCCAGCACTGTGTTGCTGTATCCGCATTGAATTTCTAGTGTATTATAGTTCAAATGGTATCTTAGTTACCATTAGTTGCCCTTGAAAACAATTTGGATGCATGGCCTAATTTTTCAAAACGTTTTAAGAGGGGTCACAGGAAAATTCAGTTGTCAAACATGAAATCAACTAATGTGTACTTTCATGCACTTATTAAGTTGTCTTGTTTGTTCATCATATCCCTGGGATATAGATCATTGTTAATCTATTTCAAGAACGGATTAAGGTTACTGTGCACTGGGGTTTAGTTTTTCTAATTATATACACTTAAATAATGTTTAGAATTAACATTTATGTGATAAAAATTTGCAAATGTGAAGAAGTATTGCAGCAAATACTTTTGATTTTGTTTTTCTTGGAAGTTTGTTCAATTCAGTAGCCACACTTAGACATTTATGATCCCAAGGATTATTCCATAACTGTCTCGTCACTGGATGAAATGGTGGTGTCCGTCCAGCCAAACCTGCAGTCCCAGTGGCCAGTCGTGGTCGCAGAGGGCGAAGGACAAGGGCCCCTGATCAAGTTGGAGATGATGATCAGCAAGCCTTGTCAGAAGACCAAGAGGAAGAGCATCCTCGCTGTGGGCAAAGGCAGCGTCAAGGTCAGGTTTGCACCTGACGCCGAGGAGCACCGAGGAGGCAGCAATGACATCGAGAGTGTGAGCCGGAGTACAGAGATCACCTCGGCAACTCCATCGAGGGGAAGGGACCCAGGAGCGGGCGGTTCAGGAGTGGCTCCAGCATGGTGGCCCCCCTGGCCCAGAGGACAGGACCAGCAGGAGCACAGCCCTGCCGCTGCCTGGGGAGGTCAGGGACAAGCAGCTGCTCAAGAATGGCGGTGCAGACGCCATCACCAGCTTCCCCACCCAGGGCAGGTTTCCAGAATCCAACAGCCCCAGTGACCTTACAGTGACCTCCAGGGGCTTGACGGACCTGGAGATCGGCATGTACGCCCTGCTCTGCATCTTCTGCCTGGCCATCCTGGTCTTCCTGATCAACTGTGTGGCATTCGCTTGGAAGTACAGACACAAAAGGCTTGCCGTGAGCGAGCAGGGCAACGTCCCCCATTCCCACGACTGGGTCTGGCTTGGGAACGAGGTGGAGCTTCTGGAGAACCCCGTGGACATCACCCTGCCCTCGGAGGAGTGCACGACCATGATTGACAGGGGGCTGCAGTTCGAGGAGAGGAACTTCCTGCTGAACGGAGGTTCCCAGAAGCCCCTCCACAGTCAGCTGCTCAGACCTTCTGACTACGTCTATGAGAAGAAGATGAAAAATGAACCTGTGAACTCTTCCGGCCCAAAGAGGAAGAGGGTCAAGTTTACTTCCTACACCACCATCCTCCCAGAGGACGGGGGCCCGTACACCAACTCCATCCTGTTTGACAGCGATGACAGCATCAAGTGGGTCTGCCAGGACATGGGGCTGGGGACTCTCAGATTCAAAATAGTGCGTTATATTTGAATTCCCTGATGCGCCTTCTGGTTTTCAAACAGTTGGAGCAGTGAGCTTGTTCAGCAACGGACGGTGATTTTAACAAAGCTTTATTTGTTGAAGCCTGGTGGGGCCGGGGGTCCTCTCCTGAGGAGTTAGTGCTTAGAAGCCAGAATGAGCACCGGGTACAGCCACATGTAGGACTGCTGCAGTACTGGGTCATCCGTTGCACAGTACCTGATACGAGCTCATTACCAATCACTGAGTTCAGCCACCAAAGGACTTTATTAGTCAGCTCATGACAAGCAGCTGTTTAGACCTGGAAGGAGTTGGATGGCTGATTTCCTACACTTTGGCACTGGTCAGGGTAGTAGACTGTTCTTACTCTTGAAAGGTAAGTGAATGTGGCCACCCTTATTGGTGGTGAGCTCTGCCCGTTATTTTTATGCACATTTATACCAACATGTTTGTTGTTGTGTTTGGGGGAGTTGTTTATTGTTTTGATTTTGACTTCTGGAAGGCTTTTCGAAACACACACCAGGCACGGTTTTCTCTCGTTTAACTGGCGTGTGTGTAGGTGGCACAGGAGTGGCGCTCACTGGAACCAGCCTTGTCACTGCCAGTGCTGACGTGCAGACTGAATTCCCAGGACCCTTCGCTTCTTCACACGACTGTTCACGGATGCAAACTAAATGCATCCCCATTTTTCCTTACCCTTCACATTGACCTCTTAAATCAGAATTGTGTGGCAGATTTAAAAAAATAATGTTAACATTCAGTGAAGAAGGTCCATGTGAATTTTGCAAAAATTGGGGAATATCTGTGAACCACCAATAATTCTTATTTTAAATATCTAGTAGCCGAAAATGCATGGGGAAAGTATAGAGCCCATTCCTAAGGGGAAAATGCCCATTTAAAACATCTGTAGTTATCTAAACATTTTGTGGAAAACATTTCACTAACTAGACTCAAGTACAAAACTCGTGTGGACAGGCATGGAAAAAAGATTCCTTAAAAACAGATACAGACTAAACCGTCATTTTACTCAAGAAAAATAGAGAAAGCACAGGTGATGTTGTGCTTCCGCTTGGCAGTATGGAAATCCATCTACTCAGTGACCTGGAAAGCATTCACATCCGTGCTCCAGCCGAGGGAAACATCGCAGAGTGTGTCCTGAGTTAGCAAAGCGATGAACACACTCGATACGGTCATGAAAATAAATGGCTACTCTACACCTCAGACGCAGTTGTCAGGAACTCAGGGGTCAGAAAAAGAGGAAGAGGAAAAAAATCAATCTCCAATTCTTTTTGAAAAAATAAACAGTGTTGAAACAGCGGTATGAAATGGTGTTAAAGAAAGCTCCTGAAGAAGGAAATGAGACAGCGTGTCAGATAAGTAAGGTGGAAAGCCTGGAAACAGATACTGGGCACCGTGACTTCATTGGGAACACCGTTTTGTCACCAGCGAGGGGTCCAAGGAGGTCTCCCAGAAGAGAGGCCCTTGCAGGCTCTTGACACACCTCGCAGACAAGAAGTCCAGGATGTGCCACAGCAGAGATTTACTAGGAAGCAAGGAACGCACGCTTGGAGGGCCGGAGAGGGCACGCCGTGTGGAGAACAAGCAGCACGTTCAGGAGCTTGGGCTCTTCTTTTAGGGACACTTTGTGCGTGTTGACTGTGTCAAATGTGCAGGTGGCCTCACCTGGTGAGCCCAGTTCTCTTCCTCAGGGAGCACGGGGTGGTCATGGTGCTCTGGTTCTAGGTTGATGGCATCCAGGCCGCAAGGTTTGTAAGTGACCCACGTCCTGAGTCTGCCAACGTCTCCTCCTTGGCTCTGTTCAGTCGCAGTGCCATGCACCATGTGAGCTGGCGATGCCTGAGGGCATTAATCCATGGAGTCACAGTGCTCTGACTCGGGGGTCCTGAAGGAATTCACACCAGAAGGCAGACAGACCTGGGGCATAAAGGTGGGGTGTCCATGGAGCCTCCTGGGCTTAAGTCATGGTTTCTTACTTTCATCCCCTCTCACTTTGAGCCACTACAAATCTAAGACCTGACTTGGAAGGACACAGAGGAGCCACCCGCGGCTTTGCTGTGACTATAAACAGCCGATGACTGAGCCCATCGAAGCAGGTGCTCAGTGGCCCCTCTTGTTGCTGTCGACTTCCACATGGACGGACCCCACCATTGCTCCTCTGAGTCTCCTCAAGCTGGCGGCCAAGAGGGGGCTTGTCTGCTCCACACCCACAGGGCTGGAGAGTTGTGTGCTGTGTGTGAGTCACAGGTGGAGAGAGGGGCCTGGCCCTCAGCACAGGCGTTCGGTTGGCCCTTCAGTGTGGGTGGCTCTTAGGGGTCCAGGCTGCAGATTGGATTCCTAGTGATCATGGGGAGAAGGAGCATTTGCAGCCCAGAGAGTCTGCAAAGGCTGCCAACTCCTGGTAGGAAGGGCCCCTCAGGTGCTAGAGGAAATCCCGCTGCATTTTGCTTTCTTACTATTATTTTACTTTTAATTGGGTATTTTGTCTCAGCCATTGCTTTTCAGAGGCTCGGTGGTAAGAGAGCCCCACACCCACTTACTGGGATAAGTCCGCAGGTATGTTAATAGAATTCCACTAGCAGCTAGGCCTGCGATTTCTAGAGGCCACTGCCTAGCACTGTCTACCGCATCCTGGACAGAGGAAGGATCTGGCTGTCCCTGAGTGGCTGAATGGCACCAGGGAGCAAGGCTCTGACGTGCTGCGCAGCCTGCACACCTACTTCACACACGGCTGTGGTTGTGTGCTGGGGGAGCACATGGGTGTGCCAGCACAGCAGGTGCCATGATGCACACATTTTCAGGGAGTGGGCCAGGTCCCACGTGGGAAGGAGTGACAGAGTGCTGAAGGCTCAGACATGCAGCGCTCTGGGGGTGCAAAGAAGACCCAAGGCCACTCGGAATTTACCAGATCGCTGCAGAGGGCAGCAGGCTTTTGGGGATTGGAGGCTTCAGGTGACTGATTCTTCAGGGACTCCCCAGGGGCCCTGTGGGTCCTTCACGCTCCTGCCAGCACCACCGTCCTGTTCTGGAGAATGCCATCCCTTGCCCTTAGCACAGAACAGCGCCATGTGTCAGTCACCCCTGCCTTTCAAGTCTGTCCTAGGTCCAGACCCCACATTCATCCTCCACTGAGGGGCAACAACCAGAAAGCATCCCGGAGACGAGGCTCGAACCCAGAGTCTCACATGTACTAGGCGAGCGCTCCACGGCTACGCTGCAACCCCAGCCCCACTTTATAACAAGTGGCAGTTGAAGGCACCAAGCTGCGGTCATTTGTGAACACAGGGCACACCGCTCTCCCAGCCAGCTCGTGCTCTGCCTCAGGACCCCGGAAGGAGGGGATTTTCAGGTCTCCCTTGCAGGGTGGCGTGGTGCTCCCTCATTTAGGTTGGGTCTTCCCGCTCCCTGCCTGGTGCAGAGAAGGGCTAGGTGACTAAGTCCTGTGTGGCATCAGATTGCGAAGAAGTCCCAGTGAGGAATCCCGAGCACTACAGGCCAGGCCTTTGCTGGCGGCTCTGAGGTGCGGGTCTCCTCGGCACTGAGGCAGTACCAACGAGGAGCCGTCCTTTGCAGTTTTCATTCCAACTTGAACTCTTCGAGAAGCGTCTGTTGCTGATCATGGCACTGTAGGGCAGCCATGATTGACTGGGCTTTATTAATCCATCAAAAAACCACCAAGTTTGACTTCCCCCTAAGAAGAAGAAACCTGTCTGAGAATCTTGCTCTCATATTAAAAAAAAGATGACAGATTGGTTAATCAACATGACCACAGTATTTTTAAAAGTCAAGATCTCAGTGGACACTGGAGAGCCAGATTTCAGAGTGACAAGCCCCACTTAAGAGAATGGGAAACACAGCCTTTGACAGGGCACAGCAGGAAAAGGAGACACCATAAGAGCAGATGAAAAGTTAGCTAGTTCTTAAAAGACAAAACTCAGTGACCACAGCCGTTAGAGTATCCCGATTGCCCCAAGCAAGGCACCAGCTCACCAGCTCTTTTCTGCAGATCTCCAGTGGCCACAAATGAGGAGAAGCAGGTGACCCAAGTTATGGGTGACATACACGGTCACCTTGGAGGCAAAGACTGGCGAGTGAGCAACTGCCACCATCAGGTAGGAATAAAACTGCCTGTTTCTCCTACTCTTCTGGTAAACGAAAACGTGTGAATAGCAGGAGAAACAACACGTAATGTTCTCCTACATTTTAAAATGGCTTAGCTTGGGCTGATGACTAAATAAATTTGCTCCAATTCCACGTGGACTGTAGGTGAAATACATCTGCTATCCAGCAAGGGACGGAGAATTCACTCAGGCCCACGATGCTTCACTGTTGCCAAGGAGAACGTTGCTCTCGCCGCTGTCACAGGACCCTTGTTTGCACCAGGACCCTACACCTATGAGAAAAGAGTTCCCTATGGGCACCGAGGACGGCGGGGGCGGCCAGGCTGCACATTCCCTCCATGGACTGAATGCGCAGGACTTGCTTGCTACGAGACCTCAGCCGCAGCCTGTGGGATTCCCACACCCACATGGCGTGCTTAGCTCCAGGCAACAGTGGAGAGTGTCGGGCCATAGTGGAAGGGTGGGCGCAGGCAGACAGGAGGCGGGCTGTGGAGAGCTGAGAGGACGCAGGTGCACAGAGAAGCTCCTAGCCCTCCAGGTCTTCTGCTCCAGACAAGGCAGCCAGACCCCAGCGGGGTGCATGTGAGACCCAAAGGCCATGGCGGTCACTGGAATACAAGAGAAAACCCAGTCGGCTCCGCTCCAGGTCCCCCACCCACTCACTAACAGCAAGATGAAGGGGAGGCTCTTCCATTATGTGACATGCAGAGCCTGCTATTGAACACAGAATCGTGAGATGCACAGAACACCGAAGGAAGACTATAGCCAAAGTGTGTAAGCAGAACCAGCAAGAGACAGACACCACACACATACGTGGAGTCGAGAGTAGTCAAGGTTGCAAAGCAGAGAGTAGAACAGTGGCCTCCAAGGCCAGGGTCAGTGGGCAGGGGGAGGGGGACTTAACACAGGACATGCTCCAGGTGTGCAGGTGCCTGTCTGCAGATCTAATGCACAGCAATGGGACCACCACTTGTACTACTGTACCCTTGAAATTTGCTGGGGAGATCAGTATCAATGTAACCTTCTCGCACACGCGGGCAGACGGGTGATAGGCATGTGTGGTGGTGGTGTGTCCTGACATTTCATGGCTCGTACCAAAGCATCTTTTTGTTCACCAACTGCACACGGCATGTACATACATGACTACGAGATAGCACGTGCTTTTATGCTGAGGATGTCTAAATAAAATTGCCTTTAAACAAATAAACCTTGAAGTTTCCCAAGGAGTGGGATCACATTTCCTGGCTTATATCCTGAAGAATCTTTTGGAGAAGACTGGCAACATCACAAAAAGGATAGGGATATATCAGCAAAGAAAAACCGTAAAAGCAGTCGAATCATGCTAGAAATGGAAAAGACTGCGTGGGGACAGGAAAACGTCCTCTGAGAGAGTCACCAGCAGCCTGAAGAGATCAGCAAACTCAAAAGTAAGCGATAGAATGTACCATCTAGAGCAAAACTGAAACACAGGGAGATAAAAATGAAAACTTCCCCAAGAATTTGAAAGTCGTGAGACAAATCAAACTGTTAAGTACGAAACCCAGAAACCCTAGTCAGGGAGACTCAAGACAGGAGGAGGAGCCCTTGGAGATGCTGGTTGATGATTTACAATTTCCGACCGACAGCAGCTCAGGTGGCGGGATTGAGAGAATGCTGTGTACACAGGTAGATCCCGCCGTGCACATCTGTCAGCGGACGGGAAGGAAGGATGGACAGTGTAAAAGACAAATATCACATGTAGGGGACAGAAACGAGGACAGCGGGGTCATCGGAAGCTATGCAGGCCATGAGATCATTTGTGAAAAAGAAAAAACAGTTACCAACCCCAAAGTTTAAGTGAAAACACTTTTCAAACATCGGAGGAAGAAGAGTGTTTTTTTTTTTTTTTTTCCCCAAGAAAAATAAAAGCTGAGTGAGTCCCTTGCTAAAAGACTTGCACTCCGTGAAGTTGGGAAGGATGTCGTTGTGCAGCGAAGCCGGGTCAGCGGCAGGCTGGGTTCTCCCCTTGGTGCCACCGGGGCGTGCAGGGCCCTGTCTTGCTAGGCAAGCGCTCCACCACCGAGCCACCTCCCAGCCCCTGGCAGGCTGATCCATGAGTCCAGAGGAGGACAGGTGCTTGTCACTGACGAGCACACGCACACCAGCGAGGCCACCACGTGATGGAATTGTCCTCAGCATCCGGAAGAAACGGGCCACTGCCAGGACTGGCTCTCACTCCAGCTGGCGCTGACCATCCCGGGTGCTGGTGTGCTCAGGGGTGTGCTGAGACCCTTCTGAGGACGGGTCCCCTGACCCTCAGGACCGTGTCAGCAGCAGCACGTGCGGCCAGCCTTGAGAATTCTGTGGTTTTGGCAGACTGGTGGCTTCCGTCAACCTGCTCTGCCACGTCAGTGAGAAATCCTGGCGAAATCATTAAGATCAGCTTCCTGGGAAGCTCTGGAAGTTAATTGAAGGTTGCTTGCAAACCGAGGAGGGTTTATTCAGGGAAGAATTGCTGAGTCTTAAGAACAGCAGGGTTGGTGGCATTTTGACCTGGGGGGCAGCTGCTGCAAAGGCTCCATCCAAGAGCCCACCCCTGCTTGACCTGCTGGTCCCTCCCTGGAAAAGCCTGTCACAGGGCATTGGCATCCCTGGACTTGGACTTGCCCTGACGCTCACACCCCAGGAAAGCTCTTAGCCCGGAAAATGTGTGGAAAAGAACCAGCGACAGTTTAGCATGACAGAGGCCCAACACAAAGACCCCTGTGGCAGGGAGCCTGGGGTGGCCGGGGACAGAGGAGCACAGCCGGAATGGCCAAATGGCATCATTAAATTCAAAGCTGTTGTTCCATCAACAGCGCCATCTAAAAATGAAGCAAAAACAAGCCACAGGCTGGGAGAAAACATTTGCACATTCGTATCCTAAAAAGGATTTACAATTGATAAGTGACTCCAATCTCAATCATAAGATAAACCTGTAAAATTTGGGCAAAAATGTGTTAAATAAATTATATGAATGGCAAAGTGTACACAGGAAGGAGGCACAGCATCTTCTGTCATTAACGCAATGCAAACAAAACCCAAACCAGGAGCATTTCACCTGCTACTGAAATAGCATGTCACATGGGGGGATGAGAGGAGGCAGTGAGGCTGCTGAGAAGAGGACCCTCAGCTACCTACCTCGGGTGGAAATGCAGGAGGTCAAGCCGTGCGTCCGTTTCCCAGAGAGCTGATTCCAGAAGAATCTCACAGCCTGCCATTCTCATTCCACCCCAGCGCCCTCCACAGAGCCAAGCCGGGAATTTTTTTTCTTTTTTTTTTTTTGCACCAGGGATTGAACCCAGTGGCATTTAACCACTAAGCTACACCCCCAGCTCTTTTTATTTTTTACTTTGAGACAGGGCCTCGCTCAGTTGCTTAGGGCCTTGCCAAGTTGCAGAGGCTGGTTTGGAAACTGTGATCCTCCTGAGTGGCCAGCCCTGGTCCACACAGACGCTGCCCTGTGTGCCTGGACAGCAGCAGGATTTGTAACATGCAGCAGCCGACAGCAAGCTGCATATCCATGCACTGTGGATAACCGCGTGGCCAATCTGTGCAGGAATGTTACTCAGAACTAAAAAGAGCCACAGATTCACGCTACAGCATGAGCGACCCTCAAAACATTGTCATGTGGAAGAAACCATCCACGAAGAACCATCTTGGATGATGTGACATGTATGAAATGTCCAGAAAAGGCAAATTTAAAACCAGAAAGTCGGTCTGTGCACTGCCCGGGCCCCGGTAGGGGGCATGGGTGGTCCTGGCTGAGCTCAGGGGTTTGTGAAATACGGAAATGTTCTCATTCATCTCGGAGGAGGGTCGCACCACTCAGAACGGTTACTGAAAATCATTGAATGGTGCCCTGGAAATTGGCAAATTTTATGATATGTAAAACGTATTTCAATAAAGCTATTTAACTTTAAAAAGAGAAAATTAACAAATCAAAATTCCCTGGACAAAGTAGGCAAGAATTGCTTTGGAAAGAGGTCCCGGTGCTGCTAAGCCACCGCATCTTGGGAGCCCCTGGAGGAGACCCTGAGGGAGCTGGCTCTCCTGCCAAGCAGGAGGGTAAGCCTGCTGCTGCTCGCCCCTTCCCTCCCCCACTCCCTGACAAGCAGGACCGAGATGGGGAGATGGCCGCATCCATGCAGATCCCAGGAGAAGCGTGTGCTCTACGTTGACCTCCACCTGGTGGAAGCTGCTCCTGTTCCCCTCTGGAGACAAGGAAACCGAGGCAGGAAGCTCCACTCACATAGTAAGAGCTGCAGCCGGGATTCGACCTAAGGATCTGTTCTGTCCTCAGGACCCTCTGAAGACTCCCAGAGAGCCGTGGCTGACTCTCACAGGTCAGCCCTGCCTCTGAAGGCAGCCTGGCATCACTGTGGTCACTGTGACCACAGATGTTTCCGGTTGCTTGGCAACCCCTTGTTCAAGCCGCCCCACCCCATATAGATTTCCCTCCTCACAGAAGCTGCAGGTTCTTCTGTCTGAGTGAAAGGTTTCCTCCAGCAGGTTGGGAGGGAAGGTAGCAGGACTCCCAGGAGAAAGACGAACCATGTTGGAGCCTTTTCTGGAAGCAGGAGAGAGAAGGGGAGGACCACTCTCCAGGCTGCCTGGGTTGGGAGTATGCAGCAGCTACCAATGGTGCTCCCTGCCACCTGCCCTGTGACCGCCACCGCTCTAGGGGCGGGGCTGTAAGTCCACCGGGGACACCCGCTTCCTGCTCTCCAGGAACCCACACTCCTGCAGAGGGAAGAAGAGAAAGCCATAAGTAAATGAGCGTGTGGGGCCCATGCTAAGATGTGGCACTGGGCGTAGTACCCCAGGAAGCGCAGGGGAGCAGCCAGCGGCCTGCAGGGATTGCTACTTCCAAGTCATCCTCAGCAGACCCTCATGGAAGCTGTCCCTTGAGCAAAGACCCCAAGGCAGCAAGGGAAGGACTCTACGGTGAGGAAAGCACTGTTCAGAACTGATGGCAGACAGGGTGCCCTTGGCCAGGTCCCCTGGGGGTCCACAGCAGCTCATTCCTTCCAGAGCTCTCCAGCTGAGCTCTGAGGCTGGGGATGCACTCCACTTCAGGGCCCCGGCCTGTCACAACATGGGGATGGTATTCAGGATGGCACAGTGCTCAGCGATGCCAAGGGGTCAAAACAGAGGGGCACCAGCTTTACGCGTCCACTTTCTGTCAATCTGCCTTTGCTCAGTGTGGATCGCGGGCAGCTGGAACCACTTAGATTTTATCTTTCTCTTATTCCTCCCTCTCCGTCGTTTCTCTGTTTCTTTTCTCTCTCACTCTTATCCACATGTACCTGGATTTATCTAATTTCTGGCACCACAGTGGTGCTTGCAGTTGGCAGGTGAATGAGGCACACATTTATTTTACGTTTACAAAAGGCCAAACTCCAAAGGGCAAGTGGAAGCACCCGGGAAAGGACTCGCCAACCAGAACCCCACAAGCTGAGCTGGGTTTTCCCATGAGCGCTGAGCTCCCTGGCTCTACAGGACTCAGGGATCCGTGGTAGGACCCGAGGACTCGCCTGCAGACTTCAGCCACGTCTCTGCTGCAGCCTGAACAGGCAGGAGATCCTGTGGGTTGGTGGCAGCCCTCAGAAGTCACGGGAGGAGTTGGTGCCTGGGGATCCCGGGCCAGTGGAGGTCAGCGGGCCTGTGCAGGAGCTCCCTGCCTGGGCCTGGCCCTGCCTTGACACCGGCTCTGCTGCCTTCACGGCCCTGCTTCCAGACTCCAAGGCCAGCTCCTCTTCCTATGTCCCGTCTGGCAGAGGACAGGAGGGGAGTTTCTGATCTCACCTCCCATCCTCAAAGGGACATTGAACCTCCCCTCCTGGGATTCAGAGGAGCTGTCTGCCAGCAGAAGAGCCTGACCTGGTGCAAGGTGGTCCCCAAAGTGGGTGGAATGTCCCCAGAAGGTAGAGACATTATAGAAAGTACTACTGAACTGGGTGATAGGTAGAACCAAATGACCTTGGAAATATCTTCCTAAGATTCTGAAGTAAAAAGTGTTTTGGAGCAAGAATCTATGAAAGGAATCACGACAAACACTCCGATTCTCAGAGAATAACACTCTGTACTGACATATGGCAAGTTCTAGACTACTCAGGCTTTATTGCAGTTGATCAGGTGGGTCAGTACACAAGTCCAGTGTGTGCTGGACCCTTGCAAATCTTATGCTTTATATTTGTACATGAAAGAGACGATCTCAACTCAGCAAAGACCAGAAAGGAATGTGGTAGAAGGAGGGAGGACACCATGGAGCACAAGAGAGAGCAGCCATGCATCTTAGCCATGAAACTGCAAAGGTCCTGGGGTTGCTTTCCTCTGCTCTCCCTCGTCTGCACACTTTTGTTATGTAGATCTACCTTTCTTCATGCAGATGAAGGCTTCTTCAAACCCAGCTTCAAGGGGTACAGTCTGCACAGGCAGACCCCTCTCTCTGCAGGGCTGTCTTGTTTTCCTTGGATTAGGTGTACAAGACATTGACCAAGTCTTGCAGGAAAAACAGCCAACAGGAGGAGGTAGCGACTGACATTCAGACACTCCTGCCCCGGGTTGCCTCCCAGGACATGTCATTTCAGGTTCAAGACACACTTAACTTGACCTCTGATTACAGCCTCTATTGGTCACTAACACAATTGCCAAACTGCCACTAACAAATCCAGCTAAGTAACATAGATTTCATCTCGTTATGCATAGCAGTGACCTATGAAGGACAATGAGACTATTCATAAATAAGTTCTCATGTTTGAATAGTAAGTTATTCTCCGGTGCAAAAAAGCAACTTTTTCTGATAAATGGAATTCTTTGGGGCAAGAAAGAAGAAACTGGTTTTACACCATATTCATCTCAATCATTAATTTAAGTGAGTTCTTTTTAATAGGAATACATTGATACCATTTTGGATTTTACAAAATTATGGGTGTTGAAATTTCCAGGTCACAGAGTGTGGGAGGTTTGCTTCTTTTTGTTTTTATTTGTAGGCTTTTGGTTTTATTTGGATCATCCTGTTTTGGTTTAGAGCTTTGACCAGTAGTAGGCATGTGTTTATTTGCCCAGGAGCACCTGGTGGCCAAATGGATTTGGAGGAAGTTTTTAGCAGGATAAGTCTGGGCAGAGCCCTTTCATCGACACATCAGTATCAGGGGTCTGGGAAAAACAACCTGGGTCACATTCCCTGGAGAGCTCATGCATCAGTGTCCAGTGGCTAGAGGTGTGGATGAGGAGCTGTAATCTCATCAGCGCATCTATCCACTTGATGGACTAATCATTCGAACGGACCACGGGGTGGCACCGTAGGCAGGGGTGGGGAGTGGCTGGAAGAAGCAAGGCTCTGGGGGCACCGCCTGGACCCTATCTGTCCCTGGCCCCTTCCCCTCTCTCTGCTTCCTGGCTGCCACGAGCTGAGCAGCTCTCCTCTGCCACACCCTTCCGCCATGATGTTCTGCTTCACCTCAAGCCCAGGAGTCAGGTTACCTGGACTGAAGGTTTGAAACTATGAGCACCAAACATACTCTTCCTCCACTAGGTGGTTCTTGCCAGGTGTGTTGGCCTCGGCAAGGAGAAGCTGACCAGCACACATCGACGGCCGGAGTCCCCCTTTCCCACGTCCAGGATCCGTGCTGCCCTTCAGGTAACGGCCATCCACCTGGAGCCAGGTGGAGTTCAGCATAGTTTTCATTTGCATTTCCCTGATGACTAGAGATTTTTGATCAGGTTTTCACAGATCTCTTAGATGACATGTCTCTTTTTTGAGAAATGTCCATTAAGTCCTGCAGTCCATTTTTAAATTGGACTATTTGGCTTATTTTGCTACTGAGTTTGAATCATTTACATATTTGGAATTTTACCCACTTGTCAAATGTATACTTTCTAAAGAAAGTTTCTAAATATTTTCCCACTCAGAAGCTTGTCATTTCATTTTATTGGTTGTTTCCTTTGTGTGTAAACGTTTTTTAGCTCGATGTAATCCCATTTGCCCATTTTTTACTTTTGTTGTCTTTTTTCTTTTTTAATTGGTGGTTCTTAGTTATATACAAAATTCATTTTGGCATAATTGTAAAAGCATGGAGTATAATTTGCTCTAATTCCATCCCCAATACTTCCCCATTTCCTCCCCTTCTTTCTTCCCCTGGTCCCACTCCACTCTCTTCTCCACTGATATTCTTCTGTTATAGTTTTTTTTTTAATTAGTGTCTCATGGATATTCATTATGGATGCCTATGATTTTGAGGTCATATCCAAAACACCTGTTCCCAGACCTAAAGTGTTTCCCTACACTTTCTGCTGGCAGTCTCATAGGTTTTCCCTGAGCTTTTGGTCCATGTGGCATTGGGATCTAACTGGGGAGAGCTGGGGGCTCGTCTCTTTCCTATGCTTATGGACACCTAGCTTTCAAAGAGCTGTGGATTTAAGAGACTGACCTTTCCCCATTGCGTGCGTTAGTTGGCCTTTTTGTCGTTGTGATCAAAACACCTGACAAGAACGACGTTAAAGGAGGAAAAATCTATTTCATGCTCACAGTTTCAGAGATCTCAGTCCATAGATGGCTGACTCCATTGCTCTGAGCCTGAGGTGAATCAGGATATCAAGGCAGAAAGATGTGGAGGAAAGCATCTCAGGCCTGGGTGATTCAGATGCAGAGAGAGAGAGGGAGGGAGAGAGAGACAGAGAGAGAGGGAGAGAGACAGACAGACAGAGAGACACACACACAGAGAGACAGACAGACAAAAAGAGAGAGAGCAATACAGAGACACACAGAGACAGACAGACAGAGAGAGATACAGAGAGAGACACACAGAGAGAGAGAGACAGACACACACACACACACACACACATGCAGAGTGCTTTGCTCACCAGGACAAAATATATAGCCAAAGGTGCACCCCCAGTGGCCCACCTGCCAGCCATGATCTACCTGCCCGGTTTCCACCCAGTAGCTTTCCAGTCTAGCAGCAAACAGTGCTGCAGGTGGACTCATGGCCCAGATGGCACAGGGATTTAGAGAGAGCACAGCTGATATTACTGAGAGGCGTTTCCTCTGAGAGCAGCTGACCTGGAAGAGAGGGGTTGAGAGTCACTGTTGTTACCAGGTGAGACTCCTGGGGCATCTTCACCTGAAAAATACCATTTTCTGCGCTGGAGCATTGAGGCCAATGCTGATGAGTCGAAACTCTCCAAAAGCCCTCCTCTGGGAAAAATCCTGTGCACTTAGGTATATTTTTTATATTCTGTTTTCTTCTTTGAGATCTGAAGGAAATTTCCTGTTCTCTCCGCTGGACTCCTGTGATGGTTTATTCTGTAAGATGAATCCAAACATCGAGATGTCTGCACGAATCCTGAAAGCTGTTTATCAAGACCTTAGAAGTCAAAGCAGGATATCCCCTGGGTTCTGGCAGAGACTCAGATGGGAAGTGAAAAGAGACTTCTTGGAGCAGAAGGGATCTTGTGTTTCAGAACAGTCTGGGTGGTGAGCACTCTTGGAGGATTTTTTTCCTGGAGTGGGTTTTTTCCTGACTGGCTTTTGGGTACATTTGGTAGTCTTGATTGGCTCACTGTCTTTTGGTATATAACTGGGAGTCTTCAAGACTGGGTGGATTTTCCTGTCTCCACCATTAGAATCTCAGTCCTGGACTTGAGGGTGCAAGTGTTGCATGAATGGTTACTCAGCTTACATCCCTCTACCAGTCAGTGCTGAGGAGAGGAGGTGTGTCGAAGTAAGAGTCATTCAATAGATACCTGTACTTGTACTGACCCAGTGTAGCAGGTCTGCTTGTCAATCATGAAGTTCATTTGGAAAAATAAGAGACCCATAATATCCAAACAATCCTAGCAAAAAGAGTTAAGTAGGAGGCATCACAATACCAGACCTTAAACTATACGACAGAGCTATAATAATACAAACAGCAGGGTATTGGCACCAAAACAGACTTGTAGACCAATGGTACCAAATAGAAGACACAGAGACAAAACCACATAAATACAGTCATCTCATACTGGACAAAGGCACCAAAAACATTCAATAAAGAAAAGATAGCCTATTCAACAAATGGTGCTGGGAAAATCGGAAAACCACATGTAACAAAATGAAATCAAACCCCTATCTCTCACCCTATATGAAACTGAACTCAAAGTGAATCCAAGACTTAGGCACTAGAACAGAGATTCTGCACCTAAAAGAAGAAAATGTAGGCCCAAATCTTTACCATGTTAGCCTAGGATCTGACTTCCTTAACAAGACTCCTGAAGCACAAGAAGTAAAATCAAGAACCCCCCCAAAAATGGGATTCAAACCAAAAAACTTCTTCTCAGCAAAAGAAACAATCAGTAAGGTGAAGAGTAGCCTGCAGAATAGGAGAACATCCTCACCATATGCACCTGGGACAGAGCACTAATCTAGGATAGATAAGGAACTCAAAAACTTACCACCAAAAAACAAAAAAACCTGAATAACCCAATCAACAAATGGGCTCAGGAACTAAATAGACACTTCATAGAAGGAGAAATAGTCAATCAACAAATATAGGAAAAACTGTTCAATACCTCTAGCAATTAGAGAAATGCCAATCAAAACTACCCTAAGATTTCATGTCACCCCAGTCAGAAAGGCAATGATCAAGAATACAAGCAACAATAAATGTTGGCGAGGATGTGGGGAAAAGGCACACTCACGCATTGCTGGTGGGAATGAAAATTGGTGCCACCGTTATGGAAAGCAGTATGGAGATTCCTCAGAAAACTTGGAATGGAACCACCATTTGACCCAGCTATCCCACTCCTCCGTTTATACGCAAAGGACTTAAAATCAGCATACTACAGTCAATGTTTATAGCAGCTCAATTCACAATAACTAAGCAATGGTGCCCTTCAACAGATGAATGGATAGAGAAAATATGATAGATATACCATATATACATGTATATATATTATATATATAAATATGATATATTGCTCAGCCTTTAAAAAGAATGAAATTATAGCATTTCCCAGTAAATGTATGGAGCTGGATAATATCATGCTAAGAGAAATAAGCCAATCCCCCAAAACCAAAGGCTGAATGTTTTCTTTGATATGTAGATGCTAATTCACAATTTGGGGATAGGGAAGAATAGAGTTACTTCAGGTTAGGTGGAGGGGAGGGGGTATGGGGGAAGGAAAGACAGTAAATAAAACAGACATTATTACCCTATGTGCATACGTAACTATAGCACTGGTGGGATTTCACATTACGTACAACCAGAAGAATGAGAAATTATATTCCATCCATGTATCGTGTATCGCAATGCAGTCTACTGTCATGTATGACTAATTAGAACAACAAAAAAGAAACGAAGTGTGAAAAAAATAAAGTGTCCATTTAGGTCTTTTGCCCATTTATTGATTAGGCTATTTGTGTTTTCTTTGCATGTATGATTTTGTCAAAATGAACCCAATTACTATGTATAATTATGATGCTCTAATAAAAATTTAATGTCTTCTTTTCTCTCCATCTGCTACCTGGCTATGATCTATTTAATACCTGCACATTAATCCTAGAACAATAATTTAGGGACTTGGGGGAAATCAAATATCGGGTCTCTAGGCAGTTTCATAATCAGAGAGTGGATATTACTGCAACGCCTGCATTGCGCGGAGATGTATCATCATCTCTATTAACAGTCGCTACAGAAAGTAATACCAAATTGCTTTGAAAAAATAAAATAAATGAGTAAACAGCCACGTTATTGCTACTTATGGCCTCCCGCTCCTACATCCCATGACTCATGTAGAGAAAGACGACCCTGCGTGATAACTATGGTGTTGGCATCAGCAACAACCCCAGCACAGGAACATTGATAAATGTCACTGCAAGTCACAAAGAGTCCTAGGAGCACTCTCAAACCCAGGTCCCACAGCTAACGGCTATAGTGCGTTCACTGGTAGGGTGTCCTAGCACTGAGCCTGTGTCCTGGGTTCTCAGTTGACCTAAGAAGCCGTTTGGCCATATTTAGGGCCAGTTTGGGTGGCACAACTGGAAAGATGCTGCTGGCACCTCGAGGGAAGTCTCCAGAGTTGCCGTTGAAAATGTCACGGTGCGTAGCTGCTCTGTCCCAGACGTGCTGGTCAGGGAAGACCCGCGTGACTGCATTGTCCCTTTCACCTGGAGAGTAGGCCGCGGGCTGGCCTCAGGCCCAGTGGACGAGTTTCCTTTTCCTCCTGGGTTCACCCTGGGCGTTTCTCAATGCCAGGTTGATTTCCAGCCATGGGATTGTGTGGGGGGTGATGCTGTCGTCATCGTTCCTGGTTTACAAAGCCTCCCGCTGGGTCCCGCGTAGTCTCGCTTGCCCAGCTGACTGGCTGGCTGCAGATGCTTCAGCAGAGGACTCGGAGTAGCCACAGTAGATGGAAGCCCTTGAGTGACCACGTGGGGATGGTCCCCTCCCCAACTGATCCTGGTCCGTGAATGGTACTCGGTCTTTGTTGTGATAAGCCACTGGGGGCCGGGGGCTGTTCGCTTCATCCACCATCTATTTAAACTGATACCGTTATTCTGTTTTTAAACTGAAGGAAAGGGAGGGCTGTGGAGGCCGGGCCATGGTCAGGTCCAGCGTCTCGAGGTTCTTGTAGCCTGTCCTCCCCATGAGCCCTCGATGCCCATGCCTGCTGCGTGCAGGCCTCCTGGGACATCACTTTCCTGGTCACCCCTGCCCCGGTGCAGGGCAAGTCTGACTCCACCACTGGCCCAGTTTAGGCTCCCTGAGGCCTGGAACGAGTCCACGTCCAGGGCGGTGCTGAGCACTGTTCGTCGTGGGTAACCTGCCTTCATCAGTCATGGAGACCAGGTCACCATGAAGTCACAGCTTCAGCTCCAGCCTTGAGACCAGGGGTGGACTCTGCCCTTGCAGACCTCCTGGCTTCTGGCCTGCCTGCCATGGAGCTGTCCTTTCCTGGGACGTGCACGTGATGGGTGCTTTCTATGTAGGCCACCAAGAGCCTGGAGGGCATCAGCTGCCTCCTAAAGCCGCGGGGACGGCACTTCCTTGAGAATGTCACACAGCTCAGAGACAAGGCACTATATACGTGGGGTATTTATTTTCAAAAGGTGCGACCATGAGCTTGTGTATCAGATTTAGCTAAAGGCACTGCCTCACACTCCTGGCTCCATCCCCGTGTGACTGACATCCCAAAGAGTGCATCCTGAAGCAATAGCGACCTTGCAGCGCCCGCTGTAGCAGTCTGATGGCCTATCGCTGCCTGCTGACAGCACGGCAGCTTCTACTCGAGGGGACGAGGGAAGAGTAAGAACATGAATTCCCCCCAGGGCTGTGTGCCTGACTGGCTGTTGGATCATATTCCTGAACTGCTCATACAGCCATGAAGCTGTGTCCATTGAGCAGCTCGTGTTGATAGTTGTTTATTTTGAAATATGGAGGTTTGAACCTGGGGTGCTCCACCCCTAAGCTACACCCCTAGCCCTTTCTACATTTTTGAAATTTTGAGTCAGGGTTTTACTAAGTGGCCGAGGCTGACCTCAAACTTGCGATCCTCCTGCCTCAGCCTCCCAAGTAGCTGGGGCTACAGGTGTTCACCACTGCACCCAGCTCCATGGTCTAGTTCCATCCAGGTAGGCTTTCCTCAATTGTCTCTCCTGCCTGACTGAAAGTCACCATTGGAATTAGCACATTGGTAAAGATGGAAATGACTGGTCAGAAACTGGAACTTTTGTGAGGTTCATTAGATAATATTTCCCAGGAGGATTTCCCAGGGGTGCGGAGGAATGTTCTCTGGGTGAACTGTTTAAATAATCACCAATGTTTCTAAACCTTGCCACACTTAGAAATCTTGAGCTCTTCATCCTGGTCATTTGAGGAGAAAAACAAAATGTTAGCGCTCCATCCTGGTCACTCAGGGAGAAATCACCTGGAAAGATGATCTTGAGAAGGTTATTAAGTGTGCTTTCACAAGGCTACTGGGCAGGGCTTCCAAGCACGTTGTTCAGGTTGTTCACTGCACAGGGCACCCAGGAGAAGTGAGGCGTGGTGTTGGCATTCAGGCCTCGTGTTAAGTTAAAGAGGGTAACAGACTCTCCCTCTCACCTTCTGCAGCAAGACAAGATCCAAACTGCACCTCCTTGAAGGTGGGTCAGTTCATGAGTGATTCACCTGTATGCAGCACAGCGATAGCTGGAACCACTAACCACACCTGCCCCAACCAAATCCAGGCTGCAGAGCCTCATCATGGGGATGTGTTAGCTATGAAGCTGAAGGAAATACTCCAGCAGGCGCCTGTCCATAAGCAAAAAAGGACCAGAGACTCTCCGTTTAGGACTCAGAGGACTGCTTTGCTTTTTTGCATTGGGAAATTCCCACTCTGGAAAATATTATCAGTTGCACTGGTGACATTAAACAGTTTTGCAACCTCCTGTGACATTTCCTTATGTGTGAAAAGGGATGAGTGATTAGTACCCAGAGAACA